>NC_065920.1:1798754-2107320 GCF_024586455.1 Bactrocera neohumeralis | reverse complement strand
AGGTCTCCAGAAATAACTTACTTAGTTGTAGAATCGTGTGTTAATTATGCGACTTGTGGCAAATGAGTTATTTTTGTGCAAGCTTATATTGGCCAGCAGAAATATACTGGTGTAAAAAATACACTGTGCAACAGGCTTTAAATAACATTATTTGTAGTAGACATCTTTTAAAAAATAATATTATTGAAAAAGAGGCGAAAAAATATAAAAGGTGAAATCCTCCAGAAAGCAACTTACTTCAAAAAATTAAATAACTTTTTTTAATCCATTTTCCAAACCCGGCCTCACATTTATAGTTTTATATTCTACCACAATTTTTTAAAACTCTATTGAAAATTTTCGATTGATTTGGTGTAGAGTGTATGATTGCTAGATACAGGTGTACGAGCAATCAAAGTGGGGGTTGTGTTTACACCGATTTATTTTGTTTATGATATTAAGCAATCAAGACTTACACAACAGAGTGTATAATTAAGTCATTAAACGGACGCCTATGCGTGGGAATAATGAGACAGTAAACAGCTGTCCGAGCCGACTTCAGACATGTGGGGCTAAGGTTTCACCCACTTTAGGGCCAAATGTCTAAGAATGCGCTTCGATATTGTAATGGTTAACTAAATAAATTATTTGCATACGCTCTTCCAAATCACTTGGACAATATCTGATGTAAACATCTGTAATGTAGCCATTCGATCAAGGTCACTTATTTGTATGGTTATTTGTATTATTCAATTAATTTCCCATTAAGGCTTGCACATCCAATACGGTACACTTAATTTTAAGAGACCCTAGCTGTCCAAAAGGTTTACTCTCCTTTACTTCCGAATTTCATAAATAAATTTCGATAAAGTGGATGGCATATTCCGGTAGCTGCTCTGGCACAATGTCCCTGCAACACCTCTACCTTACTAGCTCTAAACGCTAACTCTGCTACTAGCCGCTCTTATATGCTATAGTTCTCTCTTCCTTCTCAAATAGCTGACATTGACATATTCATATACTGGTAATGAAGTATTGTTATTGAAGTGTCGTGATTGGGACTTCCAACGAGAGCAATAATTATGTATTTTAATTACACAAATCCACATAATAATTACAGGGGACACACGCACGACAACTTATCTACGCCGTCCAGTCTTTTCATTTCCACAGAGTTCCTTAAATACCAGAACGCGCCAGAAATGAACTGTCATAGTTTGCAGGTCATCGGTTGAGTTGTTCCGACTTCCGTAATGGACTCAAAAATCGACACGGTGAATATTTTCAAGAGATTGTTCTTTTACTGGCAAATTTTGGGATTAAAAACAAACTTTAATAAGTATTTGATTGGTCTGTATGATATTTTTGTGAACATTTTCGCGACGTTTGCCTTTCCGCTTCACCTGCTTTTGGGAGTGATTTTCGCCAGCGACAAGGAAACCGTTTTCACCAATCTTGCCATCTGTATTTCCACAATTGCCTGTACAGCTAAGCACTTAACGCTTCGTCCGCAACTCAGCCAAATAATCATTGTGAACAAAATTCTACAGAATCTGGATCAGCGGGTGCAAAATGAAGAGGATACGAGTTACTACTTGAAAAATATGCGTGGGAGGTGCACTTTCATGATTAATTTCTTCACTGTCTCATACTTTGCGGTATCAGGTATGGCAGTGCTGGCTGCTCTCTCTACTACCAATATATTATATCCAGGTTATGTGATTGTCGATTGGCACCATTCGACTTGGAAGTATTTGGCTGTATTTATCTTTCAAACATACGGCCTGAATATGCAAATCGTGCAGAACCTCACCAACGATGTTTATGGACCTATGATCCTTTGCATGATTTCGGGCCATATTCATTTGCTCTCCAGACGTATTTCACGTATTGGACACGAGCACGAAACCGAAGGGCATAAAAACTATGAAGAGCTAGTGCTGTGTATAGACGAGTACAAAGTCTTGATGAAGTAAGCGAATTATTTTTACCGAATGACCTGTCTAATCTTATTCATAATATCCGCAGCGCAACGAGACAAGTGGAACGGATAATCTCTCCCAGCTACATGGTACAGTTTACAGCTGTTGGCATTAACGTCGTGATCGGTCTCTTATATTTGCTTTTCTTCGCCGACAATCTCTTTGCTTACTGCTATTATATTTTCCATATTATTTCCATTATGATCGAGATTTTTCCCTGCTGCTACTATGGCAGCATGGTTCAGGCGGAATTCTATGCGCTGTCTTACGCCATATTTCGCAGCAATTGGATATCACAGTCTCGCACTTTTCGTCGCGCGGCTGTTACGTTGACGGAACTTACTCTGAGAGATGTCACGGTATCGGCGGGTGGAATGGTAAGAATTCATTTGGACTCGTTCTTTAAGACCTGCAAAATGGGGTACTCAATATTCACGGTTCTACAAAGTATGAGATAAAGGATTGGATTTGAGACAGATAGACCATCAACCGGGCTTCATGTTTTGTAATTATTTAGTCATCTTCAACACTTCACTAAGACCATCTTCAACATCTTTCTTACAAAATATAGCTTAATTTAAATACAAATGCTTGTAGTGAATTTCATAGAGCTGACACAGAAGGTCAACATGTATGCCGGCGGCATGCTTCGTATTAATCTCGACATATTTTGCCCTGCCTCTAAAATAGTATTAATATGTTTCCAAAAGGTAAATGTTACTGTTTTAAATTAGCCACCTATCCAACTCGCATCGAAACAAACTGATTTCTACAAAACAAAATATAGAACTGAAAATATTTTTGCAGAAATTTACTTCAAAATTTAGCCATGAATTCTTTGGAAAAATCTTATTAAAAAACTAGCATCAAAGCGCTTTAATGGTTATACTACTGTGACCAAAAAATAGTAAGAATTTGCTATTTAAATATTGTGCGAAAACCCATTCATCGAAAAATTTTTTTCTTGGTTAATATAACTCTTAATCAGTGACATCTGTATCAAGTGTCACATCAAAATAGTCATTAGTGTTTATATACGCTTTACTAAAAGCACATTCGGCGATCGTTGACGACGTAGCACGGTCACGACGACCATCAACATCAACTGATGATCAACGCGTCAATAAAGTGAAGGAATTGGTGTTTGAGAGTCGACGATTAGCAGTCAGAAATCTTACTGACATTGTTGGAATATCTGGAGAATCAGTGAAGACCAATTTGAAAGATCATTTAGGGCTGAGAAAAATGATGGCACTATTGGTCTAAAAACAATAAATTTTTTCGAAAACAAGCGTCGCGTTAACATCTGTGAAAAAATTATTTCCGACTACCAGTATGCCATGAAACGTATTATTACTGGCGATGTGTTTTGGATCCGTGTTTATGATCTGAAAATTGACGATTAATCAGCCGAATAACGTGGCAAAGGGGAGCCAAAACCGAAAAAAACGGCAAAGTAAGTCAAAACTCAAGGTTATGTTGACAGTTTTCTTCGTTAATCAAATGTTTCAAGGATTAGGGAAAACGTTGGCGCAAGTGCATTGGGCCAAGAAGGATTACTATGAGGGAACGACATAAATTTTGAAGAATAAATTAAGAATTTAAAGTTATGAGCAAATTCTTATTATTTTTCGCTCCTCTCGCTTGCCTCTTAAGTACATATGCTGTTTCTCCGATTTAGATATAAATTTACCAGCAATACCAACCATGTACCCAAGAGAGACTTCAAATTGTTTTGATGCCAAAGAAATTTAAGTTTGCACTTTCGGAATGATTTAGTCATTAGTTTTTGGTTTTTTTAACTCCAATCACTCAATAAACACTTACTTGCATACGTAAAACATTTGCAATTTCTCCAGCGTGAACATTACCCATACGCCGTGGAGGGTATGCAAATTGAGGTCAGCGTGTGTCTTAAGAAGGAATGCTCATGCAGAAGATGCATTTGCCAATTAGTTAAAATACTTTCTCATCATCTCATCACTCTTTAATGTGAAACTGTTGCGGCACCTTTTCTCCCTTGTCTATATCCGCAGACACTTACAGACACATCCCTTTAAGCACATCTGAGCATGAAGCCGTTGCAAGTATTAGCTAAGTAAGCTTGTGTAAGGTGCGGGCATCCATTTTCATAGCAGTGCTTACCCTCCATGATCTCAATTAATTAAATACATGTTAATGCAAATCTTACACACATTCATGTTGACGCCATTGAGTAAGGAAAAAAATTAAATCGGTGAATGATTTCGTAATGCGAAAAAGATAGAGGGACCAATATGCAACTCGTTCAATGATGTAATAGTTAAGATGACAGAATTAAGATAAGTTAGGGGGATAACAGACGCTTAACCTTGGAATACCACCGGCAAGGCAGGAAGGCATAGAGTTATTATATTGAGGAGCTGCTAATGATGGCTGCTTAAAAGCGAAAAAAATTTATAAATTTTTATATGCGTATTGGCTTGATTCTCGCTCAAAATGATGAAGCGCTACTTTAAGTGCCGATATTAGAATTTATATGCAAAACAGCATCGCGAAGGGAGAAGCGCGGTTGCATATCTGCACTGGCACTTAACGGCAGAAGCGTCTGCATTTGCGCGCAATTGCCTCGAGCGCATGTGCAGATACAAGCGTGTGTGGCTGTATGAAGTCAGAGGCGTGCCAGTAAGAAAATAATTTGAAAATCTTAAAAGGGCTTTTAACAAATATGCATTTTTTTGTTGGATTTTGTCTGAATTAAAAAAAGCGAATTGAGGCAGGTTGCAACGGAACTTCCCAAAGTGCACTTAATGCAATAGGTTTCCATATTATACCTCCCCAGTGCAGAGCCCACAATCCACAACGTCTATGTCCTATATATTCGTATCTTTAACGACGTGTTTCTTATTTTCGTCAAGTATGTGTGAGCTCCACTTCCAAACGCGAAAGCATAATTCTTCACTTTTCTACTTATGCGAGTGTGCAAGTCATTAATAGCTTGGCACGTGTATGTATGTCTCGTTGTTGCTTTCGCTTAGGTTGCTAGCGCTAACCGGAAAAATGCTTATATGTACTTTCTCAAGTATTTAAACGCTGTTGTTGCTGTAGCAGCAGCGTCAAGGTTCGCCTAACACACTGATACTGTGACAGAGAGTTAAAGGCTTTAATGGGTTTAGGCAAGTATTGATCTTAATATTCTTGGAATGCAGTAATTAGGAATGAATGAGTGTGCTTGTTCGATTAGTTATTTCTGATGGTGACTGGTTTTTGGAGAAATTATAGAGCCCAGTAAAATTGTCTTAAGGACAACCTTAGTTATTAAATTGTTTAGAAAAGTGTTCAAAACATGTAAATTCAGAATAATGCAAGGAAAAGATAAAAAAGTTAACATCTCTTCATTATTGAGCAATATTTCAGAAATAGGGAAACAGTGAAGAGGCTTTGAAATGGCGTCAATTTAAATCTTGCGTTATTTTCGAGACACCTTTTATTTTATTCCAATCTTACGTTTGAAGTTCATATAGCTGAAATTCGCTTAATCGAATGTTTTGAATAAAATAATTTAGTTAATCGCACGCCAATATTTTTCTTTTTTCACACTTAAAAGCTCATGTTTATTCAAGGAATGATCAAATATTTTTTTCACAATTTTCAAAATATTTCTAAAATTGTATTTCATTTGTTTCTTCGTATTGTTTATTATTGTCTTTTTCTTTGATTTTTTGTTACTGCAATATTGTTATTGTTTTGCGTTTTTGATTCCCGCCGTAGGTAATACTCGGAACTATTATTTTAGTGTCTCGCATTTGAAATTCTATTCAATTTGCATTTGGCGCCGCTGTGAATGATATTTCGATTGCATAACTATCGACGGAACTCATATTCGAGTTTCAATGGATTCCATAGTAAACTTTATATGATTCAATATTTGGCTGTGCTAACAATTTGAGAAAGGTCAATTTATAACAATGCAGTTATATGGCGCCTTTAAGTCATATTTTGAATATGTAGTTTTGTAAGTGGGAATAGTTTCAAAGAAGAGATTACTCTAAACAAGAAACCGAAAATTAAGGATATTAGAGATAAGATTGTGGTGTGTGCATTGTCAAACTTCCAAGCCGTTGTAGTAATTAAAAAGAAAGTGACTTAAGCCATTTTCCTTTATGAAGTCACGAATCAATGTGCTCGATTAAACTCAGAACTTTTTGTAATTTTGCTTAAACATAATCATCCTAACCACTTCCTATTAGCCAACTACCGCCATACATATCATTTGTCAGCCGCCCCACTATTTCATACGATTGCACACCGTATACAGAGAATAAGCCATCTTGCAAGTGCCCAGGAAAGAATTCAACTGTATACCGATGACGCCACCTGCCAAAGGAACAATCTCCTTCAATGATAGCTGCACGAAAATGCGTTGATTCTGGTGCCCCAGCCAGCTGCACTTGAAGATAGCCGACAGCAGCTGCTGGAACTCATAAATCAACTTGCTGCCATAGAAGCAGCTCGGCAGCAATTCGATAGCCATACTCACGAAATAAACCGCGTAGTAAATGTAGGCGAACAAATTCTCCACATAGAAAATTAAATAGAACAACACTATGCACATATTCAAGCCGCTGGAAATGAACTGCGCAAGTTGCGGTTGTGAGAGTGTGTCCTGCGTCAGTTGAAAAATGCTGCAATGAAAACACCAAGCCCCTCACTAATCTGCAATCGGTCGTATTTTGTGATTTCACCAACTCACCGCACCAATTTCTTATGATCCTCAATGCATTCGATCAGCGCGTGACTATGCTGCTCCTTAGATTTCTTGGCATCCGCACCCACTTTAGCCATGCGCAACGACAGCAGATGCACATAACCGGCAATGATGCAGAGGCTCATCGGTGGATAGATGTCGTTGGCCAGATTCTGCACGATTTGTATAGAAACACCGGCAATCTGATAAATGACCGCAGCGCAGTAGCTGAATGTGTTCGCGTCCTATTGGAATGGCAGCCATGCGGGGTACATTAGACGGCGTTCCTTGCTCAGTAGTGTGGCTGAAATTGCTGCCATATTTGCGCCACCATAGGCGATGGAAAATAATTCCAACACATTCTTTGCGCCAACAACAAGTTCCTCTTGAAAGTATGCGTGTTCCTCTACGCCCTCAACACGCTTGTCCAGGTCGGCGAGCAGCGCCAACACGTTGCGTATTTGCGGTAATTTACGACGCAATAAGTTATGCTTCACGCTGCAGACGAAACAGGTAATGGTAATGGACAGATTTTGGAAGAGATCTGCTGGCGATGGATTGAGGAGGAGACCCACAATCAAATGAATTGGATAGAAAAATATCACCGAGACGTTTATGAGCAGGTCGTAGAAGCCACAGAAGTATTTACAGCTTGCGCTTGAGATGCCGACCGCCTGCCAGCATAGCCAGAAAGCGCGATACAGCACAACTGAGTCCGCAGGCTGAAAAGTTTCATTTGAACTCTCCATCTCTGAAGCAGGTCTCCAGAAATAACTTACTTAGTTGTAGAATCGTGTGTTAATTATGAGACTTGTTGCAAATGAGTTATTTTTGTGCAGGCTTATATTGCCCAGCAGAGGAAGATTAATGTAAGAAATACACTGTACAACAAGTTTCAAAAAAATAATGTCATTCAAAACAGGCGACAAAAAAACTATATTTTTTCTCGTAGAATGAGGAGGAAGCGAACAATATTTTCTGATCCACTTTTTATCATAAGGTTAAATGCTTAAATCAAAATAAGCAAAAACCATAGGATTAATACTCAAGATAAAGCCCGCGCAAGTGGTAATCCATCCTCAGCTTCGCTTGTGGCAGGGGCACGAATTCTGTAGGGTCCAACCTTGCTCAACAATGAATGGTGTAACCGCCATTCCAAGAGGAGATGGGAACTCTATCCGTCCTTTCAGCTACGCCATAATCGACTCTGCCAAACCTAGAGGAAGCATGCATTTTTGGACATTAACTTCGGGGAAGAATTTACAGCCATCCGCTTCATAGTGAAGGGTTTTCCGGGGCTGGGATAACTCCAAAATGCGCTTCGTGCGTGACGAGCTCTTAGACTCCTGAAGACCCACATGTTTGTCAGCGGTAGGGTGGCTGCAATTTCCACGGAGTTTATACTGTTGATATTTGCCAAACAGAACATGGAATTGAGGGCGATGCTGTGGGACATATTCTATGGTGGCTTCACCCCAAACAGTGAAGTCATATTTATGGGTGTAGACCTAAACTCTTACTCAGTCCTCGAGTCTGTAGGTGGTAGGGCTCACCTGTTATTCTTTACCATTCAGTTTGGGATCGGTCACTGCCATATCACGACAACACCACCTTCGGAGAGCTTGCACCCTAACGTTGTCAATCCTGAAGGCAAATGTGAGAAGACAGGTGAAACCACCACAGGCTACGACGTCTACCGGAAGACACCCAGGAGTTCCTGCGTGTAAGAAGAGATGGGGCCTGTGACCTTATCTCATGCATTGGTGTTGCACGGTGCTTTGGTGTGCTGGATCGTTGTTAACAAAATTTCATATAGAAAACCTTTGCGGATACGGTGACTCGACTTCTGGATGGTAGGACACATCTTCCAGGAATCACATGCGGACCAGATGGACATAAGTAACGACGATACATGCAGAAATTGCAGAGAAGTAGGCAAAGCGTTGAAGTAATGTATAACGAATACTTCACCTCAAATTAAACAGAACCTTCATTCATCTGGTCTATGGCGTAACAGCCGTCAGTAAAACCTAACCTAAATTAAGTAATTCAGTTCTCCCAAATTTTCCTTCAAAAATTTTTTATTTACAACAATTGCTTAACAATCCTTTCGATTGATTTGGTGTATAGTGTATGATTGTTAGATACAGGTGCACCAGCAATCAAAGTGGGCGTTGTGTTTACACCGATTTATTTTGTTTATGATATTAAGCAATCAAGACTTACACAACGGAGTATATAATTAAGTCATTAAACGGACGCCTGTGCGTGGGAATATGAGATAGTAAACAGCTGTCCGAGCAGACTTCAGACATGTGGGGCTAAGGTTTCACCCACTTTAGGGCCAAATGTCTAAGAATGCGCTTCGATATTGTAATGGTTAACTAAATAAATTATTTGCATATGCTCTTCAAAATCACTTGAACAATTTCTGATGCAAACATCTGTAATGTAGCCATACGATCAAGGTCACTTATTTGTATGGTTATTTGTATTTTTCAATTAATTTGCCATTAAGGCTTACAGATCCAATACATATAATATGATTTTTCTGCAAAGAGGGTGTAAGTTTCGGTGCACTTAATTTTAAGAGACCACAGCTATCCGAAAGATTTGTTATATTTTATTTGCAAATTTCATAAATAAATCTCGATTAAGTGGACGACATATTCCGGTAGTTGCACTCACAAACTTTCCGTGCAACACCTCTCTACCATCAGCTGACTGTACTTACTGCTCTTACATACTGTAGTTCTCTCTTCCATTATTTATGTTGTACCGGCTTTCACGAACTTCTGGCTCCGGAGAAACGATTCGCTCACATAGGTTTAAAAGAATTTCCGCGTATTAGTACATGCGTTCATGTATGTATGTGTTCATGTGTGTATTGCGAGTAAACGTTCTCTTTTCCGTTCTCGATTAATTTTCTTGAATGGACCGAAAAACTTTTCCACACGTTCGCGTCTGCAGCTCTACGAATTTCATTATAACCTTTGGTCTCTGCTTCATTCAACTTAACGGGGTAGCCCTTTATCGTACGACGAAAGTTTAAATCGTACAACTTTTTATTATCTCTTAACTTTGCAGTTCAAATGTAATCTCGATGTAGTACCCATTTGCCATGCATTCAAAAAACTGTTGAGATGTGAGCAAACATGGGCACAACTAGATGGCTAGATACGATGACACATAAGCTTATAAGCGTTTTTGCTTATAAAGTATGACAGTCGGTGACTATCTTGAATTCCTTCAAGAAAACACTAACAACTTTTATGGCAGTAAAGGGAAAATGCTAGTTTGAATATCAGATATGAATTACTATATATCGCCACGAATATTCGTCCTTTATAAAACCACAAAATTTTTTACAGATTTCTCCAAATTGTCCTCTAACCTCTCTAACTGAAGAGGGTTTTGCATCATAACATTTACAATATATTTCTAGAGACACAATATATTACCAACATCCGATAAATTTCTCAAATGCTAACGCTTTTCCCTCAAACAGCTGGCATTGGCATATTCATATTCTAGTAATGAAGTGTTTTTAAAGTGCCCTCAATGTAATTTAATTACACAAAACCACACAGTAATTACAGGGGACACATGCACAACAACTTATCTACGCCGTCCAGTCTTTTCATTCCCACAGAGTTCCTTAAATACCAGAACGCGCCAGAAATGAACTGTCATAGTTTGCAGGTCATCGGTTGAGTTGTTATAACTTCCGTAATGGACTCAAAAATCGACACGGTGAATATTTTCAAGAGATTGTTCTTTTACTGGAAAATTTTGGGCTTAAAAACCAATTATAATAAGTATTTGATCGGTCTCCATGATATTTTTGTGAACATTTTCGCGACGTTTGCCTTTCCGCTTCACCTGCTTTTGGGCGTGATTTTCGCCAGCGACAAGGAAACCGTTTTCACCAATCTCGCTATCGGTATTTCCTCGATTGCCTGCACAGCCAAGCACTTAACGCTTCGTCCGCAACTCAGCCAGATAATCTTTGTTAACAAAATTCTACAGAATCTGGATCAGCGGGTGCAAAATGAAGAGGATACGAGTTACTACTTGAAAAATATGCGTGGGAGGTGCAGTTTCATGATTAATTTCTTTACTGTCTCCTACTTTTCGGTATCGTGTATGGCAGTGCTGACTGCTCTTTCTACTACCAATATATTATACCCGGCATATGTGATTGTCGATTGGCAAAATTCGATATGGAAGTACTTGGCGGTATTGGTCTTTCAAACATACGGCTTGAAAATGCAAATCGTGCAGAATCTCACCAACGATGTTTATGGACCTATGATCCTTTGCATGCTTTCGGGCCATATTCATTTGCTCTCCAGACGTATTTCACGCATTGGACACGAGCACGAAACCGAAGGGCATAGAAACTATGAAGAGCTAGTGCTCTGTATAGACGAGTATAAAGTATTGATGAAGTAAGCGAATTATTTTTACCAAATGACCTGTCTAATCTTATTCATAATATCCACAGCACAACGAGACAAGTGGAACGGATGATCTCCCCCAGCTACATGGTACAGTTTACAGCTGTTGGCATTAACGTCGTGATCGGTCTCTTATATTTACTTTTCTTCGCCGACAGTCTATTTGCTTACAGCTATTATATTTTCCATATTTTGGCCATTATGATCGAGATTTTTCCCTGCTGCTACTACGGCAGCATGGTTCAGTTGGAATTCTATGCGCTGTCTTACGCCATATTCCGCAGTAATTGGACATCACAGTCTCGCACTTTTCGTCGTGCTGCTGTTACGTTGACGGAACTTACTCTGCGAGATGTCATTGTATCGGCGGGTGGCATGATAACACTTGATTTGGACTCGTTCTTCAAGACCTGCAAAATGGGGTACTCAATATTCACTGTTCTACAAAGTATGAAGTAGGGAATAGGATTTGAGACCGCAAATTTTGTAATTATTTGATTATCCTTAGCACATCAATTTGCACCAATATAGTTTAACTTAAATACTAATGCATTCTTTGACTTTAGAATTTTTACTAAATTGAAAAATTTATAAAAGACAGTCAATAGTTGCACCTACGTAGCTTCGATTTAAGCAATAAAGCTGGTAATAAAAGCATTAGAAATAACTCTTATGATTTTGATTCATGTCAGGAACTTTTCAATACATCTTTCTCAACTTAAATATGAACCCTTTTCATATTATCCCAAATGTGAATATTCCTTGAATTCACAGTGCACTTTTTTCAAGGTTGGCGGTCACATTAGCTAATTGCTTCACGCCCTCCTGCCTTAATTATAGGGTAAACACACATGTTTGCATCGTTTAGGAGTTTCATTTGCTTTAATGACTTTTTGCAAGTATTTAAAGCCAATTCGCAATTACAATTTTGTCTTAAGTTATTTGATCTCCGTCTAGCACTTGTTTCGAAAATGCTGCCGCAAATTAATACGAAGGCGATTTTTGTCCGACTCTTCTTCACTTGGCGTCTACTCGGTATCACTGGTTGGCCGTTTAACAGATATCTGCGCATCGTCTATGACCTTTGGGTGAACCTCGTTGTCACTTTTGGCTTTACGGGCCATGTGATATTGGGATTCTTCTTAAGCACCAATAAGGATGAATTCTTCAACAGCCTGGTCATCAGTGTGGCATGCATTAATAGCGTCATGAAACATTACATTCTACGCTATTTTAAGCAAGAAATATGGGATCTGAATGAAATCATTTCACAGCTCGACGATCGCGTCCGCATCAAGGAAGATTACGATTACTACAAGCGTTATATAGAGCGACCCTGCAAATTTATGATGCGTTTCTTCTTTAGCTCCTACTCTGCGGTTAGCTTAACAGCTTTAATGAATGGCTTAGCCACCGGAGATCTGCTCTATCCTGGCTATTTGCCACTACCATGGCGCACGTCGGGTTCAGCATATGCAGCTTGTGTCATCTACCAGTTCTATGGCGTCTCCATGGAAATTGTGAAGAATTTAGGAAACGATTTATATGGACCGCTGATATATTGTTTGCTTTCCGGGCATGTGCATTTATTGGCAAATCGGGTTTCACGCGTTGCTCACAATAATCCGGAGAATGTGGAGAACAACTATAGAGAATTATGCGAGTGCATTGAAGATCACAAAATGTTGATGAAGTAGGTTGTTAGAGTTAACTGTCTTTAAAAGTCGGTGTAAAATGTTTTGTGTTCCATAATTCACAGCATCAAAACCAAAGTGGAGCGCATCAACTCGGGCGTTTGTATGGTACAATTTTTTGGCGTTGGCGTCAGCCTCTGCATTGGTCTCATTTATTTGCTGTTCTTCGCCGATAACTTGTTCGCCTACATTTACTACTCGGTTCATTCAATGGCCATCATGACCGAGCTATTCCCGTGTTGCTACTTCGGCAACATGTTGGAGTGTGAATATTACGATTTATCTTATGCAATTTTCAGGAGCAACTGGACGACGCAGCCACGTGCATTCAGACGCAATGTAGTGAATTTCACAGAGCTGACACTGAAGGAGGTCAACATGTATGCCGGCGGCATGTTTCGTATAAATCTCGACACATTCTTCGCTACATGCAAGATGGGATACTCTTTCTTCACCGTTGTACAGAGCATGAAGTGAAAGAAATCGGAAAGTGGATTAAAACTTATGAACGCCAAGTCTTTTCTTGTAGTTTTTTGTGCTGAAAACAATAAAATTGAGCAACTTTTCTGTTAGTCTTTGATTTGTTGGAGCAACCAAAAGCACTGGCTCTAGTATAGTATATTTTCAAAAAATTCATAAACAAGTCTTACTGCGTTAAATTAGCCATTGATCCAACTAAACTCGCACTGGTCCAGTTTGCTATCTATTATGATTCCCATTATTAGAAGATATGCTAAAAATGCGTGTACTATGAAAATGCTATGAAAACTGTTACACTCTTTTAGTAACCAACGTTTGAGTTATCAAGACAAGTCGATTTCCACAAAACAAAATACAAAACTGAAAATATGTTTGCTTCTCTACTGCTCTTTAAGGTGCTCTATAAATATTAAACTTGTAATGCTGATTTAAAGAGTGCGGCCTCGACATCGCCTCTACTTCATATTCATTAAGACCGTATACAACGAGTAAGCCATTTTGCAAGTGGCCACAAACGAAGTCAAATGTATGCTGATCATTCCTCCAGCAGTCGGTGTGAGATGTTTCTTCGAGAGCTCCGTAAATATTCGAAGGTTTTGCTGAAAGCTTTTACGCTGCGCAATCCAATTGCATTTGAAAATCGCATAAGGTAAGTCCTGAAACTCTTCCTGCATTTTGCTGCCATAATAACAGGCCGGAAGTAGCTCCATAGCCATTGAGATGAAATATACCATATAGTAAATGTAGGAAAACAGATTGTCAACGAATAGGAGCATGAACACAACGGTGAGGCAAATATTCAAGCCAACCGAGGAGAACTGAACCAACTGAGTATACCAGAAAACATCTTGCAGTAAGTTAAATATTCTAAAACAAACAAAGAGGCTTCAAATTTCGAAATATTCAAATTTGATCAAACCAAACTCACTTCAACAGCTTCTTGTGATCCTCGATGCATTCGTTCAAATCGCGCTCATGCTCGACAAGTGTCTTCGACACATCATAGCCGACCTTTGACACACGCATGGCCAACAAACGCACGTGACCCGCCATCACACACAAACTGACCGGGGCGAATGTGTCGTGTGCCAAGTTTTGTGTGATCTGCAGCGAGACACCGACAATCTGATATAGTACGGAAGCGTAATAAGTATACCTGTTTGCCGACCAATCGAACGGGAACCATGCGGGGTACATTAGCTCTCGCTCCTTTTTCGTCATCACATCTATGGCGGACGCCACTGCATCGGCAGCATAGGAGACGCAAAATATCAACATGATTCTTCGCACGCCATTTCTTATACTTGCGTTGAAGTAGTTGCGCTCGTCTGGCGCCACAACACGCTCATCTAGTTCCTTTAGTAGACGCTGAATTTCGCGAATTTTCGGCAGCTTGTAACGAAAGAGAAAATGCTTTGTGCTGCAGGCAACATCCGTTATATTTATGGCCAAGTTCTTGAACACATCCGCTAGCGTAGGCACAAGAAACAAACCGATTGTCAGATGTATTGGGTAGAATATGGTAACGAATATATTCACGCCAATATCGTAGAGCGTTATGTACCATGTTTTGGAGTTGACGGCAATGCCCATCAACCTCCAGCACAGCCAGAAAATGTCGAAACACGCCACACTGTCCGCCGATGCATTAACGTCAGATGTAAAAATAAGAAGCCGTTTACGCATTTCTTTGCAAAACAAGCTTCTTCCTTTAAGTTTATCTGCTAGAAAGTTGGTCGTTGTCTGCTATATTAGTTGAGACACTTTCTGCATTATATACGATTTTCTCACGGTTAAAGTACAAATTGCTTAACTACTATGTGAACCGATGCAGTTCTCTGCAAATGCAAAAAATTTGGAATTCCGCTTTATTGAATTTTAATTGCTGTTTACTTTGGCTACTAGTAAATTGATTTAAAATTATAGGCTGCGTTTATGAGGATTATGGAGAAAGCAATCACTCAAAAAAGTATACGCTAATGTAGCATCATATTATAAAAAGAACTTCCAAAGTGGGTGATCGTGAACGCCATTAAAGGTGCCTACATCGGGAATTTCAAGGAAGTAAAATATAAAAAAATACTTAAATTCATAGAAAGTTCCATTGCCTTTCCCACGAAATGGTGCTACTTAACAATGCATAAAGATAGATATGTCCTTTTCAGACGACAGAGAGGGTCCATGCAGTAGTAGCATATATTTAAGTTTTAAATTACTGTCTACTGTTTAAAAACAGCAACAGATATAACAATTACACAACGGAAACTAACCACGTTGGACTTTCTCTCCTCTATTTCTGTACTCTTTCAATACTTAAGCAACAAAATATTGCCTTTAATAGTAACATGTGCCCTCCATTGGATTTATTGCCTTACCTCTTTAGTATGCTTTCGGTTTGTTACTTATTTCTCTAACATTTCAGCTTATTGTTTATATGTATGTACATATATAAATTTACCAACAATACCAAATATGTATCCAAGAGAGACTTCAAACTGTTTTGATGCCATAGAAACATAAGATTGGTCTTGCGGAATGATTTAATTATTTGTTTTGGACTTAAAATAAGTTCCAATTTAAATTCCAATCACTCAATAAACACACTGGCGTACATAAAACATTTGCAATTTCTCAAGCGTAAACATTACTCATACGCCGTGGAGACTATGCAAATTGAGGTCAGCGTGTGTATTAAGAGGGAATGCTCATGTAGAAGATGCATTTGCCAATTAGTTACAGCACTTTCTCACTCTCTCACTCTCTCACCACTGAATAATGTGAAAATGTTGAGGTACCTTGTCTCCCTTGTCCACATACGCAGACACTTACAGACACATCCCTTTAAGCAAACATCTGAGCAGAAAGCCGTTTTAAGTAGCAGCCCAGTAAGTTTTTGTAAGATGAGGAATCCATTTTCATGCAGCGCTTTCCCTCCAAGATCTCTATTAATTAAATACATGTTAATGCAAAGCTTACACGCATCCATGTTGACGCCATTGAGTAAGGTATAAAATGAAATCGGCGAATGATTTTGTAATGGTAAAAAGACGCAGGCACCAAGATGCAACTCTGTCAACGCTGAAATGGTTGAGATGGAAGAATCAAGATAAGTTAAGGGGATAACAGACACTTAACCTTGGTATATCACGGGAAAGACACGAAGGCATAGAGTTATTATATTGAGGAGCTGCTAATGATGGCTGCTTTAAACTACAAGAAATTCATAAAGTTTTATGGGCGTGTTGGCTTTACTTCCGCTCTAAAAACAATACATATTAGTTTATTTAATTAATAAGCGGCACAACGCAGTCTTATTGGCATTCAAAGAGTTTCAATAAGAGAAAATCTATTTCTCTCCGCTAATTGGTTCAAACTCCATAACCAATGTCCGATGAATTGTTGCTGCTTTCGAAGTTTTACTAAGAACACCAAACTTCTAATCTTAGACATGTTTAAGAAACGATTCTTAAATGGCAAGGTACCTAGGAAATTTATTACAAATCAGTTAGAAAATATGCAAAACTCGAACACTTTTGTGTTTGTCCCGTTAATTCTTGCGCATTGATGAAGCGCTTAAGTGTCGATATTAGAATTTATATGCAAAACAGCACCGCCAAGGGCGAAGCGCGATTGCAATCTGCACTGGCACTTAACAGCAGAAGCGTGTGCATTTGCGGGCAATTGCGTCGATCGCATGTGCAAATACAAGCGTGTGTGGCATGTATCAAGTCAGAGGCGTGGCAGTAAAAAAATAATTTAAAAATCTTAAAAAGCCATTTAATAAATATGAATTTTTTTCTTGTATTTTTTTCTAAAATAAAACAAAAGTGAAGTTAGTCAGGTTGTAACGGATCGTCCCAAAGTGCACTTAGTGCAAGAAGGTTTTTCATATTTTGTATACCACCTCAGTGCCAAGACCTACTATCCACCACGTCTATATCGTCTCTTTGTCAATGCGTTTCTTATTATCGTCGAGTATGTGTGAGCTCTACATCTCAACGAGAAAGCATAATTCTTCACTTTTCTACTTATCCGAGTGTGCAAGTCATTAATAGCTTGGCATGTGTATGTATGTCTCGTTGTTGCTTTCGCTTAAGTTGCTAGCGCTAACCGGAAAATGCCTATATGTACTTTCTCAAGTATGTAAACGCTGTTGTTGCTGTAGCAGCAGCGTCAAGGTTCGCCTAACACACTGATACTGTGACAGAGAGTTAAAGGCTTTAATGGGTTAAGGCACGTATTGATCTTAATATTCTTGGAACGCATAGATATAATTCGGGATGAAAAAGTGTGCTTGTTCAATTGGTTAGTTTTAATGGTAGGTTGGGCTTTAATGTGCAAATTAAGTACAGTAAAATTGTCTCGAGTTCAACCTTAGCTACTAATACTTAGAAAAGTATTCAAAAACATGTGAAAGTTCAGAATAATGCAAGAAAAAAGATAAAATAAAGCAACAATGGCATTGGATAATGAAGCTAATTTTCTACTAGCAAATACATCTAAAGCTGCTAATAAACTGCTGCTACTTGCTAAGGAAAAAATTATTCAAATCTTTTGTGGATTTTATTAGACAAAATTGTAGGCAGCAATCACAAAAAGTGAAAACCAGCGTCAGTTGAGCAATGCCAAATCCACTATACTCTTTTTAAACGAAATATTTTCAACATAAATTAAAATATTATTCACAAATCATGTAAAGGTTTTGGTCGACATTTTAACAAAAAAAAAAAATTTAATTAATTACACGCTCACATACACTTCAACTTTTGCCTTCAATGCGTTCATAATCCATACTCACGCCCTCAAGCAATCCGCAATAACACAAAAGTATTGCTAAGCCTGCACTTTGAAGGCATTTCAGCTACTCATAAAGATAACATTACAAGCTGAAAACAAAATTATTCATACTTTTAATTAAAAGCGAACCACAAAAAGCTCGGTAAAAAGTTCCGGTATCACATGAAAGAACATTCCAACAACAAAAAGAAGATATTATAAGTTATAATAAAAAATATATCCGCAAAGTAGTAATCAAAAAGTTCTTTCATGCCTTTCTCCACAATGACGGCGTGACGGCGTGGTGAGAGCAGGTACTCGCTGTCCGTGCCAGGTGTGTTCGCAGCACACACACTCACCGAAAGTTGCACATGCCACAGCAGCGGCAACAGTTCAAGGCAAGTGGTGTCCGAAACTTCCAGCGAGCCAAAATCGGAGCCTGCGTTTGAGTGCCTGCTTGCAGTTGGTTGTTGGGGGATGGCGGATGGCGGATGGGCGGAAAAGTTCAATTCTCCGTGGTGTTGTAGACACCAGCAGAACACAATAAGCAATAAGCGTGCAGCTGCAAACAAGCACTTATACAAAACAAAAAAAACTTACATGGAACTGTTATTTTATTTGTGGATAAAAGTGCAAAAGTGAAACCAATTCAATTGCCGCGCTGCGCATATATCTGTTTGTGCTTGTAAACATATATATACTATATTCCTTGTGTATCTCTGTTAAGGTGAGCGTTTTCGCTGCGAAAATGCTCTCCTGAGATGCAGGAAAAATCTGTGCAAGTAAAAACGCAAAAGCAGAAGTTAAGCCAAGGATAGGGAAAATACAAATTCAGACACTGAAATATGCGCATTGCACTGTCGACCTGTCAAATTCGCTGCTCCCAAGCTGAAATGGCACTGCAGTGGTGTTTCGGCGTCAGAAAGGGAGATAAGCAAAATAAAAACGTCATAAAAGCAAACTTTGCAAAATATCCACACATACACACAGGTACAAATATGATGCAAAATAAGCTTACATGCAGACATGAATTTATGTATATGAGTGTGTGCATGTGTGTGTGAGCTCATACAAATGCGAAGTTTATTTGAAAACAAAGCATTGAGCAAACAATCGCTAATTCAATTTGGCAAATATCCGATTGTTTACCAGAAACTATGTGTGTGGGTGTTGTTGCTGTACTGAGCCGCAACTAGATAAATTGCATTGGGAATTGAAACACGCTCAAAAAAACTCGCATAAAACATGAATGTGTATTCATACGTGTATATGTATATGTGTATGTCTGTCGACGTTTTCTCCTACTCACTTTTTAACGCGATTTCTTTTTATCAATCGCAGTAATTGGAAATCGCACTGAATTCATACAGGAAGAAGACAATATTCATTACTTCATTGACATTTTCATTCGATATTCGATGCATGCAGAAATGTAATAACCATCTTCTATTCAAACAGTATACTCAAGGTTATATCCACCGGTGATTGTTTGCGTATATATAAAACATTTTGGTATATCCGAAAATCCGTAAATTAATCAGGTTAATAACTATAACTATTTTGGAGATATGCGGATATTTGTATTATTTTTTAACTTAGTGTAAACTTTAAACGAGTTTATCTCGAAACGCTGTTTTTAGTGAGACTTTTTTTGCCGCCTACTGGTTAAAAATCAAAATTTTGATTATTTTCTGTATTCATCTAACTTAAAATATTTATTTTTTGGTTTTTGAATTTGAAATAATTTTAATTTTTTTCTAGAAATACAAACAAAATATATTTATCTTTTTATTTTCAAAGATTAATTATTCAAGAATAAGTCTACAGGAGGATTTTTGAAATCTCAAATTATTTTGGAGATAAAGGTATCAGCTGCTACTTTTCAAAATTTTTGACTTATTGCAGCATGCTGCTTTTGTTCACCTAATGGTTGTATGTATCATATAAAACCAAGCGAGATATATAAATAGCTATGCATATATAAATGATCAGGATAACTGTCCGACTGCCAACCTCGCAACAATACGATCGACCACAACACGCGCGGTATGGGATAGATACCGAGAGTTGAAGAGGATAGCGAAACGCCTTTGCGGACAGAAAAAGAGAGATGCCGAAATTCGTGAGTACGATTGCTCGAAGATTCTACAGAAAAATACGGCGACTAACAAAAGGTTTCAAGACCAGAGCATACTCTTGTAGAACCCCCAGAGGTGATCTAGTCACCGATGCTCAGAGCATACTGAAATTATGGAGGGAACACTTCTCCATCCTGCTGAATGACTCCCTATCGTACGACTTCTTCAATCTGCTGTTGGAGAAAATAATTCGAGCTCCAGAGCTTAATCGGTCAGACACAATCTTCTATAAGAGCGTACAGTTTCTGACATATGCTGATGATATTAATATGATTGACCTCAACATCCGCGCCGTGAGCTCTGCTTTTTCCAGACTGGATAAAGAAGCAAATCAAATGGGTCTGGTGGTGAATGAGGGTAAGACGAAATATCACCTGTCATCAAAAAAAACAGTCGTCGCACTCGCGTCTTGGCTCCCACGTCACGGTTGACAGACACAGCTTCGAAGTTGTAGATAATTTCGTCAATCTCGGAACCAGTATTAACAGCAACAACAATGTCAGCCTCGAAATCCAACACAGAATAACTCTTGCAAACGTAACACCTGTTCGGACTGAGTAGGCAATTGAGTAGAAAAGTCCTCTCTCGACGAACAGAGACCAAACTCCAGATGTCACTCATTATTCCCGTCCTGCGCTATATGGCGCAGAAGCATGGTTGATGATAACATCTGCTGAGTTGACGCTACGAGTTTTCGAGAGAAAGGTTCTGCGGAAGATTTTGACATAGTGCAGCGAATTAAGACACAGCGACTACGCTGGCTAGGCCAAGTTGTCCGAATGGACGAAAACACTCCAGCTCTGAAAGTGTTCGATGCAGTACCCGACGGGGGAAGCATAGGAAGAGGAAGACCTTCACTCCATTGGAAGGACCAGGTGAAGAAGGACCTGGCTTCGCTTGGAATCTGCAATTGGCATCACCTTGCGAAAAGAAGAAACGACTGGCGCGCTGTTGTTAACTTCGGCTATAATCGCTTAAGCAGTATCTATGCCAGTAAAGAAGAATTAAAAAGTGATTAACGTCACCTAATACGGCATTCCTATCGACTTCATTTATTTCGAACGCACATGCTCAAATTTATATGAAAATTCTTTGTTATTTCCGGAATTTTTCGCTGGCACTTGTCCAGCCTTTGTTCAGTTGAAAGCATGTCGCTTGCATTGTTACTCACTTTTGCATATTTTTTAGCGCCGTGACTTCTGCCATATTGCCTTTCAACTGCATCCACAAAGAGACTGCCTCTCATTCACACTCACATATACTCAATCATGACGTGTGAGTGCCTGCGTGGCACATACTTGTGTACAGCGCAATTCCTCGAGTTGTCTGTATGTCAGGGCATTGCTTTCTCCATTTTGTTGCTTTTTGTCCCTTTTTGGTGCTTTTTTGTGTGATTTCTGCCATTTCTCACAGGAACTTTTTGCGCTGCCACAAAGGCAAGAGTGTTGCAGCCATCACTCATACACAATGTGCGTTTGTTGTTTTCGTGGTGTGATAAATGCGCACCAGTGCAAAAGTAAAGGAAAAACTGACAATTAAAGGTAAATCATTTCGCCACTAAATACTTGAAGATATGCATGTTTTCAATTTCCTTGCAACTTGTGGCAAATAATTCACGATCGATTTCATTTCAACCTACAGCAGAGGCAGACTTTTTGCGTATTTTTAAAACGAAATTTGTATCGCGAAGCTTGAGTTGCCGTTCAATGCGCCGATTTCTAAATATCTACCGTTACAGACTGCAATGCCAACAATGCATTCAGCCGAGCCCCCGCCCATCTGAATTGTGGCGGTGCGCTAAGCGAGTCATCAACTAAAAATACTGCAATGGACCAACAACAATTGGTGCAACAACGTTAACTACTTTGACATTTGTGAAATGCGATATGTTCCAGCAGAGTGAAGACCAGCGCTGATGAGTTCAATGTGATTCAACAAGACCAACAGCACTGCAAGTAGATTAAGTGGACTGCGCCACAACAACTACAAAAAGTGGTAACAATAACTACGCCACTAGCATATCGCATGTCATTGCTGCTGCCGCTGGGCACCGCATTTGCCTGTTGCTCCGTTGCATGGGCATACTTCATTGGCGGAAATTCGTACGGCTGAGCCGTTACGTAGCGATTTATGTTTGTCGAAGTGCGCCGTTATGCTCTGATATGCTCGCCAGTAAACATGTGTGAGCGTGTGTTGTTTATTGCATTTGTGCAGCAAGTTTTCAATTTCCGGTTATTCAGGCTACGATTGAGCGCTTAAGAAATGGAATATGACCTCGAGTTGGAATTCTGACGAAGCTTCTTAGCAAATTGCTGCAATAAAGGGAAATTCATGCGCTCGGAAAAGTAGTTAAGCGATTTATGGATTTAGAAATGCATTAATATCCTTTTATTTTGCGAAAGTATTAGTGCTCGTTACTCTTTTGCTAATCGTTTGAATTTAAAACTGTACATTCCTTTTGTGACGATGACAATTCGGTAGGGGATTTATTTGTAAAAGTTTTGTAGTTTATTTGTTGAGGAAAGCCGACTTTGTTGATTTTAAATAAAAATTACTTGAAACTGTAATAAAACTCAGGATTTTCGGATTGAAAAGCTGAGGATTGAAAACCAAAGTTTGACGATATAATTTTAAAAATATCAGTACTCTTGTTATATTTAAGGGGTTTTCGTGGGTTTCATCGAGCAAAAACAGTATATTTTCAATATTTTTTAATAAAAAAATTAAATATTTTATAAAAATTATTTATTATTACAAAAATACATATTTAAAAAAAATTTTGTAAATTTTCAGAGGAAAATATTTAAAAGTCGGTTATTACGACGTCATTTCCGGCAACCCCTCGGAAAAAAGATGCCTCCACGTTGACAACAGAACTTTTTACGGAATCAACAAAAGTAAAACGAAATAAGTAAGTTATGGCTAAGTTCGGGTGCAACTGAACATTTTATACTCTTACTACTTGACCTCTTACTACTCAATGACCAACATATTCGGCATAATGTTTGTTAGAAAAAGGAAAATCATAGAAGTATACATATGCACTATATTGAGTAAAACACGTATTGTGATTTTCATTGAGGTAACTCAAACATTGGTCACCCTGAAGATCGAAAATCTTTATATAAGGTATATGGGGGGCTCAGGGAAGTATTGACCCCATTCAATGCATTTTTGATACACAGAAATATAATTGTAAGCAGAAGATTTGAATTTGACTTATATACATTGACCGTTATTTTCGGTCAAAAGTCGCTATAGATACTGGTGTCCACATATTCAGTACCTGTACCAGAACAGTCCCATAAGGCCTTTTTATACCATCTTGGAGGTAAATTTTAACGTCTCTAGCGTATTTAGTTATTGATTTATCGCGCTTCTAGTGTTTTTAACAGTACCGTTATATGGTGAGTGAGCGGGGTTATCTGCCGATTTCATCCATTTTCACAAGTCGGTAGAAGTTCTGGTTTAATATTTGAGCTGAGAAAATTTGATTTTTGTAGCTTTGGAGGTGCATTAAAGAGAGAGAAGGACCACGCCCACTTTTTCAAAATTGATGGCAGTTTCTAGGTTTTCGGTTAATGGCGTTTGGTGGGCGTGGCAGTGGTCCGATTACAACCATCTACAACTCCATGTTCGTGTGTACCAACTTTCGTCAAGATATCTTAATTTTTACTCAAATTACAGCTTGACAAAAAAAAGCTTACAAAAATATTAAAATTTTGGGGAAAATTTCTCGACGTTTTTATTTTTTGGTTTAATGGTTTAAAAATTCCTCCATTCGAGACCTTGTGAATTATATCTCGAAGATCTGTGGAAAGTTTCATTAAGGTTGGTTGAGTAGTTCGCGAGAAATCTTTACAATAGACTTTGAAAACACAGTTTCCAAAAAAATCTTGAGAATTTAGGACAATATTCTACGATATGCTAGAGATGTTCTAAACGAAAAATGACAACAACAAAGGTATATCCAAATATGTATTAGTGACCAACGAGCTCATTTAATGTAATCCATGCAAGGACCTATTTTTTAGTGAAGTCAAAATTAAAGTAATATTTATCTTCAGCTGTGAATTGCTCAAGTATTCGTTCTTTGAGCTATTTACCGTAGATGATATTCCAGAAATTCGACAAGATTTGAATGAATGAAACACTTCAGGAGACTCCGCTGAATTGGAGCTGACCAACAAGCCAAACAACAACTCAACTACAGCCAACCGACAGCACGCGCATTGCTGCCCTTCAGTCAGCCGCATTCGTGAGCGAATTTGAGACGTGCGCAAGTGAATGCCGTTGGCCGAAAAACCAAACCTCGTCACTAATGCCAAATCTTCCGCTGGTTGGAGAAGCGTCAGTGACCAAGCGTACAACAAGGTGTGTATGTGTGAGCATGTCTGAGTGTTTGAATGTGTTAGTTTGCTGTGGACGGCGTGTCGCCTAACACAATTTGTACGTCCGGTTATTTCTGCGCCAAATGCTTTGAGGTTATTTGTAATTTTAACTTGATAAAATTTGAAAGTTCTTACTATCAGATATCAGTTATGCGACTGAAATCTTTTCGGATATTGTGTGACGTTAAGCGCCAACGACTTTTTTTGTTGCACGTTTTAGTTGTCGAAAAGCAAGCTCCATTTTATGCGACACACATCGCTGACCAAGTAACGAACTATAAAAGCTGGTGGCAAGTTTGAGAAGCCATCAAAAGTTTTATTGCATTCTCGGACAACAGTTGGGTGTGCGTCTCTTGACAAAGTGCCATTCAATAAGTGAACGTGCAACAAAGTGTGCCTCCAAGGATTGAATCTAGAGTAGCTTGTATTTTTGTGCAAGTGAAAAGAAGAAAAATAAATACATAAAAGCGATAAAAAAGTATTGAATCTAATTTCAAGCAATTTGAAAAGTGATTTTCTAAGTGGAGGAACATAGAAACATTTCAGGATCAATAATGAAACGGGTATGTGGTAGTTAACTGGACATTCGTTGAAGAATTATTTAATGTTGATGTCAATATAACGGCATTCAGCTGTATGTTTAGAGAGAATCAAATGAAATTTCTCTCAAAAGTGAGCGAAGTATAAGTTTTTGTGTAAACTGTGAAACATTAGACCTTTATTTAAAGAACCACGAACTGCAAGTAGCCCTTCTAACTTCTTTCCATATATGAAAGAAATGACCTTCTATGCTTTCTAACACTTGACGCCTTACTTTAACTTAATTGTTTGCCAATGCAGCGCTCAAGTCGTTATCAATATTAATCCCGTAGCAGACCACATTGTCACGAAACGTTGAATGATGTGAAAGTTATTCCTCGCAATAAAAGCACATTATACCCACAAACTTGCAGGGCTCTCTCCTCTAACAGTACATGCAAAGTCCTTCATGGCGAATTGTCATTCTTTATTGCAACCGGCAAAGCTTGTGCGCCTATAAATCATTGCTGGCACACCACTTTATACACACACAATACAATACCAACAATGTGGACACTTGTCACCGGATACTCACTTACACAATTGAAGCTACTACAAGCACTGCCGTAAATATAAAGCTACAATGAAGCGGATTCATAAATATTTCACAATGCAAATATTCAAATATTGCTTTATTGAACTCGATTTCATACAATACACACACACATACGCCCCCCTTTTATGTTGCATGTACACATTGGATGATTGTTCGTCCTTTGGCGTTTTGCGCTCTTTTTGTTCTGGCTGAGTGAAATGTTGTTTGTTATTGCAAATTATTCAATTGACAACTTTATGACAACGCTTTCATAATGAATTCTTCAGCAACATGTTGCGAGGAAAATTGAATGAGGGTTGGAGAGTGGTGGCATGGTTCATGAAAATATATTTAGCCATCATTTTGATTTATTAGAATTATTTGTATTTGATGCGCCGTTATTTTCATGAAGGACTGCTTACACTTGCAGATGCCGAAACGGAGATGCCCTGACTTCAGGCCGGCAATATTATTTTCAAATAGCTCCTTTTGTGCTCGGCTGGAAACCGGCTTCGTGAAAATATTTTTCAGCAACCCGAAGCTACATATGAAATGTTAGATACAGTTCCACATTTGCCTTAATTAAGAACACATATTTTTTGTTAGCCTTTGAACTTAAATTAATCTCAAAAATTTTTTCACAAAATACGAAAAGACTTTTTCGACTACCCAATATAATAACCGAATATAACTAGAAAATCACAAAAGTCCGCTTTAAAATGAAAGTCATATTTAATTACCGTTAGTCTACTGCATTGCATTATATTTTCCTCACCAGTGAGGCATTTTTTATGATCTTGCAACATATTTTATTCCAACTGCAAATAGAGCGACATCTACAACACCAGTGATGGCATATTAAAGGCGAACTCTGTAGCAATTTCAACACCTTCTGTATTCATACTCTTCAAGAGACTTGAGCTACGGCAAATTTTCACTAAAGGTTACTTCTACTTGCGCCGTCAGTGTGCTTGCATGCAACTACTTGCATGTATATTGGCTTGTAAGCAAATGTAATTTTGCATTCGCATGCGAGCTTCTGACAGTTTGACCATAAAATATTTACGATTTCATTAAGCTTACTCTTTTACTCACTCGTTCACTTGCACTCGGCATTCGCGTCATCAAAATGACAGTTGCTAATTTCCCTGAAGTGTTGTGAGCCACTGAAATCGCGCTCGTCATAAAACGGGGGCAAATGCGCTGTAAAAGCGAGATATGGCAAGTACAAATTTACTTAAAAGCAAAACAAACAAATATAGTGCCACACTCAAAGTAAGCGCATTTAAATGTAAAAGTGTTCGTTAGGCACAACGCTAAATAATTAATTTTGTTGGCTCGTTATTTATCTATTCCTGCAGTTCTACTATCTTCTCTGTGTATGCTTGCTGTCGTGCAATGTGGTGCACGCCTCCTATTCTCACTTGCAAGCGATTGATTTCTCGCAGCTGCAACAGCAGCAGAAATCATCAATTACACAGCAGCAGCAGCAACAACAGGACCAACAATCGCAGGAGCAAACTGACACCACCACCGACTCATCCGAAGACTATGACAGCCACCCGCAGTACAGTTTCGCATACGATGTGCGCGACACGCTGACCGGCGACGAAAAGCAGCAGGAGGAAAAACGGGATGGTGACCTAGTGCAAGGACAGGTAAGTGCGGTGTAGTTTTGGCCCTTTGACTAACTTAGAGAGGATTATGCGTGGATATAATACAAAATACACCAAATCCCTTTATAAATCCCCTTTCAGTACTCGCTCGTTGAACCCGATGGCACACGCCGTGTTGTGGAGTACACCGCTGACGATATTAACGGCTTCAACGCCATAGTCTCCAAACAATTGGTGGATGAGCGCTCCCGCGCTTCCGCTTCGGCCACAGCTTCATCCTCACGGTACAACAGTTTCGAAACGCTGCAATCACAAATTCAAACACAGGCCATCGCCGAAGCTCAAGCCCAGGCTGCATCTTATGCCGAGGCTCAGGCGCTCGCCGAAGCACAACTCCAAGCGCAGGCTAAGGCACATGCCGAGGCCATGGCTCAAGTACAAAGCGACGCCGAGTTGCAGGCGCGCATACAGGCGGAAGCCCAGGCACGCGCTCAAGCCCAGCAACTGATGGAACAGTTTCAGCAACAGTACAAACAACAACAGCAACAACAGCAGGAACAACAGGAGCAATTAGCACAACTGCAACAGCAGCAGCAGCAACGCCAACAGCAACAACAATTGCGTACACAAACCCAACAGGCACAAGAGCGCCTGACCAACGAGCAAGCCCTACTGCTGTCGCAATCACTGCCCTCACGCACACTCGGACACAGCGTGCATGCTACTGTAGTTTCACACCCACCCACGATCTTGTCACGCACACCCAGCGGCAGCGTCTACGCCCAACAACGCGACCTAACCGCACTGAAGGAGTTGCGCGACGGTAGCGCACGACAGATCATCGAACGCACCAACCTCCCGCAAATTGTGATTACTCAACCGGCTAGCGCAACGGTACAAGCTCAAGTCATACACTCACCATTGCTATTGGACGGCAGCTCTGGCGCAACAGGCATGCGTAGCGTCATCTCTACAAAGATCACCAATGGCAGCGGCAATGGCGGACGCAGCAGCACCATTTCACTACGTGGAGATGCCGGGCGCCTGAGTGCCGCCGACCAATTGCTGAACCAGCTCGACACTGACGATGATGACACACTAACACGCAACAGCCTGCGACTGCTCAGCGGCGGCACCGGCAGCAGCGGCAGCGGTGGCAGCATCAAGGGACGCACCAACGGCGGCTTAAGTGGCAGTAGCGGCAGCAGCGGTCTGAGCGGTTTCGACAGCAGCAGCAGTGGCTCCGATGATCGCGGCAGTGATCGTGAGGGAAATGTATTGCGTAACGGACTAAGAAACTCAAATAGACGCTTGCAGAGCCTCTTCTCCAGCAGCGGCAGTGGTTCGAACGGAAACGGCAGTGGCAAGTCGACATGGTAAATGAGACGGGAAATCGGAAAATACAAACACAACAAAACAAAAATACTTTTAAATTCAAACGATTCTAAAACGAGAGAGAGAGAGTAGGACGAAAATGCAAACGAATGAGTAGAATAGACAATAATGAATGTAGAGAGAAATAGAGCGTGTTAGCGTATAACGGTAAATGTATTCAAAGAAAACTAGTGTGATCAACAGTCAGCAACGCGATTTGGCAACAGACCCTGGCTATTGTATAACGGACTATGATTTGCAGCGGCCGCCATCAGTAACGGCATTAACATAGGCTTAGATTTAGTTTGTAGACTTGTTTGCATTTTTCTCAGTAGCATTTAATTACTAACAGACTTGTGGTAGAGAGCTATTTAGTTGACTTATATATATATATATATATATACTTGTATTTTCGGGATTTGGGTGAATTTCAGCTATCGCTTTTCTGTCTACGCTTAACACAATTACATACTCACAGGCGCGCGCGCACTAACTCGCTCACTAACAACGCTTTTACTACGCTTTCTGCGAGAACATACGAAACGTGAACGAACAGTTAACCGTTATAAACACCCACTATACGCATGTATATAAAAACGCTTTCATTATTTCTATGTAAAATATTTATTTCCAAGCGAAAACTTTGTGATTTAGACTTACTTTATGTTGTCTGAAAATATTGTATCTATAGCTTACTCAGCCGAAGAACCTATCCGTTTAGTATTTTGATGTTTACAGAAACTATTTTATTTTCTTCTAAGTCGATTTATAAATATTTATGTACACTAAAGTGTTGTTCATGTTAACGTTATGTGACTAACCAAGCTTCATATAATTTATTCTTACTAATATTCAATTCAATGTTTTTTATATTTTTGTATTCAACATGTTCTCACATTTTAAGAATCTAGATATTTAAGTGCAACTTGCAGTTTCTACATGGCATACAAAAAACACAAAAAAAATATTAATAAATGAATTTAAGTTTGCAGCGAAAATTTCCGTTATTTCATTTCAAAGTAACAGATTCAAAATTTCAGTGGTCTTCAAACATAACTGTGCATTTTGTGGTTTGAATAGCTTCGATTAATAAACAACAGTTTGAATAACACTGTCGGTGATACTACTGAGCACCGCCAAACTATATTTGGCTTTGCAGCTCTCGAAAGCAAATGTCAATTGAACTAATTTAGCAAAATATTTGCAATATAACTGTTTTTAATCACAAACATAAATTATATAATATTTACATACCATGAAAATCGCTAATAACTGAATTGTGGTCAGTTGTGTTGTTTCTCGCTCAATTTCACAAATTTCTTTCACACACATGCTTGCATCGCTTGCTTCTGTCAACACTCACATATTCACTCGCGGAATTTACGCTTAATAATCAACGCCCGAGGTATTATTTTATAACACGATGCTAGATAAATACCCGAACTATCGCATTTTCACTAAAAACGCTCACTTGCCACGATTTTCAAAGCGAATTCAATATTTTATTCAACACTCCCGAGCTGCGGCCTGAATTTACGTACGCGAAAAGGAAACTGACACATAACGGCGCTTTGGCAAGGGAAGCGCAATGACATTTCAATGTTGCCAGACTGTTGCAGAACATGAATTTAAACGGAGGTGGATGTCTGAACTAAACCAATTATATTAAAATGTTCTGGTATTGAATGAGCTGAGCTATTGAACATATGCAACTGAGGAACCTTTATAAAAAAACCCAAAAAAATATACACAAATTTAACATTATATTTACATATATATGTACGCATATACATATAACAGTAACAAATATATTTATTTAAAATTTTAAATTTGTCTTTCTCTTCCTTCAAAGTGAAAATTCGCTTCCAGTTTTTTCTTTCTCCGAACACATCCTCACTCCTTCGCTTTATCTGCATTGCTCTTTTTACATTCCGTTTCTGTTTCTTTTTTCTCACATTTCTCGGTTTCTGTCGCACTATTTTTTTCGCCACATTCTTCATCGCTTTCTGCAGCACTCTCTGCTTCGTATAGCACACCGCCTTCCGAATGCTTAGCCAGATTCAAAGCGACGTTCTGCAGTTCATAGAATGAGAAGCGATGGTAGGCGAAATATTCTGGATTCTTGTAGTCTTTACATTTGTGTGCGCCTGGACCGAGCACCTCCTTCGGGTCATCCAAGGCGCGATATGCGGAGAGCGGTACGAAGTCAGGTGGCACAAATGCGTCATTTTTGAAAGAATGCTTGGAGTCTGCTGGATCTGCGCTGTCTTCTGACGCTTGTGGCGGACAACACTTGTCGGCTATGTAACGTTTGAATTGCGTTGGATTCAGCGGAAGATTTCTTATTACACTCTGTGATAAATTCGTCAATTTCGAGCAGCCACGCAGCATAATTAATTGAATATTTCAGTTTATAAATGTTTTAAATAATATAAATATGTTTTTTTAATTTTTTTGGAATTTCCAAATAATATTTGAAGCTTTTTATTTGTTATTAAAAATTGAAAATAAAGATATATATATAAATATTATTGAAATAATAAAGCAAGAATATGTGATCAAATGGCAGTGATGAATTGATCAACAATTTGTAAGTTTCATAAAACTTTACCGGTTTATTGAGTTGAATGTTGCCAGCTGCTGTCAAAAAATAAACAAATGCAGTTTAAGAAAGTTGCAACAGTCGGGCGGATATAGCTGTGTTGTCGATAAGGCAGTTCACGAACTGTAAATTATCTCAAACACAAACCAGTTGAATCTTCATGTGGAGGGTTTGTATCTTTGCTAATTGGGTTGCCATATGACAGCATATTCCATAATTATCTGATTACTCATGCGAGAATAGGCTTAATGGCGATTCATACAGCAAAACTTCAATTTTTGATTTGAACAAAAGCAAATATAAATTAATTAAATATTGGTCAGTCTTTTCGTATTTCTAATCAAACTTCAACTTAGTTTTTTTATATTTAAAACGAACTTTAATGAACCAAGTATGTACCATTTTGGTAGACCCCTTTTTTCCACTTTTCCGCTAGAGACATTATTCCATGAGAGTAAACCTTTCTGGTTTCTCGGCGAAAAACTGCGACAAGTAATTTTCACAGGCCATTGAAGCCAATTTTACTCTATTAAGGGAGTTCCCTATTGACCGAAATTAATGGTAGTCCGATGGCGCAAGGTCATATGGTGGATGCGTGAAAACTTCCCAGCCAAGCTCTCCCAGTTTTTGCCAAGTCATCAGAGATAACTGTGGTCTAGCGTTGTCCTGATGGAGGACGAAGCCCTTTCTGTTGATAAGTTCTGGCCGTTTTTTCGATTGCTTGCTTCAATCTTATTATTTGTTGACAGCAAAATGTAGAATCAATCGTTCGACCAGGCTGGAGCAGCTCATAGTGAATGATTTCTTTCCAATCCCACCAAACACTCAACATAACCTTTCGAGGCGTCAATCCTGGTTTTGCGACCATTCGTTGAGCTTCACCACGCTTGGGCCATAATCTTTTTCGCACATTATTGTCGTATTTGATCCACTTTTCGCCTCCTGTTACCATTCGTTTCAGAAATGCTTCGATTTCATTTCATTTCAGCAAAGAATCGTCGATGTTAATTCGGTCCATTAAATTTTTCATAGACAATTCATGTGGGACCCAAACATCGAGCTTATTTTTGTAGCCAGCCTTTTTTAAATAGTTCAAAACCGTTTGATGATAAATGTTAAGTTCCTTAACGATGTCATGGCTGCTTATGTGACGTCCTGGTCAATCTCTTTCATAATTTCATCGACTTGTTCAACGATAGGTCGACCAGAGCGAGGTGCATCTTTCACATCGACATTTCCTGAACGGAAGCTAGCGAGCCATTGTTGTGTTACACGAAATGATACAACATCCTCTCATACCGATGGTATAGTGTGTTCGATTCGCTGGAAAGTAACGCTTGGCGAATCGAAGACGGTTCGTACCTCAAAGACATACGCACACCAAACACCCTTCAAAGGTGCGTTGCTGTAAACACTCCACAATGAGAATGTTAATGTTGTCACTAAGGCGCTGCAACATGTACAGTTACTGCAATATTTATGCCCAAATAAGTGGCGGTACTCCCGTCGCTGCAAGTTACAATGGGTTTCCGTTTGCCATTTTCAACACCTCATTAACTAAGAGATAGCTCATAAAGCGCCATAAATCTAGAAAAACTTTGCATGTTCTGCTCGCGCACCCGGCGGGGTAAACAGCAGCGGCTGCCAAAAGAATTCCGTACACACCAACGAAAAGCCGAATACCCACAGATGAACACCCACACACACACAGTTGCCTATATAACTGCACGAAATAGTTGGCCAGCACTAAATATGAGTATGAACAAAGTTGTTAACGCTCGTGCCAACAGCAAGCAGCAACGTGCTAGGGACAACGTTCCGATCTAATGCGCATGCGCAGCGTCTTTGGCCGCTAGAAAACGCTTTGGTATTTCCACTTGCATCATTATGGTTCATTGACCAAAACTAAGCAAAGAATTCGCTAATTTAAATAAAAAGCTACGCGATTATGGTGGTTCCGTTGAAGCTGCGCCGAAGGCATTCAGTGCAAATAACAGTAGCGATGACTGCGACCACGGCAAAAGAGCTTGTCCGGTTTTTGCCTTAGTACAACTAACTTTTTGCTTTTTCGGCATTCCTTACTTTCCGTGAGCTGTTGGTATAGTGTTTACTTTAAATTTTAAGAGGCTTCACAGTAATGAATGAATGGGTACTACAAGCGCTGCAAAACAAAGTATGCAAAGAAATGTCGATTTGAGACTCGTTTACGTCTCTGCTCTACAAAAGGAACTTTAGCTAGGACCTGGAAAACAGAAAAGAGAAGAATCAAAAATATATCTGCAGGTATTAATCAGGAATACGTCCATATTTGCTAGAGTTCATAATTTTATATAAAAAAATGTCCATGCTATAAGCTCTACCATCGCATCAAAAATCATATTTGAGAGCAAATATTTATGGGACCGTCGCAGAGGATCCGGAGGTAGGAACTTTGAACTACTGAAAAAAGATTAATTAGCAATATATAACATAGTCTTAAGATTCGTCAGTGGCTTAGGGTTCGATGAATGTTGAGCAGCTGACGTATTGTTGTCGGAAAACCACGTCAAGAGAACACAAAGACGGGTGGGCATTCACACCAATATATAATGTTTAAAGATTTTACAGCTAAATATATAGGTGTTAAGAAATCAAGAGGAAACCCCTTAATAGCCTTAACAGCCGGCAGCGTTAATCCGGATTAACTGTGCACTTAATCAGATCCAAATTTGTAGGTGACAGACGGCAGCTATGCGAGTCTGAAACTCTCGTAAACAGCTGATTGTCATTTTTATAATATTTTCAATGAAAATGGATAGAAGATAAACATTGCGGATTAATGCAGTTAATCCGGATTAACGCTGCCGTCTGTCAATGCTGTAAGTGAGCCCTTTCACACCACCAAACATATTACAAAAAATTACTCATTTGGCTATATTTTATTTTTGCTGATTATTTGTAATTCTCGTTGGCAAATTTCAGGCAGCTGCTTCTTTCACTTCCCGAGCTGTTACTATTTTCGCTGCTGTTGCAGTTCCGCAGATTTCGACAATTTCATGATTTTATTATTTTGGCCATATCATCGTGGGTACTTATGAAATTGCCAACGAATGTGATTTATTTTATTGTCTTAATTCCAACAAGTGGCAGATGACATCCAGACGAAGGCAAAGACCGAAAACGCCAGTAGTTTGAGGCTTCTACAGCTGCCGCGGCGCAACTAAGTCGAGCTGTCAGATGGGTGCATTATTGCCTAGATACGTCAATTTGCCTTTGTTGTTGTTTGCTCCAGCGTCTTCTCAACGTCTGTTTTTGCCATGGTCTTCTCCTGCTTTGACTTCATGCCGTTTTCTTGCTTTGGTTTTTGCAGCTTTTTCCGCTGTTTGGTCTAAGCTCGCAAGACCGCCGCGTAAGCATGTGGCATGTGGGGCTCCGCAAGTGTTCACAGTCCGTCTGTTGGCTTTCGCGTCACACAGACTGCTGTGTGAGTTTGCTGACTTCGCTGAGTTCGCTGCTTGATTTGCTTCACTTTTCTGGATGGAGGGGAGAATGCAAATTATGCAAATTGCACACTAAAAAGGTGGAAAATCGTGGCTGGGAACCCAGGCGAGTGAGTAGAGAATAATTCAGCCGGGTATGCCGCGTCACAGCAAAAACAAATACAATGCGAAGTGATGAGGAGCATGCGGTGCGACCTGACGCAACTGTCGGTACGTAGATAATTTGCACCAAGTGTGAGCTGTCAGTCAGTGTCGTCTCTGCGTGCTTCTAACGAAATCCTCACACATATTCATTTTTATGGCGCAGCCGCATACAATGTTGAGCAGTTGTAAATAATTTGCAGTTGACGCATGCTCCCAGCCTCAGCACCCGTCCGCGCTTCCACTTCCAAAGATCTGTTTATCGCAGTCAAAGCATTGTTTGTGTTTCGGAAGGGTGAATCAGAGAAAATAATTTATTTCATGGGAAATCCTTTGATACAATAATTACTTATGGCCACCCGGTAGAGAAATAAATTTAAATAAATAATATATGTATGCATTTGGCATATGAGAACTCGTACTAATAAAGGTTTATTCTTCTTCTAAACATTTGAAAGATTCGCTTGGAACCAGAACCGCTTTCGAATTCTTTCGAAAGCATTTTCAAGATCAATCCATACGATCCGAACTTCTCTTCCTTCCTCAACCTGTCTGTCAAATAAACCATGAAAAACAGATTCCGCCAAGTCCTATTACAAAATTGGAAACATTTGGAAAATTCCCAAGCGTGCTTGCAATGCAATTTGGGCATCCACAGGTCAGCCAACCCGGTGATTTACCCGACTTTATCTTGTTATGCCACTTATTTACCACTTTTGCGCAAGCTGTGCCGGCTGTGCGCCATCAATCGGCTATGCTCCACAAATTGCCGCAATGACATCGCCAGCACGTTTTCACAAACCAAACGAGACGAAACTGCTCCAAATCTTTGGCAGCCAAGTCGCCGCGTCCAGCATTCCAACGCAGCCAGCTTTGCGCCGCTTTGACTCACGCTTGTTTCCTACTCGGCGTGATCTCTATTGCTGTTTGTTTTTGTTACTTTTGTTGTTCTTGGCTGATTAAGGGTAATTTTCGAATTTTCTCGGCTCGAACGCTGCGGCACAAAGTTGAAATTCCTAATCAAAAGTACACGAAAATCTGCTGGGAAATCAGCCGCCATTTGCCCAGCATATTTGACAAAAATACACACATATACCACACATACATAGATACAACAAGATCTCAAGCGACACATCAACTTGCAACAGTTGTGGCAGCAGCTGATTTGCACGTCAGCGGCCGCCAACCGTGAAACTTATGCAAATTCGAGCCGGAATTTAAGTGCAAATATCAGCAACTTTAATTTAGTGCAGCAACACGAATTCCTGCCACAAAATGCGTGTGTGTGTGTCTGCATATGTACACCACTTGGCGCTTTTTCGAGCATTTTGGAACATATTTGCGAATATTTCAGTTTTTATTCCTCATTCTATTTGCCCATATTTGCGCACTTGCCATCCATTTGCACACGCGCTCATTTTTTACTGTTACATTATCGACACACACACACAAACACACATACACTTGCGTTCGGGTTGTAGCATGTACAAGAGGCGGTGGCGCGGTGGCACCATCACATGCCACATAATATTGCATGGCCGTGGTGCACGCGGCCCGGCCTTTTATGGCCAGTCCGCATAATGCAACTGTAGCAGAGGCATAACGTCGCTGCCACCACCTTACAGTTGCTCTGCTGTAATTGGTAAATTGCCTGCAAAAGGAGAGACCCACCAAAAAGTCCGAAATATCTAAAATATGCGCGAGTGTCGCCGCGAATGTGTGTCTATATTGTATGTGGAACTGTCAATGAGCGCAGGCGCATGCGCGAATATACCATACACACATATATATAAGTATGTACGAGTATGTATAAATTAGTGTACGTGTTCGGATTTGCGAATGTGGCATGCTGCGCTATTTTGTTGTGTATTTGCTTGTTGCATGCCAAAAGCCGAGTGATGGCAGCGCGTGCGCATGAATTATGGAAATTCGAGGCAGGTGTTCGAAGGCATATTTTCGAGAATATTTTGTTGACCAAGCGCATTTATTCGCGTACTTGGCTTAATGCCTGAGTGAATGGAAGTTGAAAGGTTTCACAGACGTGACAGAAATAGAATGGCCAAGAAAAGTATGTGGTTAGAGTTCAATATACTCACAGTTAGTCCAACAGGAAACCAATTTGAGAGATTTTTTATAGACAGCTCTCAAACGGGCATTTGACTTCATTCTGAGTTTCTTCAACGAAAAGTAGAAACTAAAGCCGCCCAACTGCTCTGTTAATTATAGTGAATTTCTGTAGATTGTTAGAAAGAACTGTTTTTGCCGATATCTGGCCCAAGAAAGACTGGCTGAACACAAGCCTCAATAATGTAAATTCTGCTTTTCGCAGATCTCAGACTGATTTGTTGCAAGAAAAGCGACACTCTCAAGTTAACAAATAAATTTTACATATTTTTCTCATGGAAGTGAAGTTGCATTGCACAAACAGTCAGCCAAGCATTGCAGGCAAAGCGAGTACCGAGTGCTGAGCGCATTTTCTGTGAAAATAGTTTTCACACCGCGCTTTTCGAGCAAACCCCAGCAAGTGCTTTGCACAACAACAACCTAGCGGCATATTTTCCATGCTAATGCAGCGGCTGCTGTGTTAAAGTGGGCAATAATTGCACTCACGCACACACACACACAACCGAATGCATGTAATTTTTTATTGATACCGTTTACACTTACTCATATCTACATACCGATCCGCCGTTGTACCGGAAAAGTACAGCAGGAAAGCGAAAAACCAACGCCTTCGAAGCGCTGAACAAAAACAACGCACACATACATACACAGTTGTAGGCATGCGCGTTCACAACATGGGAACGTTTTGCTAGGCGCCCCAACGCCAGTGAGTCGCTGCGATTGTAAGGCCGCCTCAAAGCGCGTCATTCCGCTGCCCAACCGCTCTAGCTTGGCGGACACTGAAAAAGTTAATTATCTTTTTTTCGCAGCTTCATCTATTATGCACTGCCTACTGACAGTTGTTCATGTAAAAAAAACAAAGAATCAAAGACAACACTTACAACAAGTGTACTAAAGTCCAAATTGAAGCTTCATTCACCAACTATCTTTTAGCCGCTCATCATTTTGCCTCAGTTGGTTCTTTCACTTTGCCATTATGTCTGCGTCTATTTCACTAATGTTGTTGTTGCGCGCTGCCGCTGTTAGTTTTAGTTAGCGTATTTTTGTCCGCCTGTTTCGGACTTCCTTTGTGCCTCTTTGTCTGCACTTAGCGAGACTCTTAGGCGGTTCATTGAACTGCTAATTGTAGCGTCGAGTGTGAAAGGTGATTTTTCAAGGCTTCGTAGGCCGTCGTCTATTCGCCTATTTTTCCGCTGCTTAGCCGCCATTTTAGTCGCTGAAGCGCAAACATTTCTAGAGCGTATAACTAAGCGCGCCGCGCGGCCTTGTGTTGGTGTGCGTATGTCTACTGTGCTGCTTATCGCTCCAGGGATCTTACAAGTCAGCCAGCCAGCCAACCAGCAAGTTAGAGTAGTAACTTATAATTGACGAAATGTGCGCTGCGCCGCTGTTCCTCCTAATTGTGCTAATTGAATTAAAACGAAAGACTTGAGCGCGCAACTCGTCTGTTCATTTCTCATTTTTAATGATTCCATTTGCGAATGTAATGTGAAAAATTAAGAAACATTATGCTTTTTATAGTTTTAGCTGGCAGCGCGTAGAACATGGTCGCTTCAATTAAGGCGTTAACTCCGAGATTTTGATAGTTTTGGCATATGCTTGCGATTGCTCTTAATACCACGGGCTTAGAATTATGACTCAACATTTTTTTTTTTTTCAGTGTAAACAATTAAGCGTTTGTGAGTAATCTGGTTTGAAGTAATCTGGTATTTCGAAAGTCGAGTACTCAGTTATTTTAATTATGTTTTAGACAAACTTCTTTATTAATATAGGGTAGTCGAAAAAGTCTTTTCGTCTTTTGTCAATAGATGTCGCTGCAGTTCTACACAAATCTTCAGTGCTACCAATCACATTGTGTCATGCCATTAAGCGTTGGAAAGGTGAGATTTTAAGCATCATTTAACCAAAAAAAATTAAATATACAATAAATAATGAAGAAAAAAAATATTTTCAAACACAGCTTGTCATTTTTTATTTTTCACACTTCAATATCCTCAATTTTGTGCACTAAAATTTCAATATTTCGTCGCTGGTTACGTCAAATGTTGCTTGCGACCCGACACCATAGATGCCACTAAGAGATCACGGGAATTATATACAAAAATCCCGTGAATTCTTCCAGTGCCATTAACTGTGCCGGGATTCAACTCGACAATCACACCTTTTTATTAAAAAAAATACTTCACACTGTCACTCACATATAAAACGAATTACTCACAGCGAATAAACAGCGTTTCGAGCGCTTAACACTAAGCACTAGCACCAGCCTAGCGCAATTTTTATTTTTATGATACGACTTTTATGCCTTGATATGCAGATGTATGCGTGTGTCCCACGATTCTACCGACAGCCACGGGCGCAAGAGCAAAAAACGCAAATTTTGCGGTCACCAACAACGCCATCGAGGAAGTTGATAATTTATATATGTGTTTAGCTTCTTTCCTCTTCTCGTTTTTTTAGTTCACTCCGCAGCGAATTTTCTTGAAGCGCGTGGGAAATAAAGACTTTGTATTATTGTAAGACTTACCTCTTGGGTCGCTTGTTATTTGCCTATGCGCTTGCATGTACTGTGCTGCTGCTGCTTCTTATTGATGATGAGAATTTTCGTCATTCACTTCCCATCTTTCGGTGGAAATAGTTGCATGTTCTGCGGTTGTTGACAGGGTGGTTGCGCTTTAGGGCGGCCATCTTCTCATGGCGGCGTTGTGTGAAGGTATTTTTCCCTTAAGAAATTTATGCAGAAGTACATAACTTAGATAAACGTCAGTGTAAAGCGGCTGAACATTCCTTTGTTATATTTGCGATATTTCTTATTATTTTATGAAGAAAATTCCCGCCCTAAGAGACTATTTAACGCACTGCAAATAACTGAAATTCCAAATATTATGAATACTCAAACTTAATTCACCTCGATGCCACAGCTTCGTGGTGTGCTTAAAGCATATGAAATGTTGTCCATATATGTATGCGGCGCGTAGCGCCACTCGAGGCGTTTTCAGCTTAATTAATAACTGCCACTCTTGCACTTATTTGGGGCAGCAACTTACAGCTCAAACAATATCTATATAAACGTGGCTGACATGCACGCGCACACCTACATACGCACACGCAGGCGCAACTTGCGTCCAATTGTGCGACGTCAAGAATTTTTGTTGACATAAATGCTTACAACCGCGGCGCGGCTGTTGTCACCAACTGTCGCCAACGCCACCAACAACACGCGCTGGCATTGCTACATACATCGGCCACACGGCAATTGTCTAAGGCGCCGCCGACCGCTATGCGCGCCGACTTGATCGACATCAAAGCAGCAGTGACAGCGACAGCGGCAGCAGCGCATCTTCGCTGTGTGCTGTGGTCGCAATGCCAGCGGTGTTCGCTGTTGGCTGGTGGCTGATGGCTGACGGCAGTGGTGCTCGATTGTGCCTGTGGCGCCATTGTAACACACCATTTATGGGCTTTGGTATTGCCATTGAAAGCGTCTGCAAAAGGTGACCGCAGCGTGTAGCCGAGTAGCAATAACACTAACGGCAGCATTGGCGGAAGGTAGGCAGATGCACCGTCGCCGCACTGTAGTTGCGCCATATTTGGTTGCACCTCAGCACCAATTTCATAAGACAGTGGGCGGATGGGTAGTAAACTCCTGTAGAAGGCAGACATATCGCCATTTATGTACCGTTCAAATTGGCTATTGCAAAACGTAGTAGCATAGGTGAAGTGGTAGTATTTGGTAGAATTATAAGTACTACGCTTCGAGGAGTAGTCGACTAAATTTTACACCGCTCTTGGTCCCCATAGTACCGACTTACTATTTACTTACTGCCTCCAATGTTTCTGTTAGGCTATCTGTAGTATTTTAACTGGTTCAATGTATGCTTTTTCAATTTTTCTTTTTTCTACTTTCAATGCTTAACTTTGTAAAAAATATCTCAGCTTAAGTTTTAGAACCTTTGTATCCTTTTTTCGTTTTTTTTAACTATTAAACCTTTTATTTAAAATATATTGGGTAGTCGAAAAAGTCTTTTCGTATTTTCGTATAAGTTGAAGTTCGCTTAGAAATACGAAAGAACTTTTTCGACTATCCAATATTTGACTGAACCCTAGATTTTCCTAATATTCACTCAAAAATGCAATTCTAAAAAAACTCTGAGTATCCTCTTACGTCTTGCTCGATACAATCATAAAGAGTAAAAGCAAAAAGGCAACTAAAAAATTGTCACGTGCCTTCTCAGAACTCCAGTCATAAGAAATACCACTCATTTCGCCGCAAATCCAACTTAAGCCATTTGCTTCCCCATAACTGTGCATAACTGCAAATTTGAGCTAAGCAAATAGCACAGACACACTCGCATGCGTGTGATTACCCCATTTAATGGTCAGTGTTATTGCAGATCATAAAAATTAGTAAAATTACAGCTTAAATTTTGAAATGACACTCTTAAAAGACGCCAGACAGACATGGCTATTTAATCCAACGCCTTGAACTGCTTTGGCTAAAGCGATGAGCGCGCAGAGCATGTTGCAGCGGCCACTAAAAGTGCCCCCTCCAAGCAAACGCTAATGATGTGCGGCGCTGTTGGCGCACTTAATCGCTAAAAGAACAACAACAGAAAAGACCACAATCGGAGTGCGAGTGCGAGCGCGCACGCAACTGGCCTCGACGCAACGAACGCGCTCAAGCCGTTGTTGACGGCCATGATGACACGCGCAATCGGCCGCTAGCAGGCCGTAGCCAGTAGCCAGAAATGGAGATGCGCGGCCGGCGGCAGGCAGCTTCGACTCATTTGCATAATTTTATGTTGTACAGTGGTGTCTGCTGTCAGAAATGTGTTTTTATTGCTTGTTGTTTATTCATTTGTTTATTGTCAAACACATGCACATTCACGCCGTCACTCCACCGCGCGCAGGTGCTGGGAATTTAGCGGCGGTCTGGGAAAATGCTGGGGCTATTAGCAAAGTGTATTGTGCCAACACTTGTATACGAGTCTGTTAGTTGCGCTGGGATTATTAACGTGAATTGTCGCTGGCTTTGTAACTGTCGTCATGACCAGCGACGGACTACTGTTGCGCATGCGCATGTACATCATTAGGCAAACACAAATTGCATGCATTTCGCTTGTTGAACTCTTGAACTTATTTCATGTAATAAATAAAACGAAATATATGAAATAAATATAAATAAATAAAAATAAAAAATATAAATAAATAAAAATAAAAAACATAAATCCGTAAGTTTGAAACTCTAAAAATTTATGAGTGCTAAATGGTTGACTTAATAATATAGCCATAACCTGTCGTATCAGTGTTGTTGCCTTACAAAATAATTTTAATTTTGTTATGAGTTCATTTCAAACTATATTTCTGCTTCGCATCCTCATGTTGCCTTTTAAATCTCAAAGCGACTAAACTCTTTTAACAACAACAAATTTAATTTTTTTGTTTAAAAATATATTTGCGTCCGTGTATTCGGCAGCTGTCCTTGTTTGGCAAATAATTTTATTTGTCGTCATCTTGCATCATTAACGATCGCGCATTTGCTGCTTGACACTTATTACTCGCCAGTTGTGACAGCCCAAATTTGCATTTTGATTGATGTTGGCTGGGCAACTGAGCGACTGTTTCGCTTTGTGTGGCAAATTATGCGTATGACTACACGAAGCTCACGAAACTGCCACTTCAATGGCCAATTAATGTCAGTCGATGGAGTCCGACGGTTTGGCATAAGCGGTGGAACAAGTTAGCATGCGTTTCGCCAAACAAATCGCTTCAATCGGGTACTTCGGTTTCTGGTAGCCGTCAGCTGCTGTATTTTATAAATTCAAACTTATTATTTATTATTTGAATTATGATAACCAACGAAGACACTAAAATTTATTAATATTAATTAATATTAAATTTTTGTGAATTCGCATTGTTAGAAAGCCATATGATAAACTAAAGATTAAGACACGAAGTCGGCCGCCGTCAAGTCGTAAGGATTACATATGCTTCGTAAAATGTTTCTAAAAACTAAGCGGAAAATTTTAGTTTGTCAATAAGTGAAAAAAATATAAAATCAAGGTTGATGCTTAAAACTACCGATAATAATCGATAAACAGTTCTTAAATGTTCATACTAAATAATATCGCTAATAATCGATAAATATTTTCTCAAAACTCGGGTTAAATATTATCACCAAACTACAAACATTTTTTGAAATTTGGCACTAAAAATATCGATAACAATCGATAAACACTTTTTTAAATGTTCACTAAAAACTATCGATAATAATCGATAAAAAATTTAAAATTTTCCTGACTTGCTCCAGCTTTTCTATAATTTTTAATATTAAAATTGACGCTAAATAATATCGATAATAGTCGATTAATACTTTTTTAAAAATTGGCAATAAATGTTATGGCCAATAAGCGACAAGCATTTTGTAAAACTTTACACTTAAAACTATCGATAATTATCGATAAAAAAATTAAATTTTTCTGACTTGCTCTAGCTTTTTCTATAATTTTTACAATAAAAAGTTTTTAATTTTAAAATTGACACTAAATACTAACGATAATAATCGATAAAAAACTAAATTTTCCTATTTTGTCCCAACTTTTTCGATAATTTCTACGAAGCTCATCTGGTGTCAATAGAAATTCAGATAACAACAGTTTCTGATCCATTCACCGTAAGAGATGAAATTTGCATTAAAACAAGCAGTTCCGTGTCTCAGTTCAAGAGAAAAGAGAAAAATGTATTTACCGCTTTATCGCATTTTACGAGTTTCTAAATGCTACTAAAATGATTCTGTCAAATATTTCGTCATCTAACCGTTAGCACGGATTCAGCTCAAAACAAGCAGATAGGATACAGTGTATGACTTTCAATCATGTGAATGCTAATTGCGCACATTCAACATTCATTTTCACGCACAAAGCACAAATATTTACGTCAATAAACACAAAAGTGTGATCAACTAACGCACAATCAGCTGAGCTCGCTCAGCAACAAACACAACGGCCATCAATAATACAAAATGTATGTAAATACACGAATTATAAGCCGATTTGTGTTGTACGCCAACCCGCTGTGCAGCAATAATTGCCAATAGTGGCTCGAAATTATAAGCCTATAGAAAGGCCTGGATTGCCTTTTCGCCTTTTCAACATCAAAGCAGCAGAACAAAGAATTTTTGGTGGAAAATTACTAACCAAAGCAGCACAAATTCAATGCACAATAGTCTGCGTCACGCACTTTTACTCGATTCCAATAAAGCCGATCGCAGCGAACGTGCTTTGTTTGCCAAGAAATCGTAATTGGCGCAATGCCTCATAAAGCCGTGTGATATAGTGTGTCAGCACGTTGCTGAACTTACAAACAAAGTGTGAACAATTAAAATGCGAACAATTTATGTGTTGCATATTAAATTTGTACACTTCAAAATTATTAATATCAAAAAAAAAATAATAAGTTGAAGTTTGCTTAGAAATACGAAAAGACTTTTTCGACTACGAAATATATATAAAATATAGTAGTTTCAGAATTGTTTGCTTGCTTCTTAAGGCTTTAAGAAGACTTTGCTTCTTAATAAGCTGATATTGGAAATTTTTTCTTTAAATTTTTATTATTATATTTGACACCTCAAGTCTCAAGAAGGCAGCAACTATCGGCTATGTGTAAATGGCAATGTAATCTTTTGAAGTTTTTTAACTATTTATGATGTAGATAAAATGAAGTAAGATAGGTTGATTGTGTTATTTTGGAATTACACAAAAAAAATTCTTAAAAATTTTGTACAAATATTCATCCAATAAAGCTCCCTTTGAAATTGAAGCCAGATAGCGCCAATATAACTTATTTGGACACAATTTTCGATTGCACTCAAATATTGATATTCAACACCTTCAGTACATCCCAATTTACATTATTATGTACTAAAACTTGTATAAACCTTTTTCCTTTTTCTTCACCTCATGACCTGCCCATACTTTATTACAACACATAAGAACTTAAAACTTAAAAATATTATTTCAATTCCAACCAAAAACCCGATTTTTAACAAAAAAATTTAAAACAAAATTGCAAATTTGCCAGCAGAATACAAGCGAGCTGCAATGCGGACCCATACTGACCCACATTTTCTAGTTAATTTTATGCGAACCTTTTGATCGGAGAGCGAGCATTTGGCGCATGAGGATCAGAAGGCGAGCACAACAACATGCAGGGAAGCGCTGCGCGCATACAAAGTAGTTTATGAGCTGGAGATGAAATAAAGAAAGCTCAACCTTAAGCAAGCCACGCACGTACGAGACACACACTCACACGCAGGCAAGCAGCGCACAGCTGGTACACGCTCGTATGTACATACATATGTCTTTAGCTGTGAATTTTAATGCAGACAGTAGCTGATTTAGCTGCACACACAAGCACACTGCAGGCAATTATCAATGAAATTTACAACTTGCAACAGCTGCAGCAGCCACCACCGCCGTCGCCGATTCCAACAATCGTACATTGTTGCAGTGTTGGCTTTGTGGCACAATGGTCTCGCAAGCCGGCAATGAGACTGCGCGCAATAACAATTGCAAATGCAATTAGATGGAAATATTGCACGCATGCAAGCGCCTTGTTGCAATCGATCCGCAACCCAAACTCATCAACATAATTCGCAGCAGCGCCGCGACTTATGAAAGCACAACATGTGAAATTGCGACATAACGAAAGCGGTGAATTCACCAGGTAATACATGTGATTGTCTATCGGTATCTATTAGCGTGTTGCATGTCGCCTTACTGGACATCTGCGTCTGACTCGTGCCACACGCGGCGTGTGTGTGTCTGCATGTGCGCGGTAAGCGGCAAGCGACAACGCCAAGCTCATTATTGTTATTATTAGTGCATGGCAGTGCAGCACTCAAGCACTCAGTTGCAGTTGCAACAACAGTTAGCCAACAAAATCTGCAATAGTCATAAAATACAACAGTAACTGGCAACAATAACAACACCAAACAGCAACGTCTACTGCGCAACAACACGCAGTTCGGCTGCTGGTCGTCTGCTTGGCGTCATGTTTCGCTAAAACGTGCCACAATGATGCGTGATCGCACTGCCGAGTGGCAGTGAAGATGTTTCGATTCACTGAAAGACAAAAAGTTCATTTGTTATGCGTAGCAACGCAATGCTTGTTGTAACAGTTGTGCTGAAAAAGATAGCAGCGATGTATGAAAGCTCTAGTGCAGTTGGAAAATGCACTTACACACACGCAGCGGCGGCTTGGGAGCTGTATTTTGGGGTTGAAGCGCTGCTTGCTACAGTACCGTTAACAAGGCGTACTCACAAAGAGATACTGGTTAAGTACCGTTAAAATATCAGTTAAGTGTTCGTTACAGTACCAGTTAAGTACCATTAGAATATCAGTTAAGTATTCGTTAAAATACCAGTTAAGTATTGGTTAAAATAACAGTAACAATCAGTAAAATACCAGTTAAGTATCATTAGCATTGATATATTTTATTTTTAATTTCGAAAACAAGCATCAAGAGTTATTCGCAGAGTGTTGAATTGAATGCCACAAAGGCATCTATGGATCTTTCTCTTAGCTCTACAAAGTAGCTCGCAAGAAATCACTAGAATTTTTTTTTCATAAAATTGTATAATTTCAACTCTTTTCTTCAAGCTGTGACGCATTCACAGTCTATTGTCGTAGATCCATAACAACCACACCAGTTGCAATCAAAAGCAATTAAATAAATGTAAAAAGCCAAATAATTATCCGAGAGCGTATAAAAGCAATTCCACCGAGTGAACGCATTGCAGGCACAATGAAAAGCTAGAAAGCTCAACTGTTGCTAGTGAAATAAATCGTGACTGATTTCAGTGCTTCATGACTTTCTCAATAACGCAAATAATTAAATAAAAAACCATGGAAAAACGTTCAAACTGAAACAGTTAAAAGTGAGTTGGACGGCTCACTGCGATTTGCTTTTGTTGTGAAAGCGCGCACTTTTCTAGTAAACACAAAATGTTTACAATTTTTATAAGGCATTCGCCTGAAAATCAGAAAACTTCAACACAGTCTAGGGTCAGTCTTCAGTTTGTTGCTGTCCAAACTAATTTGTGGTTACGAGCGGCCTGCACTTTGGCTTTGCATCGCACTGGACAAGTTGTTTTCCCTTTTGCCTGTTTGCCAAACAGACTGCAGCTATTATTGTTATTCTGGCTGTTGTTGTGCGGCAATTATGCCATCGCAATTACCTGCTGAGCAGCACAAGGTTCGCAGCGCATTTATATGCGCCAAGGCAAATTCTGCTGCAAAAACAAATGCTGGGCAAACTGAAAAAGCGAAAAAGTCAACAAAAACGTCTGTCCACTTTAACGCGCACACCCACAGCTAGACATTTAGCCAGTCGCTCAGACATTCGCCCACATGCACATTCGCCTATTTTCTCTTATATTTTCTTTATGCTTTTGTGTGCCACTAATAAAGCCAGGCGAACGAGTCGCCAACCAAACAAGCGCTTTTGCTATGGCGAAGAGCGTGTGATCTTCTGGGTGCTGTAAATTCCCATTTCGCTGTTCACTTTACCTAACGCTTGTTATAACAGAGAACTGTGTGCACATAAATATGTATGTGTGTGCCCTTACAATTAACCCAAGTTGTTTTAATGTGGCCTCGGCGCTGCTGCAAAGTAATTGAAAAATCATTAAACGCTCTTAGAAATGCCAGCTGCTGGTTAAAATATTTGTTTTAATCATTGTATATAGAAAGCGCACTTTTGAACCCTGCGCTGACTGTCATTTGCTGGGGTTTTCCGCGCATGCGCGAAACGAGTTTGTCGATTTAAGCTTCAGCTTTAGTTTTTATAATTAAAGCGTGAGCCTTTACTGCAATTTAATGACGTTTAATTGAGAAATCACGAAACTTTATGAGAAATCCATGAGAATAATGAATGGTTAAAGCTTTAACTAACATTATTTGCTTAGTTAAGGAAATTTCCGCGTCACTGTCTGCGACTGCATTGAGTTCACATGTGCTGCATTGTATTTTATATTCAATATTTCTTTTTGTTTTACTTTTCATGCACTTTTGCCTTAAACTTAATTTTTTAATAATTTCTCATGCAAACGGTTTCTCTCTTTTTCCAAGCTGTTGCAAGCACATTGTGCGGAGACATTAGACTTAAGCGCCAAACTCGCCGTCATTACACAAAACATTATCGCCGACTTTGTCATCGATTTGATGTCAAACGAGCGCGACCGTGAAATGACTGTCATATTTAAACGTAAAATTGCCACTTAAAAGTGGCAGCGTAATGGTCACTTGGCGCGATAAGAGAGCACACATTAGCCAATGCATACACACACACATACAACGCACACAGCGAAAACCGCCGTACAGCAACACAGTGCAGTTATACGAGCAATGACGGTGATTTTACCGCTAATTCAACTGCCTGCCGCTCTCTTTCTCCCATACATATGCACACATACGTGGTGGTGCTTTGCGCTGCAACCGTAGTTGGTCTCGTGTGGAAAACTCTTGCCACACTATCTCATTGGCTAATAAAAGCCAAACAAAGTAAATGCTAAGCGCGTAATAAACTGCACAGCCACAACTACACTGCCAAGTGCTTTGGCTTGAATTAATGGGTTGTTTCTCAGTCGTCTAACTGTAAATGAGCGTTGCTTTTACCAGCTCTTACAATATACAGTTCGAAAGCAAATGAAACGGTATTGTTTTGACGTTTTAACTCCACAACAATGACATTGCAATTCAAGCATATTTATTTTTATGAATTTCTTTTTTGTATAAAAGCTAAAGCCGAAGTCCAAAATCAATTCTACAGTGATTCCCAAACAGTTTAAAATTCTATAAATAACCTTTGCTTTGATTTTTTGAACAAATTTGTAAACAAAATTAGTTTTTTTATAATAAATTTTGATTTTTCACTTACACGCAGCTTTTAGCTGAAATATGAAATGGCGTTTCTAAAATAAAAACTATGAGAAACAATCAGTGGAATATGCCAAGAGCGCGGTGTACTAATTTGTTTGGCTTCTTTTAGAAAATAAATTAGATATGGCAATCGAAAACAGTTTGCTTTGCCGCGCAGATCATTAATCATCCGAAAGCAAGGCAATCAAACAACTGTACCGCGCGCACACAGCTGGAGTCGTGGCTTAGTGCTTAGAAAGTGCGCAAGAACGCGTACACACACACACGCACACATACCTACATGCTTATGCCAGCATTCTGCCGCCTAGAACGGCCCATTTGATGAAGCGCTCGCGTGAACCAACCAAAATGGCCAGGCAAAGTGGTTGACCAAAGTGGCTAAAATGGGCAGCTGGGCTTATAAGGTTAAACGCTTATTAGATCAGACCATTTAGGTGGCGTACAAAGCGGCAGCACGTCCCTGTACGCTAACGGTTAAATGCTAGAAAGTACGTTTCGTGATAAAAATGGCATGTAAATGTATTGGTTTTGAAGAAAGTACTGGCGAACTTTGGAGGCGAATATGTTGGTGTATGTATGTATGTATTATTGCGTGTATGTGTGTGTGTGCGAACACGTACTTTATCTGCGCGATAAATATCTACAGTGTACATTTCTACACGTGTTCATGTTTCTTATCTTTTTTTCATTTTTTCCCCTCCTGACTCACTGAATTTGCTTTTTAAGTCAACTTTGCAACGGTATTTGTCATTTGCAATATTATATACAGTTATTTTCTCTGCGCTGCTCCTCTGACGCATTAACTTTCATTCAAATTGCTTTGCAATTATCAGCAACACATATTTGCTTTTAAATTGCACTTGGCAAATGTAGAGCCATCGCGGAGATAAGAGCAAAAGGCAGCAACACGCTGAAAACGGTGCACATAATTAAAACTGTATTTTAATGGCACATTTGACAGATTGCAAAATTGTGAGAATTGTCTTAAAAGATAGGCGAAGTGTTTGCGGCCAAGCAAATGCCAGCAAAATGATTACAGTGTGTTAGAAAAGTAGCGTTCAATAGCAAAATAAAAATTGAAATTTTCACTTCACTTTGTATAATCAGTTCACTTTTTATCCGCTCCACCGATGGGACTATCACTTTTGCCTGTTTCTCCATATATTATATTTGTCGAGTGCACACCAATACAAGCGCAAATATATTGCTGTTTGTTTTTTGCTTTTGTTCGACTTTTCCTCTCCATTTATTATTTCCATTGCATGCGATTTAAATGAGAAAAATCTAAAATTACATTAAATTACCGGATGTAATTGTGGTGGTCGTGTCAGTCGAATGTGAACTAAGCAAACCAAAGTGACCAACACAAACCCAAACAGCCAGAGTCTAGTGTTGTTTTTTCATTTACTTTTTGCTTTGTTATTACAATTGCTATGTTGTTGTAATGGTGTTTTTTTACTGCCAGCTACCTGTTGTTGGCCCGTTGCTGTGCTCTGTGACGGATGCTTGATGAATCATTTTAGAAACCAGTTTATTTGTGCGCAGCAACGGCGGTGTATAGTGCGGCGCAGAGGTAAGGAGATATTTATGTAGATATATGGGTATGTATAAAGTCTGTGGATATGTAGAAGTATGTGTATCTACGAAAGTGTACATTTACTTGTCGTTATAAAGGTAAGAGTGTGAAAAAATGTTGAAGAATAAATATTCACACTGTTTACTGAGGAGAAAAATTATTATTTTATATAAGTAAACATTATTTTTATATTAAAATTTTGAATCACAATACTACTTAGGAATCTCATACTAAGATTTTTATTCAAGTGAATTCAAAAACAACACTATTAAGAGAATATAAATAAGTATTCACTAACAAAATTAAAAGACATATATGAAGAAATCCGAACGAAATGTACAACTAAGGTGGTGTTCTAATTTGAAAAAATCTATTATTTTTATAATACTATAGTTTAGATATCCGAAAATATCTCCCCTAAAGGATTTCTCAAATATCTAATTATTGCCGAAATAATAGCCATTTCAGTGTCATGGCAATCGAACCGATTTGAGCTGTGGTTCGTTCACTTTAATATCCCAAAATGTCTCAAGCTCTAATCAGCCGATTTATTTGAAATATGACATACATCTTCATATATAAAAAGTACGTGTCACGTTGTTTGTCCGCGATAGACTCCTAAACTACTGAACCGATTTTAGTAAAACCTAGCACACTTGATCCAGTTCGAACCAACTTAGAAGATAGGATAGTAAAAACAATTCATAAATGAAGAATATAGTAAAAGCTTTATTAAATGGACGCCCTATTTAGTAGACATATCCATTAACCACGCACATTGTTGATGTTTATTAATTATTATGAATATATTTTTTGAATATCTCTCTATCACATGAAAAAAATGGATATTAAAAATATCAAATGCCCTCTCAAAAACCTACTTTAAGACAAAGAGCTTTCACCAAAACAGGCAAAAAATATTGTTTCACCAAAAAATAATTATGGACAGATTGTTACCCAAAACTTGGTGGAGCATTAGTAAAACATTCGAAAATGACGAAAACACTAACAAATGCTGTAGTTGTGTCTCACCGATCAAAATATTAGCAGAAATACACCTAATAAGCTAGCGAACGTCTATTTCCATATCTGTTTATTTGTTGCCATCAATATACATATATAGTACATATGTATGTAGATATTTTTACCCTTGCCATCTGCTTATGGTTATTTATATGTTTGAATAATTTTGATTTATTGCTCCGTTGCCACTTTCTCTTTTATTCTCATTCATCGCTGACTGCAAATTACGATTAATTATTTTGGCTTCGTTTGTGGCGCTGATTTTGGTTTGAAAAATGTTATAATGAAACCGCATTTAGGACTTATTTAATGGTGTTTGAAGTAGTTGGATTTCTTGGAAAGAAGAAACGAGTACCTCACTCAGTTTTCTTAAATCTGTTCTACAGCTCTTCTTCACTCATTTGTGGTTGTAACCTTTTGTTTGCCGCGCCACTGCCATCACCATCAGCGCCAAACAATCAACCACAATAAGCATTTAAGCAACGCTTTGTCCGACAATTTATCACTCAATTACGATTTGGCTCGAAATATTTCTTTTGTGAAATTGCCTACAGCTCTTTCTAATAATAACTGTTAATGCCAAAGCTTTCCGCTGCATTGCATTATAAACTTTCATAAAGTACTTTTCCACCCGCGGCAACTTTATATAATCCAAGATTGATTATGGGCAATTAAGAAGAGTTATGCGGAGAAGACTCGCTGAAAGCCAAATTAGTGTTAATTAAAATTGTTCTTTAAGCAAGATTAATTATTTCAATTCCATAAATCAAAAATGAATTAAGAAGAGACGGAATTAATTGGTCAATCAATGGTAATCAAGCAAAATTTGCGAGAAATATTATTTCACTAAAATTGACTTATTATTTAACTAGATAAGTTAGTAAGCTCTGCAGCTTCATAAAGAGAAAGCTTGTATTCCTGAGCCCGACCATTACAAAAGTATTACTTGCAACTGGTCGAGCCGCCACATCCGCTACCACAACGCGGGCCACACTGAAGACCGGAAGTCAGCGTAGTGCGCATTGACATTAATCGAACTGTATTCACCACAAACTAGCACACAGTGACATGCGACAAACATACAAACTTACACGTTTCTGCTGCTCGCAGCAACATACGACTTCTCCTTTCGCTGCAGCTAATCACTCTGGTTGTCGTGTGTCGATTCTTACGACATGATAGACTAGCCGGCTGAGTCTGCAGTAACTAGAAGACCTCAGCAGCACGAGCAATGGACCGCAGTAATGAGCGGGGCTCTGATTCAACAGCAGCTGCCTCAAAATGCCGATGGCGCTTACAGCCAGGAATTCCATCCGTCAGTTGTCTCTAATCACTTGCGGCTGCCTGGAACACAAGAAGGAATATTTAGTTAGACAATAAGTAATATAAAGCGGTGGCAACAATGCTGGAGCTAGTTAAGAATTTACACAAAGGAAACAATATTTACTGCTCTCTTCCTGCTGCAGCAGAGACATAGACGAGCAAGTCCAAGCAATCGCTAATATGTTTGCAACAATTTACTGCCACACGCTAACAATTTACAGTTGCAATTGGCGGCTGCTGCCATTGCACTGGCAATGGCTTGGGTGGCAATGCAGAGACACCACCACCAAGCAGTGCACCATCCTACCAAAGAATCTTTGGCGCTTAATAAGGCCGTTAACAGGAGAATATATAGAACATGCCTGCTTGGAGTGAGGTTCATGAACCGAATCTTTAACAATTTTACAAGACTTTTCTAATGAAGCTGCCAATTGTATTCAGACGAGGAATAATAAGTTCATGCCAGCGTTAAAGTGAAGGGAAGAGCTTTGCAACAAATGAATTAAAGATAATAAATTATTAAAATGGTGAGTTGATATCGCAATTATACTTTCTATTCTCAAATTAATTTCTTTAAATTGCAGCAGGTAATTGAAAACTCTTTCTAAATTAACGTTTAGCCCTTCACAAGCCAGCGTGCAACCGGTACAAGGCGGTAGGCCCACTTTTAATTACGCGAAAACTCGAACGCATCAGCTAATATATATCCTGAGTCCATAGACTGCACGAAAATGTCTTTAGCAGCGAAATTAATAGCACACTTTGCCACCAATTAACGGCAGAAAAGCCCATGCGCCACCGAGCAAAATGTTACAAGACACCACTTAACCAATATGCAACGAGCCAACGAGCCAACGAAAGAGGCCAAACGATTAATTTGACAATTTATCACCGCGATTTGAGAAAAGGTGCTGCTGTTGCAAAAAAGAGTGCACCGAGCCATGCGCCGCGGCAACAATAACGAATGTTCTAATAAATCTTATTAAATGTACACGCCTCTGCAGTTTTGTGGGCAAGCAAAGTCATGTAGCGTCATTAATTTAACGAACAGCGACCGCGACGGCGTGAGCAAGCGAATGTGACAAGGAGCAGCCACAACCAGGCCGCTGGACAGCCGGACAGGCAGGCAGGCAGCAGCTGATTAAAACATCAGGAAGTCGCAAATGGTAGCAGCCGCGAATATGCATGCATATTATGCGAGTGTTTATGCAGGAGCTACTCGTAGCACGTTGCACGCATGCTCTTTGCTGCGTTGCGGTGTTGCACCTGTCACGCAGTCGGCGGATTTTCGATGCGACACAGTTGGACGGACAACGGCTACAATCTAATCGACGGGCGCTTTTCGGCATGCGCTTCGACGACACATTAAACGAGTCAACAAAACGATTACACGCATTCGCGCGGACGACATTTTATATCAGCCGATGCTCTGCGAACACTTAAAGGAGATCTCAGCGGCACTTGTTTCGTGTTTTGTTTAGCCAAGCTGCAGTTATTGTGCGTAGTTAATCAGTCGCCACTTTTCAGTTACTTTTTATTTTTTTCTGTTTGATGTTTGGGTTTGTCTTGCCATGAACAAATGCAACTTGATATTTGTAGAAAGGACGCTCAATTTTTAACTGACAATATCTATTGAAACATATGAAGAATTATTCAATGAGTGGCTATTCAAAATATCTGACCTTTTGAAGTCTTTGCTCCATACACAACACCACATTCCTTGATTTATTTTCACTCAAGGAAATCCGAATCCGAATCATATTGAAATTTCGTCGCCTTGACTGAAGCAACCGCTCCAGCAGGCAATGTGTAGTGTGGAAGCTACGCACATAAAGTAATCTATTTGTATGACACGACTCCGATTGCAAGCACGAACGAGCCCGTGGAAATGGCAAGCCGGCCAAGTCACTTGCTTGCCACTGCGCCGAGATAATAAATGCGTTTTGTCGCGACTTTTATGCGACACTTGCCACATACTTAGGATGCCCACCGCGAACAGAGCATATGCAAAATGTGTGCGTTTGCGCGCCGCATCATTCCGAAGCACATGTTGCTATGCAAGTTATTGCTGCTGATTGTGATATCTGCTGGGTATTTATGTGGCGATTTGCAATTAAATCTGAATTGAGTATTATTTACGCATTAATCGTTATTAGCTGTTGCAGTGCGTCGTCGCGCATGCGCATATCATGTTGTCATGTCTGTATTTAAATTGAGTTGGTCGGTGGGCTGCGGCGGCGACAACAGGTTTGCAGCAGCATCCAGTTGCCTGTATGCAACACATCAAAGTGCAGCGCATTTGTGCAACTGGTGGCGACTCTTGGCGATCGCACTGTCAACACACGATGATGAATTGCTTTGGAGGCGCATTGGTCAGTTGGTGCGCCAACAATGTGTGCAAATGCGTTTCGGTTTGGCAGTTGGCTGCTGCTGACAATGACTTTGATGGTAACAAGTGCGGCTCCTTGCGCGATATGTGGCAACACACATCGTTTAGTGGCACCGTGAGTGACGACAAGTGCATATTTTGTCATTGCGACTGTTGCTCTTCGTTGTGCGCGGTATACAGTTAGCTGGCGGCATGGTCGAGTAGTCGAAATGGGTGAGTGATTGCAGCCACGCGCTGTCTTCACAACTTCGGGGAATTCGTTGAATTCGTTGAATTTTCGCGCTTGCTGGCCACCTTGCCTCGATTGCGGTCTAAGGTATTGCATATAAAATGTACTAATAACTGTACAAAAAATACAGTAATATTTGTGCAAATAACTTCAGGGGGAGAGAGGGAAATACTTAATAAATTTCTTGCAGAAATAATGCTTTGTAAATATTAACTAACCATTTTAGTTTGTTATTGGGCAGTCGAAAAAGTATTTTCGTATTTTGTCAATCATTGAAATAATGTCTCTAGCGGAACTATGGCAAAAAGTGGTCGACCAAAATGGTATTTGTTCTTTTATTTATTAGTATAAATATAAAAAATAAGTTAAAATTTAATTAGAAATACGAAAAGACTTTTTCGACTAACCAATATACTTAGGTGCAGAACAAGCTTCACTTTTTGAAGCACTGTGCAGCCATTTATAGAATCATTTGTTAAAAAGCTCAGCTCAATTATTTGACCCGCGCTCATTTTTTATCTCTGAAGAGTAATAAACTTTTGCCGTTTTGGCTGAAGAGCAGACACATTTCAATGTATGAATAAGTATATATGTATGTATATGCACCGCCCATCCCACTTACAAAACTTAATGATTTGGCAGCACCTACACAAAAGTACTTTTGTAGCAATAATAGTAAATATTTACCCACTCAGCACTCCAACGAAAATTACAAGCAAACACTTCAAAGTCTGTTGAACTGTCAACCGAGCCAATCGCCCCACTCAGCAGTTCCTTAATTTTCGACCGACATTATTGTCATTTTCTGTATTTTGTCATACTCTGACTCACTGTAGTCAAAAAAAAACAGTCAAAAAAATTTGCGAAAAATATATTTTTTTACATAGATATATGTAGTAATGTGTCATAGTGTGGCAAGAGAATATATGTACTTTGCTAATATTTTAAGAGCGGGCATTGAAATTGTTAGCTTCTATTACTACTTACTGCATTACTTTCTATAATTTTTTTTCTTTACAGGTGCAGCGCCAAACAGGTGTTCATCCTCATTACTACACACAGCTGTCAGTGGCATTCAAGACAGCAATGCCGTAAATCTGCCAATGCGACACACATGCTTATGATGGATCGTGATTACATAGAGGCATAACTAACGTCAAATGGCTTGTCAGTCCGTCAGGCAAGCAGCCAACTAGCGCATAGTATCAGATTTCAATTATTGCCAGACGGCAGTAAGCTAGACACTTACCCACGTACACACACACATATGTGTAAAGGAAAAGGAGTTGATAATTTCTCACAATTGAAAATATGAGTGCAAATGAGTGAATATAAAGTTAAATAAGTGCAAATATATTCTATTATTAATAATTTAGTTTTAATCATTTTTAATTTAGATAAATTCAATTATTTTATTTGCATAAATGCTGCAGCTACTTTAAATACTTATAAGCACTTATCTTACTAATTATTCTACAAATTTCTACAAAGCACTGAAGGTGGCAAGCAAGTTGAGTGATATCTTGAAAGCGAGGTGCGCTATTTTTTTATTTTATTTTATTGCCACTGCTGCTTAGTTCCTTAATTTTTAATGAAACATTTGAATTTTATTGCGGTTAATTATTTGCTTAGCGCCGTATCGCTTCGCTTTTCGCAGACACAGCTCATTTACATGCGTATCTAAAGACACTTGCTGCGGCGCAGCGACCATTGTTGTGCCTGTAAATGTGATTTTGCAATTGCCAACTGGCTGTTCACACTAGAGCGCAGGCTCGCAGGTCTTTGGACAGATAAAGTTGCAATTGCAGACGCATTTGTTGCATTGCTGTCTGCAACCTGCCATTGTCTCCTACTTTGTTTGCGGTGTGATTTCGCAGTAAATTGATATGCAACTGTCTCGGGTGGTGTTTTTGATTTTACTAGCGCACAATAGTCTGCTGCTGGCACGTAGATGTTATGCTTGAGAAGTCGTCAAGTTCAGTTCACACGCTTTCACTAATATGCAGTCGCACTGATGCCGCGCTTGATGAGCATATGAGTTGGCACCAAAAAAAAAGAAGTTGTGAGAAGCATGCCAAGCATGTTACGGAAACTCTTACTGAAAGCCCTGCACAAACACAAGATTTCAAGATGTGAGAAAAACGAGACCTACGTGTTTCATTAATATTTCTAGCCTCAAAAAAAATAATTCTGGACAGCGCAATGCCTCGCTTGCAGTTGTAAGCGCTTTTTCATTTACCACCAACAGTTGCACGTGATTAATGACAACGAAAATACTGTAAATCGACGCTGTTTACTTCAAATAAATAATATCGATTATTTCGTGCAAACGATTCGGCTGCGTGTATCGTAAACATACTTCGTTATATTTGGTTATTTGGAACACAATTTGTAGCGCATGTCGGCGGTAGTCAGTCAACTCGTGCATGTGATTAATTTGTATGCCTAATTTTCTATGCGGCGCATTTTTTTATCAGTTCCACAAAATCTGGGACACACAAATCACATAAACACATCACCGCTCAGCGGACAGCCTGTCAGCGCCGCGCTGATTGTTTCAACTCGCGAGAGTCGCACGAATTGTCGCCGCGCGGCGGTGGATTTGCATAGAGCTATGGGTATTTTCACAACCACTCTGAACAGCTGATGGTTTATCTACAAAACTACGGCTACAGATATTTTTTTCTTTGCTGAAATCAATCTGATCTCTAAAATCATTAAAATCGAATGTTCGAATGCTAATACAATATATAACATGGAGCAGCAGTGTATATGGGAAATGGAAATTTGACGCGAATAAAATGACTCACCAATGGTGGACTGCAGGCAACGGTGGATGTTTGCTTTTTTCTCATACGTGCGGAACTATAAAAACAATAAAAAGCATTGAATTTAGTTAAATAGACGATAAATATGTGAATAATGCATAATTTGAAGGTTGTTTGGTAGGAAAAAGAGTTGTACCGTTAATTAAAAATTAACTTTTTTGTTTTTTTTGTGCATAAATCTAACTAGCTTTAACCAGTTGTACCACAGTTTGAATATATTTCGTAAACAGCAACGTATTTATTATTTTTTGTTTGTAAGAAGCTGCTCTGCTTGAACAAATCAGGTGAAGGTTTTTATATAAGAATTATAACTTATATATAGGTTACCCTTATGCAATTAGCCTCCTCTTAAAGTGTTTATCTTATTTCTATTCATCAATGCACCTATACAAAGAAAAAGATTTGGAGAAGACTACATCGTTCAAGTAAAAAGCTTAAGACAATCAAATAATAGATCTCAGAGGAGCTATAAACCCGGAATGCTAACCAATTTTTAAAGATTAATAAAAATGCAGACTCCAACAGTTTGCACACTGACTTAATTTTAGGTGGGATTATTCAATTTCGAAAATAGAGATTCTCTCAAGTTTTTCTTTCATTAAGTTCATTATTTTTGAAAAGAACATTTCAGGTGGGCTTCGATTAGAGCCTTGAAGTCACCGCTATATCGAACTGCCTGCAACATACTCTTACTCTAGCTCTCCCTAAAATCCAAATTCATACGCGACACGCCACTTCGTCGATATCCGAGAACCAGAAGTTGGAAACTTTCTTAGAAGTATCTGCGTCTAATGGAGCTAGAATTCGCTCAAGACGCACGCATGCGCACCAGTGAATCATCTACGCAAAAGTTGCTTAAACATATTAGTGTAAATTTGCAACACTCATACACACACACGCATACGTGTAGCTTCGTGCGTGTGCATTTGTGTAGCAAAGCCGAGCATTTGCGCTGCGGACGCGGCGTGTTGGCTACGTGGCGGTGCTATCATTATCCTTCATTATTATTTATTATCTTGTATTCGCTTGTTATTGCAGCTACCAACAACAAATGCGGCAACAACGGTGAAACAAAACGAAATGCGAGCCGCTTATGCCCCGACCGAACGGCTGGCCGTCGGCGCTTGGCTTTGCTTTTACAGCATTTCCATCTTCTTGCTATCGCTGTTGTTGCTCACAACAACATCACTGCAGTGCCCAACGGATGCTGCAGCTGTTCAGCATCTGTGCCGTGTTGGTGCTGTTCAGTATTGTCATTACACGCTTAAGCCGTGTTGTAACAGCCACTAATATGAAATTATCTTTTAGCAAACAGGTTCTCACCTGAAATTTAATAATTGTGCCAAGTTGTGTTGTCAAGGTACTCGTATGTTGGCCAAGTCCTCATTGCACCTCCTTCTACAGCTGCAGTGCGCGGTTGTGGTTTTCGATTTTTTGTTTTTTTTTTGGCGTGTCGGCGTTTTCGCTCAAACGCACCCTTCTGCGTTGCCTTTTTCAGCAAATTATGGCATTTCAAGCGTTTGCAGTTGCATTCCACCGACTACTTAATTCCAACTTTTTCCCCACTTTCGTACACATGTATTTACATGCACACGCACACTTCTATGTATGAATGCCATGCTGTAGCGCTTTTGGCATCAATTTGCTTATTTATTGTTGCTGCTGCGCTGATCGGTGTATTAAAATGCGCGTTCATCACAGGAGTGCAGCGGATGCAATTGCCATATTTGTCAGATTGTTTACATTCCTGCAATATTTCACCATCCACTTGGCCATGCCCGCTGCGCTGTGTTGCCGGTTTTGGCTGCGCTGACGCGGAAGACACGAGTGCGAGCCCTTTGTCGAGTATTCAATGGGCTTCTGATGCATGTCACCGTGTTGGAAAGCCGCACATGAGAGCTGAGTGAGTGACTGCTGATGATATTATTACAGGAAATTAAGATTTTCTCACTGATATCTGGCCACTTGTGAAATATTGGCAACTCTTTCTGTTTTTATATAACATTTTGACTTTCTACATACATTCTACAATTTAATGACACTGCCTGAGTACACTTAGAACTTCGCACTCCTAAGCTTAAGTGCGATTGCTAAGAGCAAGCGCTTGAAGCACGCATTAACTAGTCTTTACACACGCACACTCGTGAATTATTGTTATTGCTTTTATTTTTCACTAATGTGTGTTTATTAATTTTTGTTGTTGCTTGAGCACATGCAACTTTATTTCATGCCTTTTACTTTGACTAATTGCTTCAGTTAAACTGTCGACTCGGGTTTTAGTGCGCACACAAAGCTGAACTTTAGCACCGAGTCAGCCCATTACAGAGCAAAAACAAAATATGTATTGTCCGCATGTGTACATAAATACATACAGATAAAATGGCGGGTAACAAAAGCGCTGCGCACAAAACCGGCATTAGCAAAAAAGCGGCGACAGTGACGTCGGCGACAGAGCAGCTCGGCTCGGCAGACTAAATCGTAGCAGTTAGGGGACTGCGACTTTTACTTTGGCCAGCAGTGAGTGGCGGCTGGAGACGGCTGCCTTTGTTGTTGTGCGCACAGGCGATCGGTAATAAAGAAGCGCCAACGTCAACACTTTTATGATGGCTCCAAGTCACAGCGGTGACCACGATAATGGCGACAACAACAAAACGCGACTTAGAGCGACATCATAATCGGCAGACAGCTAAGTTGTCATTACCTACAGTATCTAGTATATATGTAGTAGCTACGTAAGGGCATATGTGTATGTGTGGACCTAGCGCGAGCACATCAAAGTCGTACTCAACTAGCCGCCTTAGCGTTTCTTTACAGCACTGTATTTGTTGTAATTGCAAGTATAGTACCAAGTGCGAACATATGTACAGGTATGTTGACTTGTCCGTCATGATCTGCCAGCTAGCGGCTAGAAGGTTATATCATCAGTCAGCACATTTCATACTCTCATTTAAGCCGAGCTTGAGCGCTTGTGCTCATGTACATTACATATTACAGCTACTTTTTGCCAGTGCTTCACTAATCTCTGCTTTTATTTCTGAGCGCAGTTCTTTGGTTGATGAAGATGAGTTGCTAGAATTTTTGAAAGCAGCGTTGATTGGCAACTGCAAGTAGGCAACTAAGCCGGCTTGAGTTGCCGGCCCAAGTTAATCTGATTTTGAGATTTCAATTTGTTTTGGGTCCAACAAAAACTTTTCAGCAATAACCAATAGAGTTAATGCTCGTATGCTTGTAAGTGTGTTGGCATTGTTGTAAAAATAAGCAGTTCGTTAGCAGCGACAGTAGCGCTTATGTTGTGCCAGATTTGAAGCTCAAAAGTGGGTTGATTCCTACCTCATTTTGATTTTGTATTAAATTGTTCGGCGCATTGTTTGTAGGCTTGGTAGGCATTGCCAGTGAATACTCGTTGGTATGTATAACAGTTCGTGACTTTGTCAAAAGCGAATCGTGCGCATCTGCCCAAAAATAAACGAAGCGCTGACAGCATTAATATAAACGTGTCAGCGATTTTTTGCGCTCGTAAGCAGTCAGTTAGCTTTACAGATATGAAATCGGGCATATACATATGAGTACAATTGATATGGATCGTGCTACGCTGTATAAGTATGTATGCAGTTCAACCAGTGCGCTGCTACAATGTAATTACTAAAGCTCAGCTATTGTTCGTTGGAAAGTTGTATGCGCTCTCTTAGAGCTCTCCTATAAAATTGCTATAATTTTTTAAATTTTTTACAATTACTTCTCAACAGCCAAGTAATTTTGGTATAAGGCTCAAAAGCGTTTCAAAAACTTACACCGAATCATAGAATGAGCATGAAGTCAGTTTACGAAAGTGTGTGACGCAAAAGTCGTTGAGCAAAGGGTTACGCGAAAAAAGCAGTGCAATTAAATTTAATAACATTTTTCTACAAACAACTCGTTGTTGTGATCAGACGATATTTACAAAAGCAGGCGTAATAAGTTTTGAGTAGTCTATTTGTGGAGCAATTTTTTTGAAAAACTTCTAGCAAAACTGAACTCACATTTAGAGGTGTATCAATCATTTAAGACAATTTTCAAAAATGCTTCCATCTATGCTGCTTTGACAAACGACTTTTTCATTATAAACAATTGAAAAATTTATATAATCCTTAGGGGATCCGGAGAGAGAGCTTTCACTGTATTCTTCATTTATAAATTGTTTTAACTATCCTATCTTCTAAGTTGGTTCGAACTGGACACAGTGTGCTAAATTTTACTAAAATCGGTTCAGTAGTTTAATAGTCCATCGCGGACACACAAGTGGCATGTACTTTATATATACATATATGTATAAAGATTTTTACTTCAATAACAATGTTCCGTCGTCGCCATAAACTAACCAAAACATTCGCCATAGAGTGTTTTTTAATTGAAGAAATAATTCGAAAGTCAGTGAAATCAATTAACTGGGATCAGTTAAGTGGGTACCACCGTGTGCGACGTAGAAGTTAAAGTGAAATGCCAAAAACACTGTGAAAACAAGGCGCACCCACGAATGAAATCGCAGCAACGAATTTCTGGTAATCGCTTCAAGCAGCTAACAGCGTACTGTTAAGATTCAAGCACACAGCTAGCCTTTGCTAATACCAATCGCTCTGGCGCACAAAAATCCTTACCGCTTCATAGTCAAAAACTGGTATGCCACAGTACACAGAAATATTTTTATGTGGGCGGCAATATTTTTCGTGTACTTTTCTTACTTTTGCTGCCAATAAGCTTGTTTATTCCGCTTTTCTGCGCCCCTTTTGGCGACGTGCCTCCTTTTATGGCAAACGCCACGCCAAAGCACTCGGAGCCAACGCGAGAAAAGCAAATACTATATATCCCCGCTACCCGCATGTGGACCGTACTGATATTTATGTGTACAGACATGTATGTACTCATATGCGTGGACAACATGACGTAGAGAAGTGCCCAGCTTGAAGCACATTTGGAAATTCTTTTTAGCAGAAATAATGTTTATTTTCTTAATTTTATAACGGTGCTTATGTTATCCGTACAATTAAAATTCACGCTTAGTGGTATGGTATCAGGATGGTATCTACTGGGAGCGGAGCTTGCAACGGAAAAAATCTTCCAACTCTGCATTGCGAAGCTTCTGTCGTCGCCGGCACCGAGCAAGCCATCTTTGAAGGCAGCACACACAAATAAGGACTACTCACTGCAGTCATTGACACGATCCGACACAATATTTACGTAAGCCTCGACATACTCGTAAATAATTGTCAACGCTTATTTGTATAGTTATGCGGGAATACCTTTTTAATAAGCTCTTTTATAGCGATTAACGCCGAGGCATTGACAGCCTAAATACAGAGTGGAGCGAAATTTCGTTATTAACCCAGAAAAGGTCCAGCACATTTCGATATGCGCTGCCACACAGCGCAGCCCGCGGCAGATTAGCAATGTGCTTAATTGTCGCTACACCACAATGGCTACTGTGTGCACCGCTCGTTGGCGATGGCGATGACGATGACGATATCCAGTTTTGGCGGCGGCACGCAGCCACAGCCAGTCCCAACACCAAATGACTGAAAAATTACAAATGTGCGCATTTAAAAACTCATTAAGCGCGACACATGGCATCGCGGCGACTCACAAGGTCCAGACAAGAACGATGACGATGGGCCGCTGGGAATCAGACGCGCAGTTTTAGCGCTGACTGCTCGGTGGCCGTAACTGTTCCTGCTTGAATGCTGCGTCTTTTTGGGTGTACGCATGCGCACAGGTGCAACAGATGTGTTATATGACTGACAGTGTGATGGACGTACGGACGGACATAGCGGACGGACGGACGTCTGGGCAAAAGACAACAACAAAAAGGGCAAATGAACTGCTGGTTGCTTTCGTACGTGAGCGGCGCAAAACACAAATTAAATTTGAGTATCTTCGGTTGCGGTAGAGTTTGGCAAAGCAGACATCGCGAGGCGCTGGGTTCTTAAGCGAAATGTCGAAAATAAACGCACAAAGCGAATTGCAGCCGTAACGAAAATGATGATGACAGCAAATGAAAGGTTCAAGCGAACGAAATGGGCAGTGCAAGTATGCAACAAACAACACACAATTACCCACACATGTTCAAATGTGCAACTGAGTGTTGTGTCAGCAATGGTACAACGTTGTAAGTTGGCCTGTTGCTGCTGCTTGCCATTTCGGCCGGAGCGTAACAGATGTGTTGCAGCCTTCTGCCAGCACGTTGCGCCGCCTTCACCCATATTGTTTGGTCCCTTGCGCAGAAAACTGGTTTTTGGTGTAGGAAGCATAAAAACTTGTGTTGCAAGATCGATTCTAGGAGATTTCACTTTTTACCCACACTTCGTTGGCATGCCACACACTCTTTTTTGTGGACGTTCAACTGCCCACTTGAGCGTGAGTGTGTGTATGTGTGCAGCGCATCAAGCGCACAGCACAACATGCCCATCATCATTGTCGTCAGTGATCATCGGCTTTGGTATTGCAGCAACGCAGTCACTGGCTGACAGACGGTTAAAGGTGCAGTCACAGACACAGCAGCTGCCACAACACAAAAACAACGACACACTTGGCTATACACACAGGTATCACAGGTATATGTGTGTATGTGCGTTCGTGGACCGTCGTCAGCAACCGTCGCCAATACATCAGACACATGGTCACATGGTCACATGGTCGTGCAACATTTACCACAGCAGTTGCAGTTGTCGTCAGTTGTTGCTGTTGCCTTAACTAACTGCTGCTGCTGCAGCTTCTCTTTTGGCATTTGGCTTATGCTTGTTTGTTGGTGCTTTTTTTTGTTTACTGCAATTGTTGTTGACTTTATCGTGCATTGTCAGTTGGCAATGCAACGGAAAACACATAAATTTCGCGCAATTGCAGCGTTCGGCTCTCGTTGCCTTGCCCACCGTTGTGACAAGTTGCACATTCTTTGCAGCCTTTTGCAGTTGTTGTTGTTGTTGTTGTTGTTGTCGTTGTCGCTGTGGTTGTGTGTAGTTGCAATCAATGTTGGCGATACGCGATTGGTATGTCATAAACATTGGCATTGATTTTTGATTTCCACTGAATGGCAATGTGACAGCGTGCCTCTAGGCGTATCACAGCCGAACGCGGCCAAAGACGCAGCAACAGTCGCCTGCTGCCGCAACACGCCAACTGAATTTTTACATACATATAACCAAATGCAAAGTATGTAATGAGAGTGATGCACTAGGCTGGAGCAGTTCGCCTTAGGAGCTTTAGAGGTTTCAACTGGAGGCCTAATTTAAAACCAACTTAAATTCAAAGCATAAAATTTATTATAAACAACGCCAAATATCGCCAAACAAAACTAAGATTCAACTCTTTGCTCCCTTCGCTTCTACACTGACTACTGATTCACTCAAATGTCATTAAATGCGACTGCGAACACACGTTAAAGCCCACAAGAGTCGTGGTTATGCAGCAAAAAAAAAGGTGGTTAACACAATGTTAGCTGCATGCAACATCACTTGCGACAAGCCAACAAGCAAATTAAGAATGAGCGAAAACAAATTAACCAAACACGCATCCTACAACTTGCCACACACACGCCAGACCTCACTCACGCGTGCAACATGTAGCACAAACAACGACTCGCACTTACATATATGCAGCATGCCACGCACATTATTAAGTGCCGACACCAATGTGCTAAAAGCAAATTAAACGCGAATGCAAAGCGTGCGGTGTGAGCCGCCAACTGATTTGCATTTGCTTTGGCTTTTCGATTTGCTTTTATTGAATATTGCTTGTTCGAATGTCAGCTTTAATTTGCCACTAAATATGGCAGGCATTAATGCGCAGCCAAAACATGTTTGCTCGCCGCCGCCGTGCGCATGTTGCAAGCCGCGCACGCGGTGTGTCTTCAGCATTTCTTAGTTGTGCGCCAGAACTACTGCCGGCTGATGGTGCGTGAAATGTGGACGCCACTTGTGCCACGCCGCACAGTAACAGCGCAACGCCGTTCGCAGGATTACCATTTGTTTGTGCGCTCTTTTGTTCCTCCTTGACGGCCGTTTAATTAGAGATAAACAGGCGATAAGCGATTAAAGGCTGCTACTATTCTCGTTGACTTGTGTCTATTCGGAATCTGAAGGAACTTGTTATTGTCTACTAAATTTATGAATAAATAAGAATAAAATTTTCGATATAAGTATATGCCATCAAAGGTTACTATTTTATCATTCAAAGTATGTGTTTTAGACATTAAATTGTGTTAAAAGCAAATTCCCTGAACTGCTAATGTTGTCCTAGGGTTCACACAAGATAAAAGAGTTTATTTTCTCATTCACTCGTCCGACTACATAAAATAAAGGTCATATTAACCCTGAAATATGTTTTTTATCCGCTTTTAAAACACTTTTGTCAAAGGCACTCTAGATTTAACTTACTCCCTTACAACTTCCGCCAAACTACCTTTCTGTGCGGCCAATATTAAATTTAAAATTTTTTTAATAAAATCTGACAAACACGTTTAGGGAACTGTAGTTAGAGAATATGATGAATACTAATAAAAAACAAGACACATATTCTCGGAAATTTCGTAAAGTAGAAATAGCAACTAAAGATCGTTGAGCAAAATTGATGTTAACAAGTGTAAACACAGGCAGACTGACCTCACTCGCTAAATTTATTTACGTCGCTTTCAGAAATTTTCATTCAAGAAATCCCCAAACTCATTTTTTAGGTAGCGTATTTAAAGAGTCACACTACAAAATGTGGCGGCTCGCGGCAGTAAAACACAAGGCAAAATGTAGATAACCGCCACTGTGGGTAACTAACTGTAGTCTAAGGCCAACCGAGCGACTATCAGCGCGAAGCCGAGTGAACTCCGTTCACTTTCAGTCAAGTTTTAATAGTTCATGAAATGAGGGCAAGCAAATCAGCCAAACCACCAGCCGGCTAACAGACAACGTGGGAACCTTTTGAAAAGCGCAAGCACTGCGATTTGTGGATTTTCAAATAAGTTTTAAAGTAAATGTCTTCGCATAGGCAAATACACACATTTTTATGTAAAGTATTAACTCAAACATGCGGCAAGCCGATGCATAAGAAGAGTTTTCAAAAACTATAATTTTCTTTTAGACATTTTTTTAAAATAGTCCATTAATAACTACAAAATCTCTCCACGGCTTATTGTTCATAAGCGAACTCCTCATGCCCGTTTGGAGTTGCTCACTCCACTAATAAGCCTACTGAATATCAACTTTTAAGGGCCACCGCTCGGCAGCTTAGTGCGCTGAAGGCTGTTGCTTGAACGGATGGATTGTCAATAGCTTGACATTTTGCTGCCACTTGTCAGTTGGACAGAAGTTATTGGCAGCTTCTCTTAGCGGTCAGCAGTCAGTGGCAGTAGTTGGCCGCAGGAAAGCCACACCATGTGGAAAGGTAACTCAATACACACGGCTGTGCGGGGCGGCAAAGGCTGCGCTACTGCACTACTGTCACTCTTGCGGCTGCCATTGAACTCTGCACCACTGGGTCCCACACGAACAACGTTACTTGCGTGGTGGGTATTGTGCTGCTTGCAACGGTGGCCATTTAACTTGGAATGAGTTGCAAATTGCAGTATTTATTTGTTGGCATTTGCCTACAACACTGGTAGTGGTAGCAGCAATACAACGGCAGCCGGACAAGCGAACGTGTATATCTGTATGTACGCTGTACGATAAAGAAGCGTCCATAAAATCTGAGCAGCAGCTGCCACATAAACTAGCGGATGTGGAATTTTGTAAGTTTCCTTCGAAACCGCTACTTACCGCTGCCGCTGTTGTTGCTGTTACCCCATACCGCCACAGCCCGCCACAATCCGCCACCGTCGTAGTCATTTGCCAGACACGCTGTTTTAAGTGCGGTACAACGTGCTGGTTTTTGTTGTACCGAAAGGTTGTACAGATTGGTTTTATGTTTTTTCGGGGCATACAAGCTCGTTTGTGCCACCGCTGTGCCCGCTTTCGGCCACTTAAACACTAAAGGCCATAACAATATAAGTAAAGTCCATTCTAAAGTTCAATTGGCGAGTTCAGTGTGCCTATAAACACTTGCAACATGCGACTGCGGCCAGGCTGGCATTCACACACACACACACATATACGTACGAACATTTCATGTATTTTGCTGTTGTTTCGGATTATCTCTGTTCAAGAACACGTCAAGTCTTAATTCCAGCGAATTGAAGTTCAGCTCGCTCGCAGCTTAAATCGAGCCGAGCGGAGTGTAGACCAGGCAGCGCAGAGCGGAGCGGATGCCCAGCGAAATCGTAGAATTACAAAAATCTCTACATTTTCACTTAAACCCCGCGCACTCGGAACATTTGACTTTTGCGGCTGCAAGCAATGTGTAGAAAAGATCAGCAGACAATAAAGCAACAAACAAGAGACGGAGCTCGCTGTATTACTTCACTTTAAGTACTCTTCTGCACACTATTAGGGCGGCAAAATACAAAACCAGTTGAAATGGAATTTTGTAATTGATATGGCATTTTTGCCAACCGCCAGACACCAGTGAGCGGCAAATAGCCACCAGCAAGCTGCCACCGTCTGTCTCGGACGCCTCAAATAACTCGGCCGCTTACATAGTTGGGGCGCTTTGCTGTTAGCCATGAGTGTGGGTACATATGTATGCCACTGTGTGTACGTGGAACTAAGTGCCATCAAACAAAGTGCAACATTCGCCACTTAATGGCGCTAGCGGAGCATTCGCATCGTTTTGCTTCGTTTTTTACAGAGCGTGCGCTTCAAGGCGAGAGAAAATCAATCATAGAAAATGTTCGGCCTAATGTTTAGACAACGGTTGTTAGTCTCGAACACAGGTACACGTGTGTATGTATACATGTGCCAAGCGAAGCAGTGAAATGAAGGCAAATAAATTAAAAGATATGAATATCTTATCATTCTCCAAACAGTTTTGTAAACTTGAGGTAAACTTCTGCTCGCTTTTACATATTTACTAAGGGAGGTGTACATATCGTCAAATAATAACTGATTCTAAATTCTTCATTTGCTGGTAAAAGTTGCTTGGTAAAAGTTATAATAAAAAATATTTTATTGTTCAAAATATTTGGTAGTCGAAAAAATCTTTTCGTATTTTGTGAATAGATGTCGTTACAGTCGTGTATCTCCAGTGCACACAATCACATTGTTTCATACCATCTAGCTTTGGAAAGGTGAGAATTTAAGCTTCATTTAACCAAAAAAATCTAAATTCAGGGAAGTTCAAAAAGAGGTTACGGCTGTTCAAAAATGAGTGAAAATAATGGAGAAATTCGCTATATTTTGAAATTTTTGTATAAAAAAGGGAAGAATGCTACGCAAGCCACCGATGAAATTTGTGAAGCTTACGGAGACGATACTGTATCAGTTCGTGTAGAATATCAATCGGAATCGGAAGAATGGCAAAAAGTGGCCGACCAATATTATTTACAAGTATTTATTATTATAAATATAAAAAAAAAATAGTTTAAATTTTATTAGAAATGCGAAAGATTTTTTCGACTACCCAATATATAATTTTTTTTTTTTTTAACATTCAAAAGTGGAGTTTAAAGAAATTAATAAATATTGTATTCCTCTGGCTGACCAACCGTCTATATATTTGTCTATGTCTATTTCCTAACACCTGGAAACTCTCGTCACGAACATTTGTTACAATTAATGATGTCACTCTCAGTTTGAAATGACGAATAGCCAATACGCAGACGCAAACACATTTATCAAATTACAAATCTCAACAACAGCAACAAAAGTTAGCAACAACAAAACACCGTGCCCAAAACGCTCGATAATTACACACCGTTCCTTGAACATGCCAAGACGCTCATACGCGCCTTTCTTTGGCGTTTTTAGAGCTCGGCCTTACTTATAAGGTTTCTGAAAATTGGTTCCTTACACACATGCACTTATAAAAAGGTGTAAGTATATTTTACTCTTCAGCGCTACAAAGCCATCCCGAAATAATAGCAACAAAGCGGCAAGATCATCGGCCGAGCACACAACAATTTTCTAAAAACCTTGTGAGCTATAATTTTGGTCTGCGCGTGAGCCTATTCGCTGCGAACATGTGTAGTTTTTGTTTTTTTTTTTGTTCGTTTTGACTCAGTTTTTAATCGTTTATTGACTTGTTTATCTGGACGAAGGCGGAAAAAATGTGCGAGTGTGCTTACGTTGTGCTACAAATTATTTTTAATGATGCTGCAAAAGAAGCGGGCACAAAACGCTTGAACCATACACACAGCTACACCAAATATATAGTACATATGTGAAGAAAAGTGGCGCGCACGCATGCGCAACAACAAATACATTGCGTGTTTTCGCTTTGCTGGCAAGCGCTGGCTGCCAGTGTGTTGCGTTCTCGGCATTGATCAAATTATTCAATTGTTGGCTATTTCTTAATTCCGCTGCTTTTTCGCATATACTATATGTATGTGTGTACATATTTATTTCTTATTGTTAACTGCTTTCGTCTTATTTTTAAATTTGCTACACTGTGCTTGACTTTTAATTGCTTTGCGCTAATGTTAAGCCTATTTCGAATTATATTTGTATTTCTGCTCATTTACTTAACTGTTTTTGTAGCTTTCAGCCGCTTATACAAAGACATATGTTAAATATTAATATTTTTCCATGCGAGAATTTCGCAAATTTCTGTCAATACTAATTTTTTGTAGCAAGTTTTTAATGAATTTAGGTTTAAAATTAAAATAAATTGTATAAAACATATAGAATATGCTAATATTAATTTATGGAGACTCAATAGAAAAACAAATAATTAAACAAAAAATAATAATTGACTCTTTTAGAAATCAAGCATAACCAACTCTACTCAAATGATGTATTTTTAATATTAAATATACATACTTTTCGCATAAAAATATAGAAAAAATTAAAAAAAATATAAAAAAAAATCCAACTCACCACAAAATATTTTCGCTGTGTCCAGAGCATCACACTTCAACGTCAACTTTTTCGGGCTGGAGGCTCAAGTTTCGCACCAGCTTCAGTCAAGGACGAAAATTGACAAGAACTGACAGCAGGCAGCAATAACTGACTGCAACAGAGCTACCAAAAACAAAAGAGTATAGCTTATCTTTTTTGTCAACTTTTTGACAGGAGTCAACTGACAGTTCTCGGTAGGCACACGGGAGCATATGCGCGTTTAACAGTAAGAGCTCATATTTCCAAAGCAGAGAAAATGAGCAATGCGTCTGTTGGTGGTAAGATTCAGCACTGCAATTTTTTGTAATTTCCATATTTTGCGCTAACGACGGTACTGTTAATGTATACATATGTAGCATGTCATCAAATGGTTGTATTTGTACAAAATATGCCCACGTGAAAGTAATTTTACTTCGACCAAATTGTTCTTCAACGGGAGCTCCTCTTCGAAATATTCGATTTGGCTACGTAACTGTTCAATTCATAACTGTTGACTTTCGGCTGTTGTCGCTTAATTCCAACGCAAATACCAACACAAAACAATGGTGTCGATTCGCGGCTTTTGACTGCCTGCCGCCAGTTCAGTTCATTTGCCGGCCCACTAAAATTCTGTTGACTTTGTGTTATTCTGGTCCGTGTACTAGTAGTCTGGCCTTTGGTGTTTACTCGAGGCTTTTTAACAGTTCGACAAACACTACAAAGCAACAAAACTTGAATCAGCTAATAAATTAGTACTGTTGTTGTTTGCTTTCATTGCTTTCATTGCCTCCATTCCAGCTCATCACAACTCAGGCGATCACATTTTTTTGGCTTCTCGAACTTCTTTCTTTTTGGTCTGCTTCCAATTCGCACCTGAGTGTTAACTAAGTGGCATTTTTCCAATGTTTTATTTTATTATGTTTTCAGTCTTTAGTGTTTTTTTTTTGCAGATATTTAAAGCACTGTTTGGTTGTATTTATTTATTTAGCACTGAAACTGCCTGAGTCTGGTTAGCAACACTGTTCGGTAAAATAAGCCGACACGATCATCTCAAATAGTCAGCCTCCAATGTTTAAAACATGCACAAAGTATACTGTTTGTAGTCATACTTGTTGGCTGAACAAACTTAGTAGACATCCGCTACGCTTGGCTAACAAGCGGACTTGTTGCTAGCTGTCGTTCAACTGATCGTAGCAGACGTGGCCAAAGCGACAGGTAACTACAGCGAGCGTCCCATCGAGGCGCACGAACTGCGCTCACTCCATTGATGTCATCGCCAGCGCTTACTCAGGCGCTCACTTATTGTACTACTGCACCGCTGTTCGGTACACGCTCGCGAGTATGCGTTCACTAAATTGCTAATCCGATCAGCGCACGAACGTTGTACACACTTATTGTTTTAGAAAACAGAATTGTGTTCCGAGTGGTTTGGTATGTAAATTTTATAGTCATATTATATGTAGTATAGTAAGTAGCAAACCGGCGACTTCAGCGCGCTGATCTTCACGAGCTGCAGCAAACCGATCCATTACGTTCGAATTTCGTTAAGCGACTTGTGCACATTCCCGGTGCACTCGGCCTTTTTGTAACCTTTTGTGACCATTGTGGTGTTGACAGTTATGTGCGCTCTTTTCGTGCTGTAAATCGATATGCCAGTGCAAAGCATCAGTCGAGCTGCTCTATCGCACGCACCTCGATAGTAATGGCACACAGGTTATGCTCTCTCCGGCGATAGTCGTGTATATAATAATTGTTTCACTTTTTCACCTGATGTGGTGTGCAGTCAAGCGTGCTGGAACACAGGTGTACTGCTGTATTATGTGGGTAATGAGTACTAGAACCGAACTGTGGCAGCGCCTAGTGTGATCTCTCTTCTACTAAAGTATTGTAGTCTTATTTCCGTTTTCAATTCGTTTCGAAGAGCGCACTTAGGCTGCTTTCTCACGCTCCAACTTGCGCTCTTTATTATTAGTTGCTGATACAATGCAAATGATCATTAACGCTTCTTCATTGTGAAATAATTTGTTGACCTCTTCCCGCTTTGAATGAAGAAACTTCCTCCTTCTATACTACAAACATATATATACATATATTGTATATTTTATTATAATTTGTTAACTTAACTGCGGTTCTTTTACATGTCTAGCACATAGTTAAATTATAATAGACACATATTTAGTACATATTTACTTATATAACATATATATATATGTATATAACAGATATATATATCCAGTTATATGTATATGTGTTCTTCTACAAACATATTTTCAACATCCCGCAATTAATAATCTCTGCTTTTTCTTTATTTACTTCTGTCTTAATAATTTTTTGGCTTTCAACCACGAATGCTCGTCGTTTACTTCCGTTTTATTGGGATTGGTAAGCATATATACATATGTGTGTATATTTGTAGAAAAAAAATTAGTCCATTATAATTAAAAACTGAGAAATTTTAGTGTTATAAATAAAATACCTATATATACTTAAGCTAGTACAAGTAAATGTCATGTTCTATCGAGTAAAGTTTACGGAAAAGTTTTTGATTCCTAAATGCCTAGAACAGCTTCAAACATTATGTGCGCATGCGCACCGATGTGCTCTATATCTCCAAAATTTTTAATAGATTTGAGAAACGAAATGAATAGAGACCATCCATCATGTATTCATATATACATACGTCAGGAATAGAAGGCACGCTTTTCGAATCTGTTCACACGACAGTCGGGTCTACGTAACTGGAGCGGACACGCCCAACGACCATTAAATCGAAAATATTCCTCCAAATTACTTACGAAATGTTTTCTGCCGCTACAACAACAACAAGGTATTTTGACTGAGACCCATAAGATATCATCAGAATTAAATTCTAACCGTCTCTGGTGCTAGAGAACCGAGCCCTGGACAATGTTCTAACTGCCATTTTCACAAATATTTAACTATGCCTTATTCTGCTCTTGAAGTTTACTTTCCCCCGTCAAAGCTTCCCTAAAAATTCTTCTTAATCATTCTCTCTGTAATATGGACCAGTTGCCAATATTTAGTAGAAAGGCAGACATTTCATTTGATTTACCATTTGATTTACTTATCAATTTTTTTGGGTAATATACCTTTTGAGGATCCCTGCGATACCCATACCCTTATGCAGAAAGACGTTGAGCGCAACCATCAGCTCCGTAGAAATAGAGATGGACCTCTGCGAGTCGTTCGATACCAGACGAGATTTTAGATTACTTCGTAGGCATTAACAACAGAGCATATTCCAGCATAGAAAAGGATGTGAAAGAATTTGGTCTTGTGGTGAATGAGTTCAAGAGAAAGTACCTGGAGTCCACTTCAAAGATTCCTCTTTATTGGAACATTCGAGAGAACTGTTCTTCGCAAGACCTTAGGAGCTCTCCGCGTGAGCGATGGATCCGTCAGCACATTATTTTCCAGAATAGAAAAAATGCGAAAGAAGTGTTAAACGAGGGAAAAATAAAGTACCTGGAGTTCACATATGTATAAAGATTCCTCGACTGTTTTTCGCAAGACCTTAGAAGTCGTCCATGTGAGCGATAAATATCGAAGGGGATAGAACCACGAACTGTATAAGCTCTAGTTAAGCACATAAAAATGCAACGAATGAGATCCATGTTGTTTGCATGAAAGATTATGCTCCAGTGAAAAGTTCTTTCTATTCGAGACCCATGGGTGGATAATGGAAGCAAGAGCGCCCTGACCTCAAAGGAAGGACCAAGTGCATAGCGATCTGTCTGCACTTGTTATAACATTTCTTGTGGTGTTGAATAAATAAGATATTCGAAATAATTGAAGTATCTTCAATTTTCATTCTAACATTTTAAGACCATCCTCAAAGCCGAAGGTTAGGGTCCGATTAAACCAGGTCCTTCCTAACTGTACCGAATTTTGTGGAAATGTTTAAGTTACGTCTCCATATGTTATAGTTTGGTGTTTGATAATCGCACCTCATTCTACAATATGCAACTAGCTGTGGCTTCGTTAGGAGGGAGCAAACTAAAACGTAATAATCTTATTTACAAAACTGTTTAATAATTAGATAAAAAAAAAGAAATTATGTTATATACCTATTATTCTAACCATATTGCATAAGGCTTTCATAGCATGCTGGCTGATGATACCAATAGCTTCAAGCTGAGGTGACACAATCGCCAGCGAAATGGAAATTTGGCAAACAACTTTGCGCATACAGCAGAAATCGACCACAATTAGGAAACTTCAAACCAAAATGTAGAACAATACAAAAAATATAATTGAATTGTAGTGAATATAATTACGAAATCGCACACAAATGCAAAAACGTCCGATGAAATAAAAATAGTGAAACGAATACGTAAATGATATAAAAATTGCGCAGAGTAATGATTCATTAATGGCGCCGTTGTTAAATTACCTCATACAATACAATTAAACAAATGTATATATATGTATGTGTATATATACATATATACAGCGGGCTTTCTGTACAATTCTGCTGAAAGTTCAAGATCAGCAAAAATATAATGGTTTTGCAGTGACACTCTTTGCTCGACACTCTAACACCCTGTCCGTTGAGAATAATAGCTCTTAGGCTAAAATAGGGGTTTTCAACCGGTGTTGAGGGGAACGCGTTATAAATAGAATATAAATTAAAAAAAAAAGAATTTTCTACGAACTTTAAAGTATCCTTCAATTTCCCAAATATTCCCAAAATACATACTATATATTAATATTTCAATATTTAAAATTTCTTTTCCTTCTAACCATTAAAGTGTGAAAAATGTAGTAATTGATAACCTCTTTCGCCCTGAACATACATACTCAGCTTTAAATAGAGCGCAGAGCGTGCGCTTATAGCTTTAAAAGAATATTGTAGAATGGAAAGTATAAATATTCGTCTATTTTATCCAGCAGTGCATACATACAAATATATTTTGCAATAAAGCAATTTGATAATGCACACCACAATGGCGATTACAAAATATATTTTTATTCTACGGAAGTTTATAAAACACAATTTTGTCTAAGCGGATTTTGTTAACGCTTCCGTTTCGTCCGTTTTTCCTCATGAGACCATCATGTATAATATAATATATACATTTCAGATCCCATGATTGGGAAATTATATTGTGACAGTTGCGTTGACTTTTGGCATTTCGAATTAATTAGAATTGTTTGTGTTGCAACAAATGTAACTCGTTTGATACATTTTTATACGAATCCACCTTTTATACTGTGAAATACCAGTAGCTTGTTTTATTCGCTGCGTCATTTCCTTATCAAGTCGGCAATTGCTAATAACAACAAGCTAATGCCACCTGTGACAAAATGTCACTGCGTCGAAAGAGACCTTTTTGAAAATTCCCTCACACGCAAGTCGACATGCAAACATTACAATCAGCAACCGCCACCACCACTACCTAATCCACCCGTATTCCTGTGCCAAGCCATGCCGGTCAAAACCTCCATACACAGCAATATGGTAAGAGCAAGCATAGGTGGCATAAAGCAGCAATCAATTGCACATGGAAAATAATTAATTACCCTCACTGTATTCGGGTTTGAACCCATTACAATTGTACGAATTTAATGCAAGTAAATGAAATGGAAAAGGGAAATGCTCACACACTCAAACGCATAAGAAGACACCTTGACTCGTATGTATTCATTAATTAGAATCTCCAGTAGGGTGATCTGGATAGGTCGAATTTCATTCGTGGGAAAAGAGCGACGTAAATAAATATATCTAAAAATATGAAAACGAAACACGAAAATTTCCTTCGATTTCTTCTTCTTCATCGGCGTAGATATAGCCACCGTTTACGCGGATATAGACTTCGATTTTCGCCTGAATACTAACAACTTTTAAAAAGAATGCAAATCTCTATATAACGCTTCACATCTGTTAAGAACTCTAATTCAATGTATCGAGGAATCATATATAGTATTTCTACAAACCAATCAGTCCATTGATCATCTTGACCAAATACCGTTGGAGTTATTAGAGCAAGAATGAAAAAGCTTCCACATACAAATATACTTTCTACAAATATATGTAGTTACATATTTTTAAAAGTATATAGTACGTATGCCGTCAAATACAATTTTCAACTGCTTATTTGTACAGAAAAGTATTAAAATTTTACAAAACTCTCGATGATAGCACGAACTCGAACTCGCTATGTCGCAAGCTGTGTGTGAAGCATCCAAACAACATCAATCGAACAGCAATGACAGTAGCATATACGCAGCTAACAAATTCGTTTACACCAACAAGTGCTGGTGGTAACACGCGCAGGTAGGTTTGCGACATTTGGCCGCACTGCCCGCCGCCACCGGCCGCCTTCGCCGGCAAAATGTTCCAGAACGTCGCAGCTGCGGCTGGCCGTGTCGATCAACAATACAATTACTCACGTCACCCCGTCACGGTTGGTTGATTCAGCGCACGTGAATATGCAACATCATCAACGAAAATAATCACCATCATCATTTTCATCAGCGACTACGCGAATGTTTAATACACTAGTGTTGGAACTAGTGCCCAAGTGACAAGAAAGTATATAAACAAAATGGAAATGTATACTCGAAAACGGTATTTTAAGATGCCGCTTAAACTTTTTCTTGAAAAGTTAAATTAACCCTTAAATTTTGTGCACTAGCAACACAATAATTTGAAATTTGGTTGACATCAAAGCCCTCAAACCGAATAAATACACAGTTTACTGTAATTGCTTTAATTAAAACGCCCTCAAACTTTGTGATATTTTTGTTTTGAAAAATTTCGTTCAAAATTTCAAAAGTTTTGTGAATCTTCGTGACCTTACCTTTACATAGATGCGTGTAATAAGGCAACAAACACGCTCAAAAAAGAGTTTTGTTATATTGGGTAGTCGAAAAAGTCTTTTCGTATTTCTAATCAAACTTCAACTTATTTTTTTATATTTATAATAATAAATAAACAAATATGTAACATTTTAGTCAAAATACGAAAAGACTTTTTCGACTACCCAATATAACTAATTTTTTCTTTTGAAAACGATCTTAAAAAGGCATATTTCTGAAAGGTCAACGGTCCTTTGGCATACTACGGTTATACAGTAAATTGTAAACTACCCAGCTTTAAGGCCCCTGATACGGGATACAAGTTACTGTCGAAGTAAGCATAAACAATGCACAATGATATAGCCGAATTATCACATAATAAAACTTTCCGCTGAAGATGTTTGCTGTTGATGTTTCATGTTTTCATGATAAAATTTTCCGAAAAGCAACGAGTTTGCACCAACGGCAAACTATGGCCAACTATGACTATCGATCCGCAATGGTGGCAACAGAAGCCATTTCGTATTGATGAATGCCATGGATTATCCAACTACTGAAGTATAAGTGTCATAGCCAAGTGTGCTAGTACGAGACTACCATACGGTTGGAAGTAGGTTCGAAGCCGCAATATACACATATTTAGCCTTTTTTTATATGGTTCTGGACTTAGTATTGTATTTCAAACAAAAAAACTACTACAGATGATAAAACTTCCACCGTTCAATTGTAGTTTGAACCCAAAGCGTCTTTAACTTTTAAAGATCATGTCTTGGAGTTTTGAAAGCTGATGTTGGATATGCGGCCAATTCCTGTCATTGTGTGAATAGCGCATTATTTTGCACAGAAAGCTGGCTTGAACCAGCAATACTCCTCAGAACGTTATCTTCAGTTGTGTTGGCAAATGGCGATGACTGTACGACGCCTGATTCAATGATGGTGGAAGACGTTATGGTTTCGCGATCTGATTTTCTGCTCCGCTGAATTTTGTGCATCGTGTTTCATCAAGCGATGAATTTACAGAATGAAATGATCAACAACGCAACCGTGGCAGTGGCAGTGGCACTAACTGTGGGGCGATGGCAGTTGCGATGGGTAAGGTGATGGTATGAGTTGATGGCGGCACGCGAACCTAGCTTTCAACTTTCGAACAAGGAGGTGGTGCAATCAGTGCGGCACCGTAGATATAGCAAAAAACAGCGGTTTATCTAACTAGTAATAAGTAAGCGCCGCTAGACTTCAGTCAACGGCTCGGTAAGATCGCAAAGAAGGCGTCCAGCGGCAAGTAAACTGCAACAGCGTTTTCTACCCAGCCCGTTTGTTGGCGTTGCGCTTCTGCTGCCTTTTGCCGGTACTGTACCATGCACCGAAAAAAAGGCCGAGCAACAGCCGGAAAGTAAGCGACTGTGGTTCGGTCGCAATTAGAAAGATTGTTAGCAGCAAAAACATCAAAATAGAGAAAAGATACAACAAAATTGCAAACGCAGCCCCATAAACCAACTGACTGTAAAGAAAACACATAAATTTGTGTTATTTGTAATGACCGCGTTGCGCATCAGGTGCTTTACCGCCTTATTGCGGTGGTTGCCAGCGTAGAGCGTATGTTCGCCTTGCGCGTGTGCTTGTCTGTTGCCACATTGCGCCAATTCGCCGGAAACGTCGAATAAAGCCAACACTTGGCAGTTGCAAACGGGAGTCTTGCAAGATTTCTTTTTGTTCAAAATTGAAATCTTTTTTCGTGATTTTTCTTTGTACGGCAGTTGGTAAGGGGGGTAGCTGAATCGCTATAAAGCAGTCAGCTAAGTCAGCGTAGAAGCGTGCCGAGTTGTTGTTTTGCATAAGTATGTACAGCACATACACTTACAAGTGCCAAAGAAACTAGTGCACATAGATAGCTTTAAAATATGAACCTAATAAATGCGAGCGAATGTTTTATGATTATTTCTTGTATTTGTTTTCGCTGTTGGGGGCGATCTTTATCGGAATCATCGAGGCATAAAGTATTATTCTGTGAATGACTGAACGGCTGTTGTTTGTCTCGAAGAGAGTCATCGGCTTTAATTGTCTTCTGACTGGTGGATCCACCCGGCAATTTTTCTATTAAATTTAATTTTAATTGCAACTTTTAATGTTTCATGATTTCAACTGGTATGAATGAACGGTGTTTTATCTACTTAAACGCACTTACTTATGTATGTATATGCATGCAACATGATAACGAAATGCCGTTATGTTTACTGTTATGCTGTCATTTACATACCACATTAACGCCATTGTAAAATTCACAGCACTTTTCCCTCGGTTATTAATATTGGCTAGTCAAAAAAGTCTTTTCATATTTTGTCAATATATCTCCAGTGCTACCAATCACATTGTGTCATACTATATAGTGTTAGAAAGGTAAGATTTCAAGCTTCATTTAAGCAATAAAAATTTAAATTTAGGGCAATTGAAAAAAATCTACAGCTGTTCAAAACTGAATGAAAATAATTCGAGAAATTTTGAAATGTTTGTATGAACCATTTAAAAAGATTGACCAGGCTACAAAGCAGCCATTCCATCGCTAAGAACTTTACATTCATCATCGAACGGTTGTGAACCATTTAAAAAGGGCTGGCTACAAAAAGAAGCTTGATGTTTGGGTAGCACATGGATTGTCTGTGAAAAATTTAATAAACGGAATTAACATCTGCCATTCTTTGCTGAAACGTAATGAAATCGAACCATTTCTAAAGCGAGTGGTAACAAGAGACGAAAAGTGGATCAAATACGACAATAAGGTGCGAAAAAAATCATGATCCAAGCGTGGTGAAGCTCTACAAATAGTCGTAAAGCCAGGATTGACGCCTCAAAATGTTATGTTGAGTGTTTGGTGGGATTGGAAAGGAATCATCCACTATTAGCTGCTCCAGCCTGGTCGAACGATTGACTCTACATTTTGCTGTCAACAAGCAATGATGTGATTGAAACAAGCAATCGTGTTCCAAAAAACACAAAACTTTGATGACTCGGCAGGCAAAAACTGAACAACAGAATCGGACTACCAGTTGTTTTGGACAATTCGCCTGTGAAAATTACTTGTCGCAGTTTTTCGCCGAGAAACCGGAAAAATAGCAAAAAGTGGTCGAAGAACATTAAAGTTCATTATGAATAAAGAAATAGGTTGAAATTTGATTACAAATACGAAAATACTTTTTCGACTACCTTAAAAGAGTTGTTTTCTATGATTTCAAGTTTACTTCAATTCGATTTTTTTAACGCATAAAATTCCAACATGTAAACACTTCTGCCATATAGCATCATGGGCTGAGTCTAAACCTCGGTAATAAAATTTAAGTCAAAATACCAACGTTTCTAACCGTATGTATGGATATCTTAAAGTCAGCTGCATGTAAAATCCATATTCGGTAATAATTTTCCGGTATCAAGCTTGTGCATTACTCGAATGGACACAGATTGTGCAATCCTAAAAGTATGCAATACCTCAATTGTAGTCTAGAGTTTTTGAATTGTCATAAAGCAGCGATTAATATTTTTACTAACCGTTTTTTATAAGTGATTTATTAACATTGCGACTGTTTGAAAAACGGAAAAAATGTATACCATTTTTATTGACGGTTTCCAATTAAATAAAAAGGTACAATTTAATTTGGGGATGTGGTAAGTTCCAGACATCGACAAGTCTATAAAGAAGACTGTAAAAAATTTCAGTAAAAAAGACATATTCGAGAAAATCCCGTTCAAAGTTTCAGTTGCGGCTGACCGGTTTGGTTGTCGGGTCAGCAAAATGACTCCATTTCCGAAAATAGTTTTAATTTTGAAAAATTCTCTTGTAGACATATTCTTTAATAGTTAAGCTTCAAAAAATAATTAAGGGGAGGCTTGACTATACGTGGTTCTTCGAATGAGCTCCAACTTCCATAACCAGAAGCAATTATCACCACGTTTAAATCCCCTAAGTGACTGCAGCTTTATTGGGAAAGTAAAGTGGTAGTTCGAAAATTGCTTCAAAGAATCGATATTTTCGTTTTGAAAAGTAAATCTAGTAGATATTATTTATGATATAATTTACCTACGAATTATAGACGAACATTCTGTCAATTCAACTCAGAATAGCTCCCAGAGGATGATTAGGTTTCCATTAAATTTTATTGTAACTGTGCTTCTATAAAAAGTATCTGCATAAATTTTTGAACAGAAAGAAGCTTGACAATCTTAATCTTCACATCATCTGTATGGAATGCAGCTACTAAATTTATTTTCTGAGGTCCTCTAAAACAACTATAAAGCAGTGTTTCTGCAGCACTATTTTTTATAAAATTTTCTTAAATATGTCTTATATTGCGCAATAAAATAATAGCTATAACTTAGGCGCATAGGCGCAGCTGCGGCACAAGAAAAAAATTCTGTGAATTACTCAAAGAAAGTATTCTGGGGAAATAGTTGCAATTAAAGAATTTCCAGTGCTGGAGTAGTTAAATAAACATTTGAAGTAACTGCAGCAGTAAATATGTGGCGATGCACTCACACACCTGAAGTGGGGCACTTGTAATTTACTTACCACAATTTAAGCCGCCACAGTACACTTTACGGTTAAGCGCAACCAATATGCGACGCGGCAAGTTAAATGCGCAGCGATTAAAATTATCGCAGATCTTGAAGAGCAGCCGCCTGGAACTCTGCACACTACAAAGCGAGATCTGGCAATAATATCATAAAATGAAATAAAAACAGAGGCAATAAAAAAGCATTGGCTATGCTGTGACAGCACCCAAAACCCATTGGCAACTGAACAGCCAAGTGGTTCGAGGAAGGAAGTGCGGCGCGAAGCGACAAACGAATTCCAGCAGGCGAATGAACGCCACCGCATGGCTGCGCATACTAGCCACCAGTGCGATCAGTGTTTTTTGGTGACTCTGTTGCTAATGCTAACGCCATTGTGCGAGTATTTGTTACTAAGTTTTTGTGTATTTCATTTTTTGTCAGTTAGGTCGTAAAATTATTGCCGGTCATAATGCGATACGCACTCGCACCATTATCGTTAGGCACATGAGCCAAAGGTGGCGGGTACTGAGGAGTGAGGGATGGAGTTAGGCAACATATCATCATAATCAGTAGAGTAAACGTAATTATATTTATAAGGAATTATAAGTGGCAGTTGGTATTAAAACTACCGACCACCGGGTACACGCACACACACACACACATGTAGGTATGTACATAGCTGGCCGAAAATTACCCGGCTTGTTGACAAACGGTGGCGGGGAAGACATTGAAATTGGAGCTGAAATCGTTGAGAGCCTCGGGGCAATTAAGAAATCCCTAATTGACGGGACTTTGCCGAAGCAGTACGCATATCTTTTGACAAAGCGTGCGCACACACATAGCTACATATGTACATAGTACTTGTGGTATCAAAGTTTCAGGTAATTTTCAAGTCACAGCGCGCAACCCAAAAGCAAATACTAGAATTTTGACAAAACATAGAGAAATAAAGTTAAGAAGACTTCATTTTGTAAAAGCAGAAACAACAATTGTGTTTTACTGCTAACTTTTTGCCAAGTGGCTGTGACTTTTTTGTCCACCAGTAGCTCATATTTACTTGCTGTTAACCACACGGCTTCTTAACTTGTTTACTTAGGCTTGTGTTGAGTCATTTGTTTAGCTGCTTTCGAAACTGACATTTTTTGCAAGCCATACTAACGCCCAAAAAACAGTCTACGCAACACCAACCGACTTTTGAGACGGTCTATATTTTGCGTACGGAAATAATTGTGCGTTGTGGTGTTCTCATCATTTTCCTTCGTTGCCGCACTGCTTTGTGTGCTTTTGGGTCTATATAAGGCGGCACAGCGCGTTGGCTGTTTGGACTCACGGTGGGAGGTCAATTGCATGTGAACCACAGTTGGTCAGCGGGCAGCGCACGGCTGACCCGAACGCCATTGCCGTCTGCATTTACACCGACCGCGGAAGTTGTTAAGTTATTTTTTTTTTTTTTTTGGTTTTAGTTTGTCCAAAACCCAACTGGAAATGTTTTCATGTCGGCGTCTTCCGAATCTTGCCTTTCTTAATTTGATATTTATATTAACTACAAAGTGGCTTTTACACACTCTTTTCTGCTTGTTTCTTTATCACGCGCTTTAGGAAGCAACAAACAAAAGTTTTGATTTTTTCTTGTTTTTGTTCCTTTGTTCAGCTGTTGTCTCTAGCGGCACCGGTGAAAGTTCATCAGTTGTCAAGTCGTAAATTATATCTGTAATTTTTATGAAAATTGTAGCAATTAGGAAATGAGTTGAAAGCTTTATGGTCTCTTTTGGGGTTTTTTTTGGTTTTAATGTCTGTGAATTTATGATTTTGAATAGGTTCTTAGAAAGATGCGTGTAATATAGACACTTTTTAGGACATAAATGCTACGAAAAGCATATAATTATAACAGTATTTCCTTAAATTATGTATTTTATGAAGTAGTGTGTTCTAACTCTGAAAGAATTAAATGCATTAGGCGCTTTTAGCTGTGCTGGGTGCTCGGTAAAGTTTCTTCTGCTTTTTGCGTTAATGGTCAAGCTATTTGTAGCCAAATCGGTTTTCTTCAACTGATGGTTTTATGTGATCTTCCTAACGTACAACGCTTCAGCAGCCTGTCTTTCAGTTTCATATTTTGTTGTTGCTTGAACAAGTCCTCTACACAACCACGCTTGAAAAATTTCGTCAATCATTTTTAATTTGTTATCAATTCTTTTGGGAAACCCTCCACTGGCACCACGTCTCAAGAGTCTCATACAATTCTTACGCCTCGCTGTCGCAGCTCAAGCTCACACGAAACTGGTTCAATTAATATTGCATAATTTACCTTATAAACTCATGGAAAACAAGCAAGTAAAACCGCCAACCTGAGCTTCCACGGCGCCTGCAACACCAACGCCGCCGCCACCACCACCGCCATCGCCAATAGCACCTGCGACAGAACGGCTTTCGCCTGTGCAACAAGTTCTAGCAATTGTTGCTGCAGAACCATAAAATATGATCGTGTTATGCTGAGCGACTTCCCATTTTGGCTGATTTTATTGCGCGCGATTCGATGCTCAATTAAAATGCAATAACAACTCAATTACCGACCGATGTGCATGCCGCACAGCAACCACCGCGCAAGAATCAAGATCGCTGAAGAAATGCTCAACGCACACATACACGCTTGGGATGACCATGCAACGCATGCTGCACTTGTCAAGCTTCAGCAGTGCTGTGGCAAGCAACATATGCATGTGCATTATGCGGCAGCAGTGCAACAAAATGGACATTCATCATTGAATAAATCAATTTCCGCTGCGACGGAAGACCACAGCAAACAAAACGATATCAATAATGATAGATGAAATGCACAACTAAAGGGAAACAAAGCTGTTGCACCAATGCATTGCTGTTTCATAGCGCGCTGGCTGCCGGTGCGCTGAAAGTGCGTGAACTCGTTTCGCCACCGTGGCATACTAGTGCCATCGATCGAACGCTCCAGCATAAGTGAATAAACTCACACCTAAGCAACGCTTAGGCTGAGAAACCTTAATATCGACGTATCTAATCGCGTTCATTTATTTTGCGCGGCCGCAGCTGCTGACAGCTGTGGTCAACGCTGCGATCACGTGGCCGTATATCATTATGGCAGCTTCCATTGAACGATTTTTTTAGTGTGCAAGTGGCATAAATATGAATGGTAGCAATGAGGCATAAATTGAATTGCAACAATTGCCAATAATGCAATGATAGTCAACACGAAGGTAAGCAGGCATTCCGAGTGGTGTTTTCGAAGCATGGCAGGAATCAAAAAAGTTCTATGCACTCTACGTCATTGCTGAATGGAATTCTCCACTGTGGTTGCTGACATAGAGCATGGAGGAATGTGGTACATTGTGACTAGCTCACGACGCCGCACCGTATAAGGATGCAACGCAGAATCATTGATGAAGTAGCATGCTTGTTTCCGATGAGCATCAATCAGAGCAAGCTGCCACAGGCTACAACGGAGGAAATCACTGCTCGCTGGGCAATTCAAGTGGTGTTGCAAGTGAAATTATTTTGCAGATCAATGGCGATCGCCAGCATGTAGATTAAATGTCGGTGAAGAATTCAGTTGCAAGCATACCAGCTAACACCAAACAGATGTGAACAATCAATCAGAGCTCCTGTGTGTATGACACAATAATTTTTACTTAACTAAAGCTGAGATCTTCCCAAGTAAGCCACCTGAGGAAGTCGCCGATCTTCGCTGGCGCGCACAGGATCTACGCTTTGCTGCGCTCATTTGCTCACATTCTGCACTAAATTAACCTCAACGTGCGTGTGCCGAGTGTCTTTTGTTTCCCCCATTTCATAAATTACATTAGCAAATCAAAACGAAAGAAGTATGTAGCTGATTTGTGGCAGATAGGAATAGAGGGTAAGGTAAATTATGCGCAGCTGTAATAGAAGAAATCGCAATTAAGAATTAACGTTGGCGTGTTCAGGCAGGTGTAATAATTGGCATTCGCCATAGAGCACTAATTGCGAAGATACAAAGTGCAGGGTTGCCATCTGTGCGCAAATTCAATATAATTTTTACTATTTTAGTTGTCAAACTATAGGTTACTTATAATAACTGCAAATATACATAAATTATTAAGTTTTTAAATTAGATAGTCGAAAAAGTCTTTTCGTATTTCTAATCAATCTTCAACTTATTGAGTAAGCAAACCATTGTCTTGCTACGCAAACTCATTCAGCATCGTCTCCGTAAACTTCACAAATTCATTGGTGGCTTGCATGGCATTATTCCCTTTTTTATAGGAAAATTTCAAAAAATAGCGAATTTCTTCATTATTTTCAGCTGTAACTTTTTTTCAACTCCCCCGAATTTATTTATTATTTGGCTAATTGAAGCTTAAAATCTCACCTTTCCAACACAATATGGTATGACACAATTTGATTGGTAGTACTGGAGATACACGACTGTAACGACATCTATTGACAAAATACGAAAAGACTTTTTCGACTATCCAATATATTATAATTTCACCAGGTCATATATTGTTTTTGAACCACCTTAAAGTGCTGTCTTTCCGCCGCTTTCTAGTGCCTAGGTTCCTTATTATAAAGCACTTGTTAACGCTATTGTTATTATTGTAATCAGCTTGCGCGGCACTGTGGCGGTGGTTGCGCATGCGCAAACACCATAATTCCCCCATTACAAACAAATTTCTTTTAAGTCGTCGCAAGCATGCGATATAGACGAGTTTGTTTATTCGCAACTCAAGCGGCGGCGTGCAATTCGAAGAGCTACAATTTTAGTTGAGATGCGTTTAGCTGGATAACGCGCTGCTTACATGAAAAATAACCAGATCAAATTCTGGAAAATTATTAGCGTAGAACAATAATGTCGTACGCTTGTTAAAGGGGAACAATGTAGAGCACGCAATGTATAATTTGGCCGGAGGTGCTTGCTTATGACTCTAAAACTGTAGTTTGCGACACCTAAGGGGCGCTTGCAACGCATTGGCATTCAGCACAAATTGACAAATTTAACAGTTATTCACATTTGTGCAGAACGTAACAGCCTTTTAGAGCCATAAGCCTGGCATGCAGAAGAATTTGTATGACTTTTTTACTTGCCAAACACTAAATTAAGTTTTTGTGTGAAATTCAAAAGACTTAAGACACGAACCCGCCTCGAGTTCATTCATAAAATCAATTGTTATGGAAGAATACATTCAATAAACTAGCAACAAATGTGTTTAACATACAACACTGTATTTAGTTGCCCATTCCATGTGTCATTTGCACACTTTGCGTTCGCGCACGCATAAATCATTCGGCGCAATCGCCCATCGCGGCCACCATCGCCGCACCCGAAGCGAAAGGAGCATCCATCGATAACAGCGAAACAGCAAGTGCCATCAACGCCAACTCGCAATCTCAATTGCAAACAGTAGTAACTTTATTACTCAATAGCCCCACACACATACACACACACACAGAACGTATGCGGCATTCACCTGTTGGCCTCAGCCTCAGCTTCAGTTTCAGCATCTGCATCAAGTGCACACTCATGGTAGCCGCTGCAGCTTCTTCTCGACATGCGCGGCGGTGGCAGTGTGTGGCTGTGCAGCGGAGCTTAGAAGCTTAGCGGCAAGTGGTCAGTCCGGCTGCATGAATGTGCCGTCGTCTGCGCTTGTGCACCCATGCCGTGTTTGTTTTGACAGATGCGACTGATGATGCACTTAATCGGGCTTTACTTGTGCGCACGCGCGTGCATATGTGCTTGGGCGCAGGCAATATTGCGCAAAGGGGCGTGATAATGGCACATTTGTTGCCGTTTAATGTGTGCGTAATAAATTTTATGCTCACATCTCAAGCGCTGTTTATTTTTATAAAATTGTATTGTTTTCTTAAACAGCCATAGAGATAGTGGTGGATAGCAGTGGGTTCATGCGGTCGGTTGAATTTTGGTAATATGAGCATGGGAGTATTTGCTAGGGTCTCAGAAGGGGTAAACAAAGATTTCGTTAGACGGTTAAAATGAGAATGAATTGGGTTGTTCAGAAGCGCAAGCGATGTACAAATCTGGTAGGATTGTCAGATATGTTGGGTAGTCGAAAAAGTCTTTTCGTATTTCTAATCAACTTTTTTTTATATTTATGGTAAAAAATAATGAACAAAAAAATAGCATTTTGGTCGACCACTTTTTGCCATTTTTCCGCTAGAGACTTTATTCCATCAGTTTAAATCGAAATTTCGAAATTTCCAGAACGGAAGCGAGCGAACCATTATTGTGCTACATGAACTAATACAACATCGTCTTCGTAAACTTCACAAATTTAGTCGTTGGCTTGCGTAGCATTCTTCCCCCTTTTGTACTAAAATTTTAAAATATATCGAATTTTTTCATAATTTTCACTCATTTTTGAACAGCTGTAACTTTTTTTCAACTTCACCGAATTTAATATTTTTTTGGGGTTAAATGAAGCTTCAAATCTCACCTTCCAACGCTATATGGTATAACACAATGTGATTGGTAACACTGGAGATATACGACTGCAACGGCATCTATTGACAAAACACGAAAAGTCTTTTTCGACTACCCAATATACAAGGTAACGTTAAGCTTCTATAGGCTTGAAGCAGCTCAGACTGTAACTTGAATGGATTATCGCACGCGTAAATAAAAATGCTTAAAACTCCATTTGAATTTCATCAGAAACTTACAAAATTAAATTAAACTTAATAAACATCATTTGTCTATTTTGTGGCACGAATTCGGTACGGAAGTAAAATAGCCATTTCGGTATAATAGACACCTGTCTGGGCATTTTCTCACGTTTAACGAATTTGTTCGTAATTGTTGGGACCGCAGTAATTAAACTGTTGCATGTAGTTTTACTGCCGCTCCATCCCTGCGGCCCATGCTGCGCTGACAGAATGTTTTTATTCTTTCTATGAAAATGAGCTGATAAGCGAATTAAAATAACAAACGGTGGCAGGCATTAACAATGAGTGGTGGCAGGCAAACGTTAACTTATCTAACGGCAACTAGTTTTCTCGGTTCTGTTGCTGCCGCTTTAGGTGCTAAACTTGCCTCATCATTGCCGTTCATTAGAGGCACAAAAATTAAGCACAAACATTTGCATTTTCACTGCTGCAACAACAAGATGGCATAGTCGATAATAGTTTCGCTTTGAATAATCTTCGCTGCCACCATTGCCATGCCAAGCTACTGCCTTGCAACGCGCTGCTACAGGTGTGTAAATTGAAAAGTGTGTTTTGTGTTTGGTCTGTGCCTTCTGGAGCGCAGCCGCGTTTGTCCGGCCCCTCGCCGTGCAGTCAACCCCTTTTGCAGCGCTTCGAGTTACCAGGAATAATATCCATAGATAAGGCCGACGCAGTGGCGGCTCAAACATTTTGAGTTGATGCATGAGTGCCTATGTCTGTGTGTCAGCTCATTAAGGCTGGCAGCTGAGGAGCTGGATAATTTTGCATAAAATAAGTAGGAAAACTATACAAGCGTGCAAATGTGCCGCTGCAATTCTGCCACATTGTGTGGTATATATTTTATGTATTTGTTAAGACATTTGCTGTCATGCTACCCAGCAAAGATTTCTACAAGACAACTGTCCAATTGGAGGATCGTTAATTAAATCAGTTGTTTGCCTTAAAATATTTGAAAATTCATGCAATTCGTTACTTTTCAAGACATTTTTATTATATAATATGTCTTAAAAATGCTTCACAATGAAGAATTTCAATTCTTCAGAAGACTGTGGTCCACTCTTGTGCCTCAGTCATTGACATATTCAATAATAACAAACGAGACTTTATAAACAGTGCAGTTAGCAAACAGCTTATAAAAGTAATTGGTGGTGATGCCAACCGAATGCTTTCTGGGACAAACTAAAATTATATGCTTTATAATTTAGAGTTTTGAAGACACAAACGAAATTGCGTATAAGTCTATATGAAATATCCCTTCTACAAGTCATCTACTTACACATGTCGACACAAGTAATTTATAAATTCCATGATTTTCCTACTTGCAAGTGCATATTAATGGAAATAGAGTGGCTAACTGCTGCAGGTGTCTAACAGGTGCGAGCAAGGCAAGCAAAGTAATGACTTTAATTTAAATTTGAATAAAGGATAATGAGGAAATTTACAATTGCACGGAATGAGCAGAAGAGCTTACAAAACTATTTGCCTAAACACACACACAGGTGCTGGACAAAACAAAGGGTGGAAATTCATTTCTTATTGCTGTTGTTGTGCCACCACCATACGAACATAGTCGATCGCTCAATCGTCGTCTTTGCAAATTGAAAACGAGGAATGTACGAAATCTACAAGTATACTACTATGAGCAAATGTTCATAATTTTAACATTCTTAGTTTATTCTTCAAAATCTATGTCGTCCCCCTCAAAGTAATCCCCCTTGGCACCAATTCACTTGTACCAAACTTTTTTTTCAATCTTAGTAACAGTTGTTAAAATCAGTTTCAGGAATAGCCTTCTATCAAAACAGACTTCCCCGGAGCGTTCGTTTGAGTATCCTGAGTAGCCAGAAGTCAGACGAAGCTAAGTCAGGTGAATACGGTGGTTACGGCTTCTTTAAATATTCCTTAGCAAAAAGAGTAAGGACAAGTTCATTGACGGGCGTTATCAGAGCATTGCCAAGATCACAAAAGGGCATTTATCGAAGTCAAAAGCAGTAGCGAATCCAGAGTAGAATTTTATATGGGAACTATATAAATTTGTCATTGATTTGAGAAATGTGTAACTGTAGGCCCACTGGAAATAATGTACAGGGTTTGTATGGAAAGTAATAGGACTGAGTCGATTTAAAAATCTATTGAACAAATTGTTACAGTTCTTTATAAACTTTCAAGATAGGCTCGTTCTGCGTCGATGCGGCGCTGCCAGCGCGATTTCCAAACATTAAAGGCGTCACGGAAGGCTTTCTCCGGAATAACCTTGAGAGCCGAGGTTATGCTACATGGATCCCCTCTGTCGTCTCAAAATGCTTGTCTTTCATCAGCCTTTCCAGGCAAGGAAACAAAAATAAGACCGGGGGTGCCACATCTGTGCTGTATGGCGGCTGCCGAGCGTTGGAATGCCGACCTTAGTTAGGTAGCTCTTCACAAGAAAAGCGGTGTGAGCCGGGGCGTTGTTGCAACTTCCAATCAGCTGCGACGTCTTGTCAGACCCGATTGACTCTTCGTTTGAGTATCTTGAGGACTTCCTCGCAAAATTTGCCGTTGACGGTTTGTTCAGGAGGAACAAATTCATGGTGGACGATGTCTTTGATGTCAAAAGATACAATCATCTGGTGTAACGAACGCTGCATTTTTGGCTGCCACCACTCGGAGACAACTGATTAGCCGCTCGTTCGTTAGCTAGGAACGCCCTCTACTGAATCCAGTCGGTACGCGCACGCTCCGAAGTACAGTCGCGGCGAAAGAAAATCATTCCTATTACATTCCGGACAAATAACAGTGTATCAATGTGCCTAATATAGATAAAATCGGGTGAAAACTTGGCCTAGACCCCATATAACTAAAATACCTTATCGACCTGAAAGTATTTCCCTCGCTTTGATCCTGGCAAGTTGAAAGAGTATAAAACCGTCGGTCACACCTGAACCTAGCTCTTCCTTACTTGTTAACATACATATGTATGATCTCTACTGATATTAAAAATTGTACAACGTTTCAAGGTGCAACTTGACCAACGTACATATTTACATTTGAGGTTACAATTATACATATAAAATATATTACTATAGATTTACAAACATATGTATATATATGTATGTGATGTACATAGATATAATACATATATACCTTATAAATAATATTGTCGCAAAAAGAGCAAAGTTTACCGTTAGTATAAAACAAGAGAAGCGTTCTGCCATAAAAAGCGCTAAAACTTGCGCTTTGACAGTAAATTACAAAGGCACACATACATATAAACAAGATATGAGTTTGCATCGCCAAGTTTTTTACCTCAGGAAATATGCACAAAAATACAACATTGACCGCAGAGATACATACATGTTTACATATATACATACAAATTAAATTATGAGAAAATGTTTCGGAAACACAGTCGCCCAAAAAAAGGTTCACACACTTTTCGTTCTCTCAATTAACTGTACAAAATAAACAAATAAACCACAAAACACGCAATTAAAATTATAGTTCAACAACATACATAAGTATGTATAACTATAGTAAATGCTTAAATGCATAGTTTATGTAACTTTACAAGAACTATAAGCCAATGTGTTCAGGGTTGAGTTAATTCTCACCCCCAAGCAATTACAAAATATGTTTTAAATATGCACGAAGGCATGTTTCTATGAAGTAACAGGTATTGAACTTATTCAGAGAGTTGAACAGAAAAGTACAAATGTGCCGAAAAATTGTCTGAAAGAGCGGATCATCGAAATGTGTGGGTCTGTAGGCAAATGCGAAACGGTCCGCATGCGCAAATCGCTTCAACGGAAACTCATTGGCAACGCTTCGCTGATTTTTTGCCTTCAACCCAGTTCGGCGCGTTCGTGGCCACACGGCGTATTATTGTTGTAAAGCGCGTGGTTGTACAACATTCGCTATTCCAATTTCATGTCAAAATCGGCGAAAAATATAAAAGAATGGTGCGGTAGCAATAGCGAATTCCAGCAGAGTCTAACCCCAAACAATTGCGAAATTTATACTTTTTTCGTGCAAATATTATTCATTTGTTGCCTTTTAGGCTCGGTAAATACTCGTATACCAGTTACGCTTCGCCACGCCACACAATCATGATAAGTTAATTTCTTCTTAAATATATAAAACTGTATAACTGAAAAAGATATAAAACGATGGCAACCCATCCGCGAGTGTGATGAATGTAGCCAAGTAGGGGGGGGGGGGGCGAACGAAGTGGTTAGCGGCGTAAAGGCAGAGTAAAGCACTGTCATTGTACTGCAATGCGCTAGGCAAGCGAACTTTTGCGCTTTTTACAATTATTACTGCTCCGATTTCAAAGTTAATTGTTGCGAGAGAGACCGAACGAATACTAGATACGTACCGGATTTTCAGCGAGAAGCTCGAGCAAAACATCGGTGCTTACATATGGATGATTTGTGAGTACATACAGACGACAACCCGTTGAAGTTTAGAACTTGGAGGCTTCTCTTCCGAATTGTTCCAAAAGATATGAGGACTACTCTGAACAGCTAATGAATTTAAAGCGATTGCTGTTAAAAAAGTTGTGTAAGGTGGAATCAAAGTCACCCAGACTTTAACATACAAAAGTTAGGTAGTTTTCATTCGGTAGTTTCAATTGCAGAAGTAAATAGAGAAAGTACCATCTTCTATTAGAGTGTACGCCGATGATATCATTGGCCTCAACAACCGCGCCGCTCTGCTTTCTCCGGACTAGATAAGGGAACAAAGGCAATGGGTCTGGTAGCGAACGAGGGCAAGACGAAATATCTCATGTAATCAAATAAAAAGTCGTCGCACTCGCGGCTAGGCTCCCACGTCCCTGTTGACAGTCACAACCTCGAAGTTGTAGATAATTTCGTCAATCATGGAACCAGTATTAACACCGACAACAATATTAGCCTCGAAATCCAACGCAGAATAACTCTTGCCAACAGCTGCTACTTCGGACTAAGTTGGTAATTGAGAAGAAAAGTCCTCTCTCGACGAACAAAAGCCAAACACTATAAATCACTCATTATTCCCCGTCCTGCTATATAGTGCAGAGGCATGGACGATGACAACATCTGATGAGTCGACGTTAAGAGTTTTCGAGAGAAAGGTTCTGCGGGAGATTTATGGTCCTTTGCGCATTGGCCACGGTGAATACCGTATTCGATGGAACGATGTATGAGATATATGACGACATTGACATAGTTCAGCGAATTAAGATTCAGCGGCTACACTGACTAAGTCATGTTGTCCGAATGGGCGAAAACACCCCAGCTCTGAAAGTATTCGACGCAGTACCCGCCAGGGGGAAGCAGAGGAAGAGCTCCACGCCGTTGAAAAGACCAGGTGGAGAAAGACCTGGCTTTGCTTAGATCTCCAATTGGCGCCAAGCAGCGAAAAGGAAGAACGCGCGCTGTTGTAAACTCGGCTATAACCGTGTAAACGTTGACTACGCCGATAAAGAAGAAGAAGCTTCAATTTGAAAATAGTATTTTGTTGCGATTTAAATATAGAAAAAGAAATAAAGATATGAGCCAGTAAAAGACAATTCGGCAGAACCAACACAATTGTGTTTTCGAGTTCGAAGCGGATACTTTCTACCGAGTAAGTGGATTCGCTCCACTTTCAAGGTAAATCTATAGAAATTTGCTTCCATTCTATAAGTGAGAATTAATGCGGCAAAACACCGATAAAGAGGTAAATCACCGCCACAGACGGTAGTCAGCGTTATCTCACGAACACGCACACTCTTTTTCATATCACAAGCAATTTTATGGGAAGACATTAGAGTAGAAAGGGTGTACCAGACTACATGCATAAATATGTACATATATATGATATAAAAAATATAATATAATTATGTGTGCGTGTGTTTGTGCAGTAGCTCAGTAGGGAGACATTAGAAAATTTCTCATATGGAAACACCTGAGCATGTAAGATTGCAGGAAATCTACTGTGGCGTAACATCATTAAAATTAATTCAACTCACCGCCTAGTGCATCGCCTTTTCTAGTCCAGTATACATATGCGTATGTGTGTGTGCGTGTGTGTGGTTGTTTGACTGGCACCCGGTTTCTTCGTAGATGTGTAGATAGGCCGGTTGATGGACAATCAGCAACACATAAGGCACACAATAGGGCCACGCAGCAGAAACAGAGTATACATGAGTGCTTATATACACACATATGTACATATTTGCTTCGCTACTTGCAAGGGGAACGGCTTGAATCAGCACCGGAACAATTGCTGGCCAAGTGAAGGGTCTCAACGCACGGTCAAGGTGGGATTTATGTTATTACACACTTGCTAATGATTTCTGGAGTACGTGCGGGTTAGCCTCCGTTGTGTGTATGTATGTACGTGCGGCATGTAAAATGTCTCAGTTTTTGGCTTACGCTTCGTATAAGAGTTAACACTGCGATTTGGTGTTGAATTATGCCTGCCAATCTTACTGAGGGCATAATTCAGATCTTCATAACTGCCACCAATATCTTTTCAGCGCATTCTTCTAAAATATTTATGTTATCTCAAACTTGTCGCCCTAGTGACTGTTGATAATGATAAGGATTCTTTAAATTTTTGATAAGCATTGGAGGCTTGCCACTTTCCATCATGTGCGTTTATTATTAGAGAGCTACTTTATGTTCCATTTCCCCTGAGCAGAACTTTGACAGGGCAAAAAAGCACTATATCGATTCATGGTATGTATGTATTAAATTCAAATGCATTTTTCTCTTTGTTTATGTACGAGTATTTGTGATTTACTTTATATATTCAAATGAGTTCTCGGGCACTCAACATGTATGGATGCAGAAACTTGTGATAATCTCTTAAATGAAATATTTAGCATATTACAAAGTAATATTCACGTTTCCATACATCTTATACATGCGAGAGCTGTCCGTTAAGTATATAATTTAGAAAAAAAGCGAAACTTAAAAAAGTAAGGAATAGCTAAGTTCGGGTGAGACCGAATATTTAATACCATTTGGAAAGAGCAAAGCCAGGGAAATACCTTAAAGCGGAAATCGTCAACCAGAGGGAAGGAATCCAAGCAATTAAATATACAGTTGAACTTCCCTAACTCGAATCTCCATAGTCCACAAAAAAACGTCGAGGTAGACAGACTTCGAGTTATGGAAGGAAATGTGTATGAAATTTCACTTTTATTGACAATTCTCGAGTTCAAGTTATGGGGAACTTCGAGTTATGGAATTCCAAGTGTACGTCATATATATATACATATGTATATAACTCATGCCCTGACCGACAGTACATGGGGAAAGAACAAAGAAACGTTCCACCACGCTCCACCAATATGAACGCCTGAATACAGTTAAACGCAGACGAGGGAGCTCCAGACCTGTCACTACATTTCGGACTACGACAGGATGCCTTTTGATATCTCCTATTGAACATCTGCATACTGCGACCCTTATGCTCCCAGCTAAGGAGTATAATGAACTTTTCTCCAAGCAGTTCCTACTGGGGTGCTTTCGCAGAAATCATCATGGCAGTCATCTGCTTGGAGAAAAACCGCCTCCTAGGAACATCAAGAGGTCATTCCTCAACTACGTCGACGACATCAGACAATATACCGACCAGGTTTCGGACGTAGCTCACTTCCGACAAGCACTGACTGCCATCCATCCATCCTGAGGAGCCATCAACATCTTCATCGACTCCCTTTCACAGAATGGCATACTTGGAGTCAAACCTCAATCCTTTGCAAGCGAAGAGCTTGAGTTTTCACGAGGAACGAGAGTGACCTTATGCAGCTTCGCTCTGGATACTGAAGCTGGATAAACTACTACCTATCCAGAATAGACCCTGACATATCCAATATATTCCCTGCGTACAATGAGTCACCGCATGACAATGGCCACCTCTTTGCATGCCTGGCCAACCCCACTCATTTGACACTCCTCTCCCTTTGGTCCAGCCGTTTTTTTCAAAAATTTCAGTGCCAAATTACAGTTCTATATCATATTTGAGTTTTGTTTTCATAGCGGTTTTATAAAAGCACAAGTACTCTATAGCTGCTTGTGCTTATATTCAGATTGACAAAAAGTTGAATTTTTCAAAGATGTCTCCTTATTCACCCAAGACTGAAGTGGGGTGATAATATGTAAACTCCTAAACATCGAGCATTTTTTGTGTTTGGCCTGTATATAATTTGGGTTTTTGATCGGATCAAAAATCGAATTTTGCTACGTACTGCAAATAGCGCACGACACGGCCGAACTCAGCTCTTCCTTAGCTCATTTATTTACAGACTTCTCACGACGAATAGAGGCAAGCTTTATCAGTTCCACTAATCGTACAAGTCCGTACGTATTGAAATATGCTAATAATGTACAAGTATGAAGATTACAAAAGCAATTTATTATAGATTAAGAAGTCGATGATTGATGCGAGGAAAACACTCAGTTTACCTCTGCAGCTCAACGAAATAATAACAACGCGACAGAAGTGAACTGCCACTGTTGCTAACAATGTATGCTGAAATCATTTTGGCGATTTTTACAAGCTTTTGTCTGTTGTTCTCGGCAGAAGTAAGCGAATATATAATAAAATCAGAGCGGTAAGTACTTAAATTTATTGAATTACTCGAAAAAGTCGATTTCCCATCATATTTTCGTTGTAATTATCGCCAGACTACCGCCTGACCTCAACTTTATGCCCACGCTGGGCAATGGACACATGGGCTATACTGTGTTTGGCGATGCCATCTTCATGAATGGTGTCTACAACGGCGAGGGAGGCAATAGTCGCCGTGCGCGTATCCCCAATTGGCTTAACTTAAGCGTAGCCACGATTAAGTACGAAGAATGGGAGCTCGCCATCATACCGGATATGTTCGAACTGCAACTGCAAGACGGTTATTTCCGCTGGCAGTTTGCCTATGAGGCGAATGAATTGAAGCTGAAATTAGAAGAACGCACATACCCGCACCGCTACTACAATCGCGCATTGATCTATGAACTTTTCGTGCACTGCACTGGGGCTATAGGTAAAAAGCGATGACGTCTGCTAATCACCTGACATGCAATGCACTTCCGCTTCTGATACATACATATTTGCTTTAATGCATGCTCTTCATTTAGATCCACTGCTAATCAAGTTGACCCGCAAGCCCGGTGGTGAAAGCGAAGCTTTTGACTTCTCACCATTAGACAGCACCAACGGTACAGTGAGATACAAGATGCTGCAAGGTGTAACCCGCCGATTAGAACACCGAAAGTTTCAAACCGAGCCACGTAAGATTTTCGTGGCATTCAGCGATGACTGGGAGAATGAGCATACCATCGAACTAAGTGCTGGCCAAGAAGAGCTTTATTACCGTTATGTGATTACGGCAGACGAAAGAGAGGAGATTGCACGACAGGAAATGGCTGAAGGTATATACATAAGTCTATCATCATAATAAAAGATAACGGTAATTATTTACAGTAATAAAACTTACTCCGGAGATACTTTTTCAAAGGCATGCCTTAGAGTGGAGAGCATTTTGGAGTGATTTTAATATACAGATTGACGGCAATTTGGAATTGGTGAGATATGAGAAATAGTTGTTAAATCATTGAAGCTTACATAAAAACATTTTTCAGTCGCATATAGTTAACGCCGGCATATTCTATTTGGCCAATTCCCTGCCCTCCTTAAACACAAGCCACCCGAATGGCGCATACTTTGGACTCAGCCCAACCGGCATAGGACGGGGTCAGCTCGACGCCGACTATGAAGGACACAATTTTTGGGATACAGAAATCTGGATGCTTCCAGCTATCACACAGTTCAGTACGCGCTGGGCAGAGGCGCTGCTGCAGTACCGATTTGAACATCTGCCCGGCGCACGATATAACGCAAAGCAAACTGGCTACCAAGGGGCACGGTAAATTAAATATTTTGGACAAAATTATCTATTTCTAATGCATTAATGCAAAGGTATCCCTGGGAGAGCGCCTACACTGGTACAGAAGTGACGAACCCTTGTTGTCCCGAGATTGCCGCCCAGGAAATCCACATCTCACCCGATATCGTATTGGCACTGCAGCACCACTATGCAGTAACACATTCCAAGGAGTGGTTATGCCGCGTTGCCTGGCCAATTGCGAAGGAAGTGGCCGAGTTCCTGGTTAGTCGTGTCAAAGATGACGGCCGAAAGTTTCATTTAGATGGTAAAACTTTCAAGTAACAGTAGAGCTGATCCGCAATTACACGCAATTTGTATATATTACCGTTTGTAGGTGTCATGGGTCCAGATGAAGACCACTCCAATGTCACCGACAATGTCTACACAAATGTAGTTGTTAAACAGTCTCTAGAGTTCACAAGGTACAGTTTCGAGTTGAACCTCAGACTATGTATAAACGTTAATGTTGCGATTTGAACAGTTTTGCGTGTTCCATGTGTGCTTTAGCCGACGGTCGGCCCGATGTTTGGTTAGATATCGCACGGCGCATGCAAATCTTATACGACGAAAAACTGGATTACCACCCGCAGCACTTGGGCTACAAGCGCGGTGAGATTGTGAAGCAGGCAGATGTCGTTCTACTGGGCTATCCCATACAGTATGCCATGTCCAAGTAAGAATCAAGCACCATTTTAAATAATAGTCTATAAACAGTGAAGAAATGAATATTTTATCATATCTAGTGTTACACGACGCAACGACCTGCTCAACTATGAGGCGGTGATCCGTGAGTCCGGACCGGCCATGTCATGGTCGATGTTTGCCATTAACTTTTTGGATGTCAAAGATATAGAAAAAGCTAGCTTATATTTCCAAAGGGGCTACAAGGATTATATACGGCCGGAGTTTAAGGTATGGTTGTCCACGCAAGGACTGTCATGTGAAGTTATGACTTTGTGTTTGTAGGTCTGGAGCGAGAACAAAAATGGCTTTCAGGGTTCAGCGAACTTTCTCACGGGCATTGGTGGTTTTCTGCAAACAATTATCAATGGCTACGGTGGCGTACGTGTGCAGTTGGATGGAAATCAGTCCGTAATGATAATTCAAAAAACTTACCTCCTGCCCACGAGCAAAGGCTTCACGATCAATGGTAAGCTTGGGATATATGAACTGCACTCCGTTGCTTGTGGATATTAATTCCTTTTATTTAGGCATTAAGTTTGCGCAATCAAGATTTTCGTTGAAAATTCGTACAAATGGAACAACAACATTAAGCTGTGTGGAAAAGGGCGACTTGAATATTGAGCTATTAGTCGACTCCCAGAAGTATGCAGTACATGAGCATTTCTCAAGTAAGTGGCAGACATCAATTTCAGAACAAAAACAAATATTTTTTGTTTTCATTTCAGTCGCCCTTACCGGAAGTACAGCTTCACTTCGCACGATTTAAACAGCAAATGCTTTTCCGTATTGTGTCTGGTTTCATGCATCTCAGATTTATTGTAGACATTTAGAAAAAATAGGTTATTCTACAATACTAGTTTATCTTGAACGACTATTTAATAAATGTTGTGAGCTGTGGGTCCTCTGCGCTTGGTGACCACTTTATAATTGTCCGTTTGGGCTATTGCAATTTTCGTTTTGGTATTGTATGGGAATGCAGACTGGTTACGACTGGTTAATTATATTGTGAAAGTTTAGGTTATCATAGGGCTACAATACTTAACGATACGAAGAGTTCAACCGCAAATTGCTTAAATAAAAAATTGTACATAGGAAGTATCCTATTTATATTTGGATATTGTGGCGCCAGTAACAGCAGCGGTTTGCTTGCCGCCGCTAAGCACCACGAACGGTGTCTTCGTTTCCTTTTGCTTCTGCTGCAGCATAGTGAGTGTGCCCAAAGGAGTGTCTGTAGAGCTCATCGTCTTCATCAACTTTAAATATAGAAAAGGTTTGTGATAAAATATTAAATTCTTACTTTGGCAGATTTGTGAGCGTTACTTACGCCTTCTTGTTCCATTTTCTTCAAACGTTTCTCGATTTTGTTCTTTCCCGGCCCCTTGCCATGGAATTTATGGGACAAATAACGGAAAGCTTCCTTCGAGTTGAGAATACGGCCATTGTCATCAATGTATTCCAACTTCACATTTGGTTTGAAAGTGTCTTTGTCTTTGAATTCCATAATAGGACCGGCGTGGAAACGATCACGTCGTCCAAACTTATCATCTTCCCTGAAATTTGCATAAATATATATTTTTATTGAAGTAAATTAAATCGTATGAAGTCTGGTTTACTTACACTGCCGATTTGTCTTCAATGGAATAATTCTTTGCTTGCAGATGTGCCATCTTTGAGTTGCTTGGCCTATTGTGCTCCTCCTTCTCTAAATAGCCCTTCGAAAGGGCTAAGCGCAAAGCGTTCGCCACACCAGCGCTAACGTCTGGCTCCTCATCCAAAATGGCAACTTCCTCCAAATTATCGCCCATATCTTCAAATTCCGCTGGCTGTACGACTTCATCTGGATTAACTGAATTCCACGTTCCATGATTAAGTTCCGGTTCATTGTGTCGATCGTTATATCGATCTTCGTTGCCGTCATTCGTTTCGAAGTCCATCATATCATTGGAGTCTTCGTCTCGATTGCCAGCCATGCCATAGGTGGGTATATCACCAAGGGTACGACAGAACTCAGCAGTAGCGTTGAGTACAATGTTGCCGTCTGCACCACGGATGCCACCCTCGCCGTCAGCACCATCAACAGGTTCTGTTTTGATCTCATCCTTGATGCTGTTTATATCGATTGGAAGTGATTTCTTAATTATATTCTCTTTTTGTTTTAGCTTTCGTGCTTTGGAAAGAATACGTTCAAGGTCATCGTCAGCTTCTTCCATCTTTACTTGTGAAACAGCATCTTTTGTGTCATCTATATCCATACTTTCTGCGTCCCGATTCCGATCTCTTCGGCTCCCTAAGTGCTGCTCCAATGGCTCATCAGTTAATGGAAGCAGGTCTTCGACTTTCAATTTTTTCCTTAGTTTCTTTACTTTTTTCTTCGGTTTCTTGAATCTAAAACGAAAGAGTAAACATATTAAGTGGGCGCATGGTTGAAATATATTTGTTTGTTTTTACTTTGTCAACTCAGCTTCGGAATATGTATCAGAAGCAAGTTCGATTCTAGCATCCTCCAAGGTTTCCAATCGCTTTCCTGCGAGTTTTGTTTTTATCTTAAAAGAAAATTGTCAATAAGAATTTGAGCATGATTAATTCGTGAGATTACCTCTAGCAATTTTCTACGATGCTCACGTTGTTCCTCTACGTTATCGCCTATGACAAATTCTTTCTTTTTCTTATTTCCGTCAATGTCCTCGTCGTATTTCTCCAATATTCCACGTTCAATTGGATTACCCAGCTCGTCATACTGTTCTTCGTATACGTTGTATCCGTAGCTTAGAGGATTTTGTTTCTTATTTTCAACATTTTTACGATACCGCTCTTCGTCAATCAAATTCACGTTTATCAGAGCATCTTCTTCCTCGTCCAAAACGTCTTTATCTTTCAGAGTCAGTATGACTGATTTACCTTCAGTGAACTCATCCATATCGTGTTCTACTCGTAAACCTTTGAGATGCTTATCATTGTAAGCCTTTCGACGTGCTGCCTCTTTTTCTTTTTCTACTAAATCGTTTACGCCAAATTCAGCATCCATTTCTTCAATCATTTTCGCCTAACAATGAAATCATATTTTAAAAAGAATGAAATGTTTACTTTGCGTTTTAATACAAACCCTCTTTTCAGCTTCCCTTTTTTCATCAATAACCCGACGGTTTCGTGATACCCATTTAGATACATCATCCGTTTCTTCGTCAGATTCACCTAATGTACGTATGCGTGCTAATTGCTCCTCCAAGAACCTTTTCTCCTTTCGTTGCTTCAGTTTCTCCCTCATTTTTTCTGCTTCGGCCTTTTCTTTTAAATTTGACGCAGGTTTATGCAAAAATTCCCCCCATTCGTCTTTATAAGAGGACAGTTCTTTTTCTCCCGGCTGAACCTTTTTGGCTTCCACAGCAGCTGCGGTTGAAGTAGCTGGCTTTGAGGGCCCACTATCTACTTCGAGAGGTTTCAGCCCTAACTTAGCGCGTAGTTTATTTGTTTCTTCGATGGAGAGACAATCGCCTGCGCCATTTTCAGGAATAGGTGAAGGGGATCTGGTTTCCCGAGTCTGCCGATCTTTTGATTTATCAATCACTTTCTCACGTTCTCGTTCCCGGTCGCGATCTCGATTACTTCTGTCATGTTCAAAACGTTGTTCTCGAGCTCGCTCACGGTCACGTTCTATCCTGTCACGCTCTTTTTCTCGTAGTTCTCGGTCTCTATCTCGAGCACGATCCCTTTCTCGATCTCGATCTCGTTCTCTTTCAATTCGTTCTCGTTCCATATCTTTTTCTTTACGGCGCTCCAATTCCCGTTCCCTTTCATAGCGGTCCCTTTCCTTTTCCCGCTCACGTTCACGAATCCAATCTTTATCCTTTTCCCTATCCTTTTGGCGTTCATGATCCTTTTCCCGTTCTATAATATGCTTTGACAACTGTGGCGGCGGTGGTGCTTCACATTCAATATCACTATCTTGTCCATAAGTTCTTAATGGGTTCTCATCAAGAGGTACCTCAACGCAATCAGAACCTAAAAATGAAAAAACACGCTATTAAATCATAAAAATTTTAATTTTGATAATCGCTTTGTACGATGATGTCAATTTCAAAAACGCTTTCAAATAGTGGCGAAATTTTTCATACATTTTCAATATCTGCCGCAAATCTGAAAAATAGTAAAAAGAAGAGAAAAACGCGATGATTTATCATAAACACGTAAATGATTGTGTAACTCTTGGAATAGTATAAAAATATAATTTACATTTCTTTACAACATGATTTAAATCGCTCTTTGAATTAATGTTTTATGCTATTCCAATAAAAGCGGCCAGGTCCAAATTGACGCCGCTTACACTGAGTTACACACTAAAATACTGTGTACAATATATCAGCGCACTACAGTGCACTTACTGTCATCTGAATCCGACTCTTCTAAAGCAATAACTTCTGTATGATGGCGACGTTCCTTTTCACGATCGTGGTCACGATCACGATGTTTTTTATGGCGATGCCGATCCTTGTGTTCCTTATGGCGTTTGTGCTTGTGGTGACGATGCGAAGATGAACTTTCCCCTTCATCAATTCCTTCAATGCTACGATGTTTGTATTTTTTGTCTTTTTTATGTTTTTTTCCACTTGAAGAAGATCCCATTTTTACTTATTTGCCAAAAATGCGCAAAATTTACAATTTATTCAACGAATACCCCGAAAATATTTTCCAGAAATCAGTAAACGTTTATGAATGTTAGTTTGACGTTTAAGAGAAACAACAAAATGTCAAAGTAGTGTATTCGCCGATAATATTATTGTGAATATAAAAAATTAAACACCTGATTTTTATTTTATATGGTTTATTTGGGTTTTCATTAGTGTATACATTATGAAATAGACTTTATTTAAAATAATCACTTTATAAAATTCTGATAACGTCAACAAAAGACTTACAACATAAATAGGTTTTAGTTTAAGAATCACTTTAAATGATATTTTAGTGTTTTTCTAAGCTAGCGGCTTGTTTCGCAAATGTTACCTTTAGTGCATTTAGACGCACTAATTCTTCCCGTAATTCTGTGTATTCCAAATATGATAAAGTTCCTTGAAGCAGCATAGCGCATTTAAGTTGTAGCACACGTGCTAGTTCTGTTTGTTTACGTTTTAAGGTGCTCACTTTTTTGGACACATCTTCCGATTCCTTGGCCGATTCTGATGATGACTTTGAATGCTTTTTAGATTTCTTATGTGATTTGTGAGTTTCTTCTTGTTTCTGTAAAAATATATTTGGATATTTTATTATTTTTATTTCAACTTAAGAATAATCAGTCTGCTTACCTTTGATTTGCCCATTTTCAGGATTCACAATAAACAATGTGCCGTCAACATTGATGAACTGTCAAAAGCTGAATAACAAAACTGCTTTACCTACACGGCGGTAACAACGGGAAATTCAAACAAGTCAAACGCGATCGTAAAGAATTTTATTTACCTCTGTTATTTCTTACAAATTATATAATAAAATAATTTAAATAAAATACTTCAGTCAACATGGCAGATGCAAATGAAACATTAAGTATCCTCAATGCTGAGGCACGTAGGCAAATGGAAACTAAACGAGACAATGAATTATGCAAGATCAGGAAATTACGTTTGATCCTGGATAACTTACAAAAAATAAGAATAAATAAATTGGATTTACCCGATAGTGGTGAACAAGTCGATTATACTTTAAAAGTACTTGACGTGAACGACTATTTGCATATGAATGTTGGAGGAGGAGACGACTATCTTCTAGGTAAAACTATTAATAAAATAGAATAATTTCTTCTAATAAATATTTTCCCTAAATAGGCTTGAAAACTCTACGAGAGTCTATAAATTTGACTTATACTGAAAGGAAAGCTATACGCGAAGAAATTGTATCCTTATTACGTTTAAATTTACAACCAATCATTGATTTTGGTAAAAAGTTGAAGGCAGAAGTGCCTGATGTATTTATCGAACTTGGTACGCCACCACCAGTTGGAAAATGTGCCTCCAAAAAGCTCTCTGGATTTAATCAAATAATTTCCTTGGAGTCCCAACATCGTTCTAATTTGCAGAAACTCGCAGAAGCTAGTAATCGTAAATGTGCTTATCTTAAAGCTGCAGCAGAGTTGAAAATGGGTCCATACTTGGCACATGAATTAGAGCTCTTACATGTCCAAGGAAGACTAACGCAAGAGAAATCCAATATTTTAAGAAACTACTTTACTAATGAATTGCTGGCACGAACAGAGCATTGCGCGAAAGCACTCAAAGAAGTTGAAAATTATATAGATATGGAGACAGAAAAAATTGCGGGAGCAGAGTCAAATTAGTGCATCTTCAAACTTTTTTTTATCCATATATAATATTAAGTGAAAAATATGTAATAAAAAGAAATAATGTATTTTTCTAGATGTATTTAGCATCCTTTAGTGGCAACACTTTATCCCACCCATATCACCGCACGCCTCTTACCCGGAAAACCGGCTTTCAGCTGTCATTATTTCATGAAGTTTGTATTTTTTTGTTTGTATTTTTCGACGCCAATTTTATTCTCACATAAATAGTTAATGCTCTAAAGCTGAAATAATATCTGAATTTCAAAATGGCCTCTGATGACATAAAGGAGAATTCCGAAGTTAAAGAATCTAGTAATGCTAATAGTGTAGAACCACCTCCGCCGCAGGACACGGAGTCGCCTCCTATAATCGATTTGGAACTCCCTTCAAATATTACCGCAAATTCTTTAGGGGAAAGCGAAGAATCTGACGAAGATAAAGATGAAACAGGAAGTGTAATAAGTACGGCGACGACTACTACATCGCGTAGTAAATCGCCCAATAACAGGAAGAATTCAAAACCACGAAAAAAGTCGAAAAAGACAGTAAAACCACTTTACAAATATATGTACGCATGTATAGAAAAACCATTACCTAGTTCAAAGATCCTAACTTCCTGTTTTTGTTAAAGTTGTCATCTGCGCGAGGATCACGGTCAACCCTTATTCGGTGCACAGTTTAATCAGCATCTTATTAAGGAGCAGGCAATTTTCGCATCAGTGGGAAAGGATCGTATATCAATTTATGAGTGTCCACGGGAAAACGAGCAAGGTGATAACAATGCAACTGGAATAAAGTTGCTCCAGTGCTATGCTGATCCTGATGTATATAAATATATTTATTATTAAGAAAGCTTATTAAACAATTTATTTTTCTGCAGCCCGACGAGAATTTTTATACATGCGCCTGGTCATACGATCCTGAGAACGGCGATCCAATACTTGCAGCCGCTGGGTATCGAGGAGTTATACGCATTTTCAATCCATCGAAACATATTTGCACTAAGCACTACATTGGTCATGGGCATGCAATAAACGAATTAAAATTTCATCCCAAACTGCCTCAGTTTCTATTATCGGGCAGTAAGGATCACTCGCTTCGGTTGTGGAACATTCAAACAGATGTATGTGTGGCTATATTTGGAGGTGTTGAAGGACATCGCGATGAAGTTCTTTCATTGGATTTTGATTTACGTGGCGATCGCATTATGTCTAGTGGTATGGATCACTCATTGAAATTGTGGCGCCTTGATAAGCCTTCGATTAGGGATGCTATTGAAAATAGTTGCACATTTAATATCAGTAAAAACGCATCACCGTTTCCAACAATTAAAGAGCATTTCCCTGATTTTTCTACACGAGATATTCATCGGAATTATGTAGACTGTGTCCAATGGTTTGGAGACTTTGTTCTTTCCAAGTCATGCGAGAATTCTATTGTATGTTGGAAGCCTGGCAAACTTGAACATACCGATGTTAAAGCTCAGGATTCTACAACAACAATTATACATCACTTTGACTATAAGGAATGTGAAATATGGTTTGTTCGTTTTGCTTTCAATTTTTGGCAGAAAGTTTTAGCTCTGGGTAATCAGCAGGGCAAAACTTATGTTTGGGAATTAGATAATTCAGACCCAAATTTAACGAAATGTAGCACATTGGTACATCCTAAGTGCACAAATGCTATTAGACAGGCGTCGTTCTCCAAAGATGGATCCATTTTGATATGTGTTTGTGATGATGGCACCATTTGGCGATGGGATCGTTCAAATTAACTTTTCATTCAAATCTCAGCAAAACATTTTTCACTAAATACATATGTATGTTAGATATAATCATACAAAATCTGTGAAGAGCATATTTTTACCCTTATGAATGTCAATGTAATTCTTATTTATTTTTATAAAAAAGTAAATCTATATAAATTATACATTTCAAAGATGTTTGGAAATCATTTTGGAACAACCGGGTCACCGATAAAAGCAAATACGCCTCTGCCATCGAGTGGGTAAACATTCAAACACTTTTTTTCTTCCCAAACTACTTTCTAAGAAAACTTGTATGCATTCTTCTACATTTGTACGCCACTGCAGCGCTTTATAAAGGGGAAATTCATCACCAGCTCTTTTCATTCGTCGTAACGCGGTTTGATAACATTTCCATGGTTGTGGTTCAACAACAAGTAAATCAGCCATGTCACAAACTTTCTCTAGAAACAGTTTTAAACCGTCATCGCCATGGTTCAAATGAATCCACATAGTTACAGAAAAACTACAAACCACGTCAAAAGTTGTACGACTCCATTTGTGCAAATATTCGTTAATTTTACGAGACTCATTTGAATCCATAACATCCAGATGTTCATAACTCACATTTAACGGAAACTCATTGCCAGTTTTAGCTCGCTTCACTAAATCTGAATCGATGTCAACACCTAGTATTTGTATATTACGCTCATGTGTTGTACCAACGCATTCATTTAAAAATGTATACAACAGCTGAGTCAGGTTTCCAGCATTGCAACCAATATCGAGAACCAAGTAGGGCTCACCAGATTGGGGATTCTCAATCGCAATCCACACATCGCGTGGTAATAATTTTAATCGTTGTCCCGCGTTGTTGAAATTATAGTAATTTATAAAGTTTCCATATTGCACAGCTCCAGGATCATTATTTCGGTATTCCATTATTAGTTGTGTATAAATGTACTTTTGTTTATACAGCTGTTTGAAATGACATTTATATAAACATATGTATGTATGTATACTAGCTATATGTACATTCACAGTATGTTTACATTTTGTTAACACTAAAGTAAGAATAATTTGAATGGTTTAAAATAAAATAAATGGGTTTGAAAATAAATGACGCAAAGATCACATTATAAATTAGAAACGGTTATAAAATAAGGGAGAATCTTTAATATTTTGCTTATTTTATTAAATTCAAGTACAACTGTCTTACCGACTGCATTTTATGGTCATATGAAGCTCTCTGTAATTTCGCTGGGTTGCTGAATAGCCGACGCGTCGTTGTAGCCGTCATTTTGACTGTCAGATTTTAAGCATCCACTATCTCTTTCTCACACATTACTTAAAACATAAATTATGCAAAGTGTAATCTTCAACAGCAATGTAAAAATAAATTTGTACCGTCGGTGACCGTTGTACAGTGAAATTATTGCCATTTCGATATCAGTTTTTCATTGTTAAAAGTGAAAACGGTGAAAAGTTCTTTGTTTTTGTAGCAAAAATTTAGATTTTTACGAAAATGAATGGCTGGAATTAGTAAAAGTGACTGACGTGTAGTGAAGTACATACATACTTTACCTACATATATGAAATCTGTTTAGTGGTGTTCTTTGGGGTCGTGTTCGTTGACCGTCGTCCGTCATTTTCGTTTGTCGTGTCGCATTCGTGTCGTTTGTCGTTGCATTTCCTGATAAACAATAGAAATTTGTGAAATTATTGAAATTGCAGTGCGATTTCTTATTAAAAGGCTATTGAATACCAAAAGCAACAAAAATCTATTGAACAAGTGAGTACGAATTTGATATCAAAATTTTCACTGCACACATTCGTCTAAACATTAAAAAATCTTGTGCATAAAAGTAGGGATTAATTGTTGCCTTTGAGATACTTCCTTATACTCATTAATTTATGCGTATCGGGAGCTTCCCCAAGAAATTATGATTCTTATGCCTATGTCATGTATGTGTATACATATGTATATTTGTACTGCTTGTATAATAGCAAAACAAATTTGTATTGCTTAGTTTGCGAAGATGTTGCCCCACAGAAGGTTGAACAGATTTCCAGATACTTGTTTACATATACATGTGCACTTGTACCTATTTGACACGTGTGTGTGGTTAATTGTGTATACGGGAGATTTGTTGTCTAAACTAGAGAATTGAGGCATATGTATGTACAAACATGAATGCAAGATTTCCTTTACAACAGAAAGCTACAAAGTGGATAAGAGAACGGCACCTGGAACTGCTAGATCTCTGAAAATAGCGATAAGTTCAATATAATGGTTTAAAGTCGAATATGTAAATGACTATGAAATAATAATATTTACTTAAATTTTTTTTATTAAACAATTTAAATGGATTTTGTAATTAATAAATTATAGAATTAATGTTGAATTCATAAATACTAAACATTATTTCAGTCTTTTGAAGTGTACGTTATACCTATGTAGTTGAGACCGCTGTAAATTTAAAAACACTTGAAAGCATGGAGCGTACTATTTTTAGACCGTCAAAAACCGGCATCCAAATGTTTATCAATTAAATTCATTGTTTGTTAATGAATAATGCCGATTTCTGTAGAAATTCACATTAATTGACTCTCATACACACCTATCAGTTTCAACGGGTGAGTGAGTCATGTAATAAAACACCCTACGTTCTATATACATACACTATCTGGAGCTGCGATTCCTTCAACCTCTCATTGAGTTAATTCTGAAATGATTAATAAAATAAACATTTATACGTAGTTGAATAATAAATAATTAGTTGCTTTAGGTTTGTTGAATGTTAATACCTACATAGGAACATACAATCCGTATACAATTACATACAGTATCGGACAAAACATTTGCAACTATAGCGAAGTCCTAGATTTTTTTTCTCACAATGCCATTTTTCCTTCGAATTGCTTTTTGTTTCCTGTTTTTAAATTTACAGCATTGAAGTTACATCTTTTGCAATGTGTACCGCGATCATTTTTTTTATTTTGCCGGTTATATTTGAAAACAATTTAAGATGTATGGACAATCCGCCGCGACAAAACAATTGCAACTCTGTTTTCTTCGTTTCTTTTCTCTTTTGTCCGTTTCTTTTTCTAACGGTATTGAGTTTGAATTGCTTATAATATTTGCTGAGCATAATTTCTGCGCTGAATTTTTTTGCGAAAACACGTTTTTATTTTAAATTGTTTACAAAAAAAGTAATGGCTCCAAATAAATTCGGTGAAGCACTGCGAGCACGTGTTATTGATGATAACAACAGAACTTATCAAAAATAAATTTCTGTAAAGTACAAAATTCACAAGTCATCAATCACAAAAATAATTTCGAACTTTATTCGAAACAAAACTGTCGCAATAGTGCATCGCGGAGGCCGACCAAGAAAAACTGGTGAAAAAACTGACAGATCAGTTGGTAAAAAATATCCATTGAAAAACGCTCCGCAATTGGTAAAGGAGCTTAGGTTACTAATCTGCTCAAGAACGGTCGCTCGTCGCCTGAATAACGCTTATTTATCTAGTTATCGACCAGGGGAGAAACCCCTTATTAGCAAATGTAACCAACTAAAACGATTGCAGTTCGCTAAAAATCATATACTTACATATGTACATATGTAAGTACATAGAATTACCGATAACCAAGTGGGAAAACTGTTCTTTTTACTGAAACATAGCTGCGATGTTATGGTCTGGGGATGCTTTTCTGCTTCTGGTTTGGGCCGCTTCACAGTATTAATGGTACCATGGATCGGTACGTTTACAGATACATTATGGAATCCGTAATGTTGCCACATGCTGAATGGGAAATGCACCTTAAGTGGGTTTTCCTACAGGACAACGAACCGAAACATACGGCAAATGTCCTAAAATCATGGTTCCAGAGGAATAAAGTGGATGTAATGGAGTGTGGAGTCTCCAGACCTTAATCCAATAAAAAATTTATGGGAAATTAAAAAAGAATGAGTTGATCGCAGTAATGTGGCAAATACTGATCAATTTTTTTAAAGAGCACTGGAGGCTTCTGGTGCACTGACGTGCAATCCTATAGTATACTGCTTTTAGATCTTTACTTTTAACCGTATGGGTGTGTGAATATCAATTCGGAATTACACCATAATGGTACACTGCCGAAACTTCATTATCTTTTCACAAAAATTCTTAAATAAAAAATATTAAAATCAGAATAAATTTTTACCCAATACATGCATTGGTTCTTGATTAGCTTACTGCTGCATACATAATTTAAAATTTGGTTATATGGGAAGTTATCGTGTTTGTAGTCCGATTTCGTTTGTTTTCGCAGTGGAGCATAAGAATGTCAATGCCTGCCGAGTAGGTTCTGAGTTGTAGGTTAACCAAATGTGGATCTTGCCCCACCCATTGTCAAATTTTAAACCCGACTCCTATCAAGTCCTCTTGTATAATCCTACTATTAAAATTTAATATATCTGGCGTATTTATTTATTTTTTTGCATTGGTATTTTACTCTATATCTAATTCGATTTTTTTTTTGGTGATACAAACAACCGTTAGGTAAACAAAACTATTATACTCTGTAGCAATATTTTGCAAGAGTAAAAAAATTCTAGTCAAAACTATTAAAACTATGGTAAATATGTTTGTATGTACTTTTATTTATGTATGTATGTATGTATGTATGTATGTATGTATGTATGTATGTACATATGTATGTGTGTATAAGTGCTTGCAAGTGTAGTTTTGTTAGATCCTCCTTTAACTTATTTTGATGCTAAATGCTGTGGGTAGATTCTCATCACACTTACATACTTATGTATTGATTTCTAGCATGAATATAGCAATTGACCTCTACGTAAATGACATATTATTAAAGTTGCATGGAGGCCAACGACATGTGGATGTTCTGCCGAGACAACAGCGAAGAGTGTACTTGCCCTAGATTCTCATTTTAATGTACATACACAGCCACAGATATGTACGTGATGCTAGTTTATAGGTCAACCTTTTCAAAATCTTTTGTGGAGTTCATTGAAGTTTATTAGCAAAATTTTACGAACAATTTGCCCTTTTTGTCCACATTGTTTTATTTTTCATATTATCTATGCTTATTGAGTATTTAGATAAAATTGGATAATTATAAAGAAATCTGACTTTATCACAAAGTAATTTTGTATTTGTAAATTTTTACTTGTTTGATGGTTGAATTGGTTATTTAAATTAGTGTGTAGAGCAATCATCTAATTCAGATACAAAGAACAATTTGAGAAGTTATAACCCCATTTATATAGAAGGACTTTGTTATCAAGCAGTACTCAAAAGAGTTTCTTAATTCTGTTCAGCAATGAAAAGCAAGGCTTAAACTTGCATCATATTATCTATGTACATACATATATAGTGGACAGCAGCTCAATTCCCAAACAAAGTGTCTTCGATTTAATGGTTACAATGGCCATAAATATGATGGGAATGCACCGCGCGAACGCGTCACAATGCAGTCGTTCATGGCACATCTTGCTGTCTTGCCGCAATGCACTGAATACGGTAAATGGATAGGCGCCTTCCGTTTGCACCACAGCAGTGTATGGCGGCATCAGGAGCGCTGCATAAAATGGCAAATTTTCCGAGAATTTTTACCTAAACACAACTCTTTCAGGTTAGATGGCTGTTGGAAAGCGACATTGGCAGACATAATTGAAAACAACACTTCGTACAAGTTAACAATAAAGCGTACAATCGACCGTGTCAGAGCCGTGATATGTGAGGGCTACATCGGCTTCCATTTAATCCGATGAACATTGCTAATTACAAAATAATTGTCGCGAAAATAGCTCTTACAGTCCATACACGTACATCTGTGTAGTGTATATTTTTAAATGCCCTGTAGGAAAATGCATTAGTTTGAAAATTGTACCGTTCAATAGCGCCGGCGTATGACTTCATGTTCTTTTATAACTTCTTCTACTTCTTTATTGGCGCAGAAAGCGCTTATCCGGTTATAACCGAGTTTACAACAGCGCGCCAGTCATTCTTCCTTTACCTATTGGAGACTCCAAGTGTTGCCAGGTCCTTCTATACCTGGCCTTTCCAACGGAGTAAAGGTCTTCCTCTTCCTCTGGTTCCCCCGTCGGCTACTGCGTCGAATACTCTCAAAGCTGAGTGTTTTCATCCATTCGGACGACATGACTTAGCCAGCGTAGCCGCCGTCTCTTAATTCGGTGTTGTCGTTGGAAATCGTGCTGGCAGCGCTGCATCGACGCAGAAGGAGCCTATTTTAAAAGTTTTTAAAGAATTGTGACGATTGGTTCAATAAATTTTTTTAATTCGACTCAGTACTACTACTTTCCGGACAAACCCTGTACGTTAATGTCGTCGAATATCTCGTACAGTTCATCGTTCCATCGACTGCGGTATTCGCCGTTGCCAACATATAAAGGACCATAAATCTTCCGAGAACCTTTCTCTCGAAAACTCCTAACGCCGACTCTCAGATGTTGTTGTAGGCAGAATTGTGCCGAGTTGATAGTCCTTGGCCGGATAAAATCCCGCGTCCTTTCCGGTTACGTAGACCCGTCTGTCGTGGGAGCGGCTCAGATGTTTTCTGCCTCTGGACCTTATAGCAGGACGGGGATGATGAGTGGCCTATAGAATTTGGTATTTCTTCGTCGAGAGAGGACTTTATCTGTCAATTATCTACTCAGTCCGAAGCAGCACCTGTCGACAAGAGTTCTTTTTTATATAAACCATTATTGAGTTCTTCGATCGATCCGACCTAGTAGGAAATAGTAAAATATTAACCAGTCCACAATATGAAAACAAGTAGCAGAGGATTGGTATCGAAATTCTTACAACACCTAGTACTTGTCCGGGGTTTATATACATACATATATATATACTATATGATCGATTTGGGAAACCTCGACTTTTCGCCCATACCCGTTTTATTTTCGAAATCCTGTGACGGTATTCTAAAGCCTCTTTTAGGCTATGGTGGACTCATTCCAATTTCGGAAAGATGCTAGAAACTTGGCTGACAAATTCTCATTTTCCTGCAGGGAGCACTGCTTAGTATATTTGTGAGAGTAGTAGGCACAGAAGATGATTTATACCAATTTGAGGACTGTGACTGTGCGCAATTTATACAGTTTGTTTATCGCACATAAGTACAAATGTGTGTAAGCATGTTTGAAACTCACAATGATAACATTGCATGGTGACATTAAGGCAAACGGTGGCTAAGGCAAGACAGCGCGAGATTCTTCAAATGCGGAGCAACACACAGAGAACAAGCTGTAGAGTTGTTGTGAGTAGCCAGTGACAAATGCTAACACCGTAGACCGCGTCAAGAGCACAACTAGATATGGAACTACGTGCACATGTACTTATCCACCTATGTACATAGCGGTGTTTGTGCCTTCCAAGCGTTTGCTTCAATGTAAGACAGTAGTCACAGAAATCTTGATCGTCCAGCTAACTGGAAAATTTTCAATGCTCACGCGCAAGCGCAAAAACTAGACAGACAGATAGGTAGATGGAAAACCAGCAGGTTATGTCTGGTTCTTCCTTCGTTGGCCACTGGCAGGAGTCACACTTTGTGTGCGTGAAGATTTATTAGATTTTAAATGCAATAATTATAACTTTATTGCGCGAAGGTACTCGCTTCGAATACCAGATAAGTTGCAATGCAAGCCAAATACTCGGATCACCGCCTTGGGTGGCAGTGGCTAGCCATTTGGAGGTGTTGAATACGGAATATGAAAACTAGTTATATGTCAAGAGACGTTTGCACTTACATATGTACATATTTATGTATGCGATACGTACGTACATAAGTACAGCTCAGTAGACTTAAAAAATATAGTGTTTTTTAATATAGGTTTTATTGGTAAAAAATAATTATTATGTTACGTTGACTTCTAACAATGGTTAGTGTTAAGAGAAGATTTTACTGCATTACTGTTTTGAGTGGTATTGCAGCATTAATGACAAAAATGATTAGCGTGATGGGCTAAATCGATTTAGCAAGGTCCCTCTCTCTGTATGTCTGTATATACGCGACAAGTCCGTAAGTTTTTTTTAGATATCGATATGAAATTTTGCATATGTGCTTTTCATCCTAAGAAGCTGCTGATTTGTCGGAACGGCCGATATCGGACGACTATAGCATATACATAGCTGCCATACAAACCGACCGATCAAACTCACGTCCTTGTATGGAAAACATTTTTATTTGACAAATTTAAATACGAAATTTTGCAAAAATTATTGTCAAAGGCAACGCTACAATTTCTTTATAATGACATAAAATTGTCCTTCAAACTAATCGATCAAAATCAAGATACAAATATTTTTTCCCCTCTAATGCTATTAAAAATGAACGTGTAATGGGAAGCATAGCTTCGGTGCAGCCGAAGTTACTGTTTTTTTCTTGTTATATACATAGTTGTTTCAGCTTTCAATTATTTGACCCATCTAACGAACGTACGAATAGTTTCGGCTAGTACACCTGCATATACTTAGTTTAACTTCATTAAATTACAGCAATTTTCGCCTCACACCCCATCAGCTTCAGATACTACACACGAGCACGCAAATAGCAATTGCAATCGCATTCGTGCCACAATTTGAAAACCAACCAACTTAACTTACAACTTGCAACACATTGCATTTTTGCTAATACATGATTTATACGCGCCATACTTTGTAGCTTTGCTTGCTTGTCCCTTTGCAACCGACCTCTTGGCTGTTCCGTCCTGCCTCTTGCAACCATATGTACACATATGTACATATGTATGTGTGCTTTTAGATGCTTGTTTGGCCCCATGCATGCATCGTATAAAAATATGCTAAACAACATTAATTATTATTATGTGCGCGTTGCCATCGGTGGTGCAAAGTGAAACGAATAGGGGCGCTAAGATCATTCGAATCGATTACAATCTAAATTTACTATATTCGTATGTTGCTGATATGGGCAAAGGCATTTATGGCAGCAAAAAATTATAGAAATTAAAGGAAAAGCATTATTAAAAAATCGAAATGTGGTTGTTGTTTCGAATGTTTTGTTTTAGCCAGTGCTTTGCCTTTATTCATATATTGTACATTTGCTGCAATACAAATGTTTGCGTGTCTGTACGTACTTCTCTAATTTTTTAACCAATGTCTTTTGGGGTTTCGGTGTGATCGCAACACATTGAGTGGTTGTATACATGCGAAGAACACTTGTCCTCATATTAGTTATATCGAATTCGCATAGAGTCAGATTATTGTACGTGCTACATGTGCTATTGGTTCAGTTAATGTTGGGCACACGCCAGTCTGTACAGTGGGCCCATAGTGCAACAATCTCGCCTTGGAATACAAACTTTACAGAAACGGCTTATGGAATTACATATATTTATATGTACAGTGTTTGTCCGGAAAATAATAGGACTGAGGATTTATTAAACCAATCGTTGAAATGCTTTAAAAAATTTCAAAATAGGCTCTTTCTGCGTCGATGCAGCGCTGGCAGCGCGATTTCCAAGCGTTGGGGGCGTGACGGAAGGCATTCTCCGGAATAGCCTTGAGAGCGGAGTATGCTCCCCTTTCATCGACCTTTTCAGGCAAGAAAACAAAAAAGTCCGGGGGGGTCACATCTGGGCTGCAGGGCGGCTGCGAAAGCGTTGGGATGTCGGCCTTGGTTAGGCATATGTTCTCAAGAAAGGCGATGTGAGCCGGGGCGTTGTCGTGGTGCAACTTCCAATCGGCTGCTAGGTCTTGTCGGACCCTTTCGTTTGAGTCTCTTGAGGACTTCCACGTAAAACTTGGCGTTAACGGTTTGTCCACAAGAGATTTGCTCATTCTTCTGGTCTTCATCAGCGACCTTTTCCCGGCCCTTCAAAAGGGTCTGGTGTCACCAAAACATACCACTTCTTGCTAAAGCAACATCTTGGTAAGCGTGCTTTATCATATCAAACGGCTCTGTAGCAGATTTACCGAGTTTCACACAGAATTTAATCGCGTAACTCTGGTGTAACGAACGCTGCATTTTCGGCTTGCACCACTCACAGAAACACGTCGCGCGAAAATGTTTGTCCTGATTCTCCAAGTGCTCGGAGACAACTAACTCCGAAGCTCCGAAGCACAGTCGCGGCGGAAGAAAATCAGTCCTATTGCTTTCCGCACTAACCCTGTATATTTAATTTATATACTATGTATATTTTTGACTGCGAAAATGCGCTTGGAAACACAATCTTCCATGCAACTAAAATTTTTACGAAATTTTAATAATTTAAAAGAAAATAATTAATTATTATCTTTGCGCCATTCGTTGCCAATTGCTCCACTGCCCATTTGAATACCAGTATAAACATTTACATACATGTTATTGTTGTTGTTGTTGTATTTCAACAGGCGGCGCCTAACTCCAACTTCCAATTACAAATGCAATTTTACCATGTCTGTTGTTGGCTATTTCTGTTAACATATTCATTTGTGTTGTTTTTGTTTTTGTTTTTGTATTTTTTATGTGTGTTCATTTTGTTGTTGTTGTTGGTGTTGCCGTATTGGCGTTAAGCTGTTGGCGCTGATGACTCGTACGTGCCACATTGACGATTGTAGCTGTTGTTGTTGACATGCAAATTAAAATAATATGCAAAATAGCAGTGCTTACGAACTGAAGAAAAATTAAAAATTGAAAAAATTCGAACCACAAAACCACCAGAACGTCAGACCCTTTCGCACAACAAATAACACCAGCTTACCGAAGAGCGACTAGTGACTTGCGACGCTACAATATCACAATTTTAAATCAAACCAATCATTCAAGACTTCGTCCTCCCTCAACAAAGTAGGAAGCCTCCATTTTTTCAAAACAATGCACAGTAAGATGTCTAACATGGAATACCCTTCTTCGCGAAAGTTTATGACGCTGCTGCCGCGTTGATTTGTGGCGTGATTTGACCATAAGTATAGATAGTTTTGACATTTTTTCTATGCTTGCTTTCTGGCCATAACAAACATATTCAAGTTAGTGATTAGTCTCTTTTTTATTCACTTACGGCAATAAGATGTGTCTACCAAAACCTCTAACGCCTACTCCTATCAATACACCACAGAACATTAATCTCTCAATTTCTATCCAATTGCTGTAGTCATTCGAGCGCTGGTTAAGTTTGCGAGCAACTTTGCAGTATATTTGCATCTGAAAGCTTTGCCCACAACACCCACTATCGAGCAACGCGCCAGTTAGCGTGTCACCCACATACTTACAAACATACATCTGCTCTAATTTCGCGAAATCTGCATCTATGCCATGCCTCATGATAATTTTTAAGTGCAACATTAGCGTCAACTTGTGCGCTTTGTAATGTGACTGTACTTGCATGTGTCATGGCATACATACATACATATGTACATGCAAGAGCATCGAGTCCTAAATCTTCGATGAGCTTGACGTTGCAGCTCTCGCTGCATTTATCGCTTCCTTGGCAATTCGATACTGTTGACATTTATTTTCGGTTTGCGTAAATTTATCTGCAGCGTTCCACTTCACAAAGGTGCAAAGTACAATTATCGCCTGCCTGCGAAAATTGCGAGCAATCATTCATGCAACATCTACTCCATACGGATCACACAGTACTCCAAAATCATCCATAATGAATAAAAGGACTAAATACTGCATCCAGTATGTGCCCTAAGTGTTTTTCTCTGGAACTTCCTATAGAATAGGATTTAATTGAGGTTTGCACCGCGACCTAAGATCTATTGTGTCTTTAAGGGCCCAACACTCTGAAGAATTCCACGAACTTGCTGGGCGTTAGTGAGGTAATGTGATCCCTATCCACATATGTGGACCCAAGGCCAATGTGCGTACGTGTACGATTGCGTGTAATAAGAATCAGGTGCTCAGAACCGCCAATCTGCACAAGATGTCCATATTGAACAAGTGATTTTGCCCAGTATAGAGTGCGACTAGTAGAAGAAATTTGTCTCTGGGGAGGTTAATCATATTTGTAATCTTTTCTAAGTGGTAAATTCCCATTAGCAGCTTTGAATGATGAATGCCTGTCCATCATTCTAGAAGCCGCAGCGAGTTTGTCAGCCAGCTCTTTGACTGTTCACTTTTCCTATATGCTCCTTCACTAATAGCGATTAAATCTCATATGCTGAGATAGCTTTTACCGCCGCCTGTCTTTGTAGTTGTTGTCGTTGTAACGGTTAACTAGTCCGCTTTAGGAAGGCAAGCTTCAGATAAGTTCATGTAACTGGTCATCCAACGGAAGGCCCAGGGCAATAGGGAGATGATTGTCAAATGTGGAGGGGGTTAGCTGGGCATGCAAAGAGGTGGTTAAAGTCATGCGGCGACTCGTATGCTAGACATATGTTTGATATGTCAGGGTCGATTCTGGATTAGTAGGAGCTATGGTATCCAGAACGAAGCTGCGCAAGGGTCACTCTCGCGACAACCGGAGCTCGTCGTCTTCATTGGGTGGTGGTTTGACTCCAAGTACGCTGTTCAGTGAGAGGGAGTCGGTGAAAGTGTTAATGGCTCCACCTTGAATGGCGGTCTGGGCTTGTCTGTAGTTTATTAGTGGCCAGCGACAGATTGGGGACCTTGGTGAGTTAGCTTACTCCCGTCGAGCCCAGGTGCTTTAGTCATCATCTGGCCAATGGGTTTAGAGGATTTTGCTTTGTTAATGACACTCCGCACCTCCTCATCGGCGAAAGTAAGTGGTGCGCAGTCTTTTGCCATTTTTGCGCAGCCGTCGGGTAACACATTGATTGGCTTTGTCTACCGAATGGTGTAGTGTGAATTGCGGCTAAAATAACTCATGTATTTCTTCGGGTTCGAAGAGACATGGTCATTGAATTGAATTTCCACTCGGTCATCATGTCTCTTCGGGTTAAACAAAGCCTTGACTACTGTCTAGGTCGCCTGTAAGCAAGCCTGTAAGTTGTAGAAGCGATTCGCAGGTTGGGATAGTTCTATTGGAGATTAATCCTTGAACACCGACTTATAGAAAAGACCTCTGCATGTAATATGCTCGGAAACCATTCCATGGGTATGGAGAGCCTTTAGATGTTATCGAGCTATCATCCATTGAATTGAGCTGCCCCTCAGTAGTAAGTCAAGCGTCGAGTCGCTCCAGCCAGCAATACTGCCGAGGCTAACATAAAACTTCTTTGTGAAGTTTACCCTTCTTCCGATACTTCACTCTTACAATTTTATTTTATTAAAAATCTCTTTAAAATTCCGCTATAAAATATTATCTAACACTGTTGTGGTACTTAATTAGTTTATGTAAATTACATTACTTAAACGTATTTCAAAGGTACTGAGAACAATTCACTTTATTCATGGGTGGTAAATTGCTATTCCACGAATTAACAGATTTGTATTTATATATGTATCCAACAACAGTTGTATTAAGACATGAACGTATATGCGTCTACAGGGTGCACCATCTTTTATATCGGCACTTCAACATTGCATAATTTTAGAAAAAAAGGGAAAAGATCCTTTCGAAATCGAAGGATGTTGGCTCGGAGCATTGGACCATTGAAAATCGCCCAAGGTGGTGAGTTCAGATTCCTGTGAAGAGAACAAATACAATAAAATATCGAATACCGACATAAAAGATGGCACATCCCACTACAGTCGCGTGTGCGTAGTCGGAGCAGATCCGGGTTTTTTTTTTTCTGACAAGGATCTGCACAAACGACAGCATTCCAGAAATATTTGGACAATATTTTCTGGCGCTCCAACAACGACAATTTGGCGCACCCTGTGCATATTTATTGTCAATTCGCTTTCATTTGCTCAAGCGTTTTGGTTGTTTGTTTTTCGCAAGCGCTACTCCTTTTTCATGTTTTCCATAACTCTTTGGCTCTCTTAATTGGTCGCATTTCCGCGAGGCACTCGGCACTCTTTACCGTTGCGACTTACCTGCCTTGCACTCTGCGTCGCCAATCGATTGAGAGATCTCACACTGTTTAGGCTTTCCTATCAGTGCAGCTATTTGTTTACTTATGATGGGGTCTTTTAATACAAACATGCACACACACCTATTTTCATGGCTGTTGTTGATATTGTTGCCTTTATTATTCGTGTTATTGCGGTTGTTGTGCTTGTTTGTTTTTCTGTGGATGTTTTTTGTTTTTTTTTATTATTCTGCTGTTACCACCGCTCTTTAGCGCTGGCATTGTTACTTATGGTCTTGCGCTACACTCTTGCTAAGTTTTGTAGTTGCATTTGCTGTAATTGCTGTTATTTTTCTTGGGGCTAATATCTGCTCGTGCATGCATATGTATTACATTAGTTGTTGTTGGTGTTATTGTTTGTTCTGTCGCTTGGTGCATTTGGTGGTGCTCCCGTTTAAAGAACTGAGTAGACGCACGGTAAAATTATCTATTGAAAGAAAGAAAAACGGTGCCATAAAATAGCGAATATACAGCTGAGCGGTATAATAGCGCCGTGCGAGCAATCAGCGCCGTCGTCGAGTGGAGGCAGTGCGCGCCTAATCGACGCTGTTGCAGCGTATTGTGCAGCATTTGTTGATTTGTAATTCAAGTGACAAGACGTCACTCAGCTTGGCAGCAGGCAGACAAGCTAACAGGAAAGCAAACCAAAAGTCGCTAAGTCAAGTCAATCTGTCAGTCGGCGTTAGTCGAGGAAATAGTGGTGCGTTCGTACGCTTCGTCGCGATCATTCGTCGGAGGAGTCGACTGTATACAGCCACGTTTAACGACACTATTGTTGACATTTTCTTTACGCTTTCGTTACTCAGCTGAATTTATCTGCCTTACAAGCAGCGACGATTTCTTAAAAGTGTACCGCGCGTTATTCCTGTGATCGTTCGTGAAGTGCAAAACAAAAAACAATAAAAATAAAATAAAAGTTTTAAAAGCAAACACGCTGATCCTTCTATAAGCGATCGTCACCGTGTAATTTATCAATTTTTGTCTAATTTTAAGCATTTTGATCCGAACAATTGGTCGAAGTAACAATCATGTGTACGTTATTTACCATATTTATCACGTTTATTGCTAATACTTTTCCATTTTCTTCGGGTTTCCGTTTGCGCGCTCGTGCCCGTATGACTATAATTTACATAAGTATAAACCTGAGAGGAGTGTCAATAGTAAAACTGTACTTAGTTTGTCTCTGATACTATTGATCGGCTATAGATTTAGAATCACTAGAGCCCTTACAATATATACGAAAAGACTTTTTCGACTACCCAATATAATATAATTACTCTAAGGTGTTTGATCTTAGCAATGAAACCTTTGATTTCGGAGAACATTTATAATAATTGTGAACACTTTTGGAAAGATCAGTATCCGCACTAGTTATATTAGGATGTGTATATATCGTTGACTTGTGACACTTCAAGCTTACTTCAGGGTTTGTAGTATAGGCAATTTTTAGTGCAATATTAGTAATGTTTGGAGTCCACGATCTGATCCTCCTCAAGTCATCGGTTTGTTCATTTGTTTTGCCAGTGTTGTTTTTACTATCCGTTGAGCGGAAGTACGATAAGTTTTATACACTTTGATTTACACTTATTGCCGCATTTATGATTGATTAATAATGCGCATGCGTGCGTGAATTATAAATAGCGCACGTGCATTGCAATCCCTGCATCATGTTGAACACATGTGTGTATGTATGCTTACATATTTGTTAAAAATCAATACAAGGTGTGTTTGCGTGAGATTGGAAGTACCCGTATATCAGTCGTGATTTACTGATATCTATGAAGGTATATGTGAATATTTATTTATATTGGTTTGTGACACTATGACCAGCTTGTGGTTTCCATGATTTTTCACGCATATCCATCTGCACTTTACATACTTCATAAAGCTATAGACAAATAACGAGCACAAATTCACTTCAATAATTTAAATTGAATTCAGATTTTATATATTACAATTTTAAAAGGCCCTCTTTAGAAGAAAGCACTATTAATACGCAGAAAAATAGGGTAGTCGAAAAAGTCTTTTCGTATTTCTAATCAAACTTCAACTTATTTTTTTTTTATTTTAAATAAATTTTTTATCGACCACTTTTTGCCATTTTTCCGCTAGAGACATTATTCCATCAGTGTAAAACTTTTCTGGTTTCTCGGTGAAAAACTGCGACAAGTAATTTTGAAGCCAGCTTTACTCCATTAAGGGAGTTTTGCATTGACCGAAACAAATGTTAGTCCGATGGTGCAAGGTCAGGGCTATATGGTGGATGCATCAAAACTTTCCAGCCAAGTTCTCCCAGTTTTTGCCGAGTCATTAAGATGTGTGTGGTCTCATGGAAGACGAAGCCCTTTATGTTGATCAGTTCTGGTCGTTTTTTCGATTGCTTGCTTCAATCTCATCAGTTGTTGACAGTGTTTACAGTAAAATGTAGAATCAATCGTTCGACCAGGCTGGAGCAAATCATATTGGATGATTTCTTTCCAATACTATCAAACACTCAGCATACCCTTCGAGGCGTCAATCCTGGCTTTGCGACCATTTGTTGAGCTTCACCACGCTTAGAACATGATCTTTTTCGCACATTATTGTTGTTGCCTTTGATAGTTAATTTAACCGGATGTTACCCCCCTAAGCTTTCCTATTCTTTCTGAAGGAACTTCAATCGTTCATATGTATTTCCCACACTTGCACCGGATTTTGAGTGTTTCGAAACGTGTTAGCTCGTGGCTGTGTGAAAGAATTGGCGTATTCCAGTAGTCGATGGGAAACAGCAGGCGGCCACCTTGTGTTCGCTGTGGTATTAATTGCATAGCTGTAATAAATATAAATTATAGCTACTTAGAAATTTACAATTAATTCCTTGTGAAATGAGTAATTCTAACCAGATTGTAAATTAAAGTCCAGTAGCCGTAGCGCGTGATAATCAAAATTGCGCCTGCTGTGTTTCGCCCAGCTACTGTATAAATACTTGCTACTGATCGCGCAATGCGTAAGCCTATTAAATGCAAAATGCATTCATATATCAACGCGCACAGTCACACAAACAAATTAGCATACTTACACTACATTGGATCCACGATATCTTGCCACAAGCTAATCCTGTACCGAATTGCACTTGCCATCAGCAAATTCAACGCCACCCAATTTGCTAGAAAATTTACCGGCCACATCCCCACTTTGGCTCAGTGGCGATTAAATTAATATCTTGATTTATACGCAGCGCTTAATTGGATTTGAAAATGGATTGCTGCCTAGAGGCAGCAGCGTAAACAAGTGTGGTGACTATGTTGTAGCACACCACACAGTTATGTCAATGAATGTCACAGATTCTAAACAAAACGGGATAAACTAAAATGTACATTTTAGAATGTACCACCATTGCAGGTCTACAATTTTTCTGCGCTCCGAATTTGCTTACGCTTTGTCAACATTGTAGCACCTTCCTTGTTTAAACAACACTTGCCACGCTTGTGAGTGCCATATTTGGAAATGTAATTTAGTTTATGTAAATATGGTTATACAGTTGTAGCTACATACTTACATCCGATCGTGTTATTGACAAGCTTGACAATTGTCCACAAGTTTCTTGTGTGCTTGTCAATTAATTCAATTAATTCGTTTTGCATATGACACGAAGAAATCTACTCATTTGGCTTGGCGCACAAACGAAAAAAAAAACAAAACGAATATTAGTTAAACCGCGTATCCAAATAGTAGTTATAAAATTATGCTTGTTGCAAAAGTATTGTTTTTTTTTATGCATTTACCACAGTCAATTGAATTTTTCATCTGCATCACTGCAGGCGGCAATTTCACCGCAGCAACCAGTTGACATTGAAATGTCATAATTAAAATGAATTGTTACGTTGATAAGTGAGTTGTTGCTTTACTTACTGTCATCTATTAACAACAATGCAACAAGCAAGATCTGATTTCATTGCACTTTGCATACGGAATTCTAATAAGAGAGTTCGTGTGTTGGCGATATTTTACTGGTGTGCGGTCCAAGAAAAAGACTGAAAGCTCTCTTATGTGTGTGTATGTATGTTTAATATTCGATATACATTGCTTAAAATTACTTAAACAGATATCATAATATTACACTATACCTCTGGCAGTTCATTTCTTAATAATGAAACCTAATTTGGAATCCAGACCAGCTTCATTGCCTACAATACCTAATTTTATATATTATTATACTATGTATTATGTTTTTAGCCGCAGAGTGACACGTTGTGAGTACCACATATATAGTAAATATTTGATTAATATTCAAAGGGTCACTTTCGCCTTAGGTTAATTGCCGTTAAATAATTTATAACTAATTTGTCCTAAACTAATAATTTGCTGCATAAATAAACTCTAAAATAATCAGGTGCCAAGTACAGCAAGTTTTACTTAAATTTGTAAGCCTTATAAAGCTTGTATCGCTTCAAACTCCATTTTTAATTTAACTTATTACGCGTTGTCTGCTTTGGAACGCGTGTGCAACGGCATAAAGTTGTGTGCGCTAGAGCCGCCCACCGATCGTACACAACACACAAACAAATAAAAGAACGACGGATGTGTGTTCGGCAACTGCGCTTGGCCGTACGCCAAGATAGCCATCGATTATAGCGCTTTAAGTAGCGGGTGTATATACTCGTACCAATCAGGGAACCAACTTTTGTTACGGCATTTGCTTAATTGTTCGTTGTATGCATTTGGCTATCGGTTACTGTGCTTTTGCGCAGCCGCACATTATTGCTTATATGTTTTTAATTGGCTTAGCCGAAAACTCAAAACTGTTAGCTCCACCTACATATTACTCGATACCGCAAATTTTCCAATCCTGTTTCAAGACATTTGATAACATTACTATCAGTTGCCAATGTTATAGTGCTTAGGAAGTATTTTTTTTTAATTGTTTGTTTTGTTTACACATTTTTATTCCTAAATTTATTATGTTCATTTCCAGATTACCATCCCGTAAACAGTTATCCCGGCTATCCGATGAATCCGACAAACGGCATGGATACAGAAGATGTCGAGTCCACTTCCAGCAGCGCCATGTCCCGACTTGGCACACTCTTCTCATTCACATCGCCGGCAGTGAAGAAACTGTTGGGCTGGAAACAAGGCGACGAAGAAGAGAAATGGGCCGAAAAAGCGGTGGACAGTTTGGTGAAAAAGTTGAAAAAACGTAAGGGTGCTATTGAGGAGCTCGAACGTGCTCTATCCTGCCCTGGCCAGCCTTCGAAATGTGTTACAATCCCACGTTCTTTAGATGGTCGCTTACAGGTAAGTTTGGGCCGAAACTCCGCTTTTGTATTACGATTTTACATCTTTAACTCGAATATACATATATAAAATAAAAAAATTTCTTCGACAGGTCTCTCATCGGAAAGGACTTCCACATGTTATCTATTGTCGCGTTTGGCGATGGCCAGATTTGCAATCACACCACGAACTAAAACCACTTGATATTTGCCAGTACCCATTCAGCGCCAAGCAAAAAGAAGTTTGCATCAATCCTTATCACTATAAACGAGTTGAAAGTCCTGTACTGCCGCCGGTGTTGGTGCCACGCCATTCAGAGTTTGCGCCCGGTTTCTCAATGCTACATTTAAATCAGTCAATGTCTGAACCGCCAATTCCACCCAATATGAATTACTCTAATAATGGCTTCAACAATATGAGCCCCAACAGTCCGCCTTTAACATCAGCCGGTAGCCCTAGTACGGTCAACTCCAATCCTAACTCACCATATGGTAGTTTGGCAGGCACCCCACCGCCGGCATACAGCCCCTCGGAGGACGGCAATTCGAACAATCCTAATGATGGCACCCAACTGATCGATACACAGATGGGCGACGTGGCCCAGGTGAGCTACTCAGAGCCAGCATTTTGGGCTTCAATTGCTTATTACGAGCTCAATTGCCGTGTGGGTGAAGTATTCCACTGCAACAATAATTCAGTCATCGTCGACGGTTTCACAAATCCATCGAATAATTCAGATCGCTGCTGTCTAGGACAGTTAAGTAATGTAAATCGTAACAGTACCATAGAAAATACACGCCGTCACATAGGTATGTAACATGACAAAGTACATTGATGATTTTTACTAATCTCTATCATTGCCTAACAGGAAAAGGCGTTCACCTCTATTACGTTGCTGGAGAAGTATATGCTGAATGTCTATCCGACTCGGCAATATTTGTGCAATCTCGAAACTGCAATTATCACCATGGCTTCCATCCGAGTACTGTGTGCAAGATACCACCTGGCTGTTCTTTGAAAATTTTCAACAATCAGGAGTTTGCTCAACTTTTATCGCAATCCGTTAACAACGGTTTTGAAGCAGTTTATGAATTGACAAAGATGTGCACAATCCGAATGAGTTTCGTAAAAGGATGGGGAGCTGAATATCACAGACAGGATGTAACATCCACTCCTTGCTGGATAGAGATACATCTGCATGGACCATTGCAATGGCTTGACAAAGTATTGACACAAATGGGCTCGCCACACAACGCCATCAGTTCCGTATCATAAGAGCAAAATGATATGTTGTCATTTCTTAGTTTTCTATTATCATTACTTAGTTTTTTTTTTATTTGCTTTTGATTGATCTGCGCTGATTTTATCATTTCGTTTCTACTACTTGTTTACACATTTTATTTGAACGGTTTATATTGCCGTTTCACTATTACGGTATGAAGGAGAACTTAAGATAAATATAACGATATAATTGGCATCAACATAGTTTAGATATTAATGTTTTATTACTTTGATTTTTAAGCATCGTATACATATACCCCAAAAGTACATTTATACTATTTTTATAATATTACAAGAACAACTAATTTAGACAATTTTTCAAAAATATTTTGTTTGCAAATTGCAACAAGTAGGATATATCATTTTTGTGTAATAATAAAGTTTTATTATTTTAATTTTCATTCGTATTTGTGGTTTTATTTTAAGTTTACATTTATGATTTCAGAAGCAATCGATAGTTTTCATGAAATGTAAGTAAATTTATATAAGATGTAATAGTAAATTAATTGTGCAACCAGTAGAAAATATGAGTACATATGTAGGATTTAATTTAGTAATAGTGAATTAGTTAAACTTCAAATTATCTTAACGCTAATGTGCATGCTTAAGCGTATATATTCAAATGCAACACAACACTACTACAAAATGTGCTACATACATACTTAAGTGCTTTTGAAACATGCCTTTTACAAATGCAAATTATTGAACAGCTGATATAATACATATGTAAATAAGAGATCTTGGCCAATAAATGTAAACAGTTTAAATTGTATTACTATATAGTTTTCAAAATAAGCGCTGAACCGATCAAGTGGCAAAAAAGTTGCGAAATGCATTAAAGTTCATTACAATTTGCTACAAAGAAATAAATGCCTTCACATATACAATGTATTTACAAAGATATTTTAAATTTGCCATGTATTTTAGGCTATTTGAGCTACTTGCTTTGCGTTTTGCTACCTATATGTTGTTATATGATAAATAAATATAATGTATTGTAATTTCCATTGTAGTAATCAAATATATGCAAAATGATTATAATAATATTTCGAATAAAGTTTGGTGAATTTCCTGACTACAATAAAACCTACATACATAACTTTTCTACAATTTTTTTTAATTATGATAAAAATTAGGAGATTTTATAAATAGAAGTTTGGAGATAAATTTTTCAAATGTAACTTGCGCACACCTAAATTCCTCAGTGTGCAGCGGAGCGTTTTAATTTCATAGTGGCAACGTTAACAGCTGTTTGTCACTTTGACGTCTCTCTGACATCTACTGCAACTTGTGTATTTTGCCGTGCTTTGACTGGAGAATTCGCTAATTGTGAACATCAAAATATGTCGAACGTGATTGATCCTATAAAACTCCTCACGGATAAAGGCGAACGCCAACCAGCGTTCATGAACAGTATCTTCAATCCAGTAGTGTGTTCGGTACTTGGATTTGGTTGTGCCATTTTTTTGAACTTCGGTTTGAGAAAACCACCATTCTCGGGTATGTTTTATGTGACGTAACATTGTGGTACAATCAAATACATTTTTTTTTAGTAAATTTGCTATATTCATTGTTTATTTTTTAGGAATTCAGAATCATGTAGCCTTCGCGGCTATAGGTGGCGGTCTGGGCCTGTACTTTGACAATAAGAGGAACGAGCATCTTGCCAAACGCGATGCTGTACTGAGGCATTACATAGAATTGCACCCAGACGATTTTCCAGTAAAGGGTAATGAAACGGAAATGAAATAATTTTAAAATAAAGCTCATGACGTATTTTAACTTTTAGAGCGCAAGAAGTACGCTGACGTTTTGGAAGCATGGGTACCTATCAGATAAATATGCCGAATAGTGCGGGTGATCCCATTATAGATGCATCAAATCGAAATTGCTTTGTTCTGCTTAGAATATAATTGGCAAAATCCACGTTAGTTACTAATTCGACTATAGCAGATGCAATTTGAATAAAAACTGGGTTTAATACCAATAAACGGTTAATATTTATTTTATAGACTGAAAATTATAGAAAAACTTCTTGAATTAAATTCCATTGATAATTTTACCTTAGTTGGTAATGCAAGTAAGTATTATTACTCAAAGCATATACTATATATATGTATTTATATTTTTGTTTTTCCGATTAGTTGCATTAAATCAAATTAATACACTTTTGATATATAATTATGGGACCTTTAATTTTTCATTAATTAAAGCTACTCACAAGCAAATAGAGCAAGACGCAAAAGCATTATTCAGTTCAGATTGGGAAACCCTGGAAAACGAAGCATTTTGTTAAACGTGCTCTATTATGTAGGCCGAATAATTGTCAGTGACTACCTTTTTTCCGGAGTTTCATGCGCATGTCCAGAAATAAACCGTTATAAGAGTTCACCAGTTAATGATTTGTTGTTGTGGGGATGTTTTAATGTTCAAACGGCGACCATAAAGCAGACAGAGACAATCGGTGTTACTGTAGAAATTGCGAGCAGTCAGTTGAGTTTTAGATGTTGAACGGTGAAAATCAGAAGAACGGAAATTGTTTCTAAGTTACAAAAAACAAAAAAAAAAACAAAAAACATCAATAAAACAGAAATAATTACCAACAAAAAATAAAAAGTGAAGAAATAAAAAAAAAACAAAAATGTGCTTCGAATGATTCAGGGGTTTTAGGTTTGTGCTGTAACACTAGAACAAACAAAGATTCTTGCAATAACATACATTATAAATATGCTTTAATAAGTATTCTGCTTTAATATGAATTTAAAATAAAATCTTTCAAAATTTCAAAATATAGCGCGTTAAAAGATAATACAGTTATGAAAAAATAATAATGCCAAAATAAACGCCATAAGTTAAGAATTCAAAGAACCATAACGAAAAAAGTGATACTTTTTGGTGACTGCATGCCGATGCACTACCAGTTTCTCCATGCTTTTCAACTTTCACAGATTTTGCCTGCGTGTAACGGATATTCACGCAAAAGCAAGTCGATAAATAAACATACATATACCCGCAACAGTGATCGAGGGGACTCTCAAGGTTTTACATTGGTTGGTCAGTCATCCTAAAAGCCTTGTGTCCTATTATTTTGAACGAGTAGTAGCACGGCGCCAATGTAGAGCAAGCGTGCGAAATATTACGTTAGTGGCGTCTTATTTTGGTTAACTGCGCGTCAATGTTCCAGCTACAAAGTTGGGAGCAGTGAGCTGGGAAATCTTTTGACTATTAGCAAAACTCAATTATTCGCTTTTTGCTGTGATTATGGCCAAGGTAGGTTATAAAAATTAAAAAAAAAATTTAAAGAACATTTATAGAAAATATAAAGATTTAAACAGTAGTTCTAAAAAACATATGCTTGTATATGCATACATACATAGGTAACTCTGTATGTGTTTTTCAACAAATTGTATGTCTGTACATATTTACGATTGAGGTGAATATTAGTTATATTTTTACATTTGTACGCTTACATACTGGTATGTATGTATTTTATATTTGTATTTACATACATACATACTTATGCGTCTAAACACTTTCAGTTTGATTTATTGATTGCCGTCAAAATTGTAATAGCGAATGAGCTTCTACCTTCTACCTTCGTGTATTACTTTTAAATTATGTTTAGATATACTGCGAGTAACATACGCCTCTCTGAGTATTCCTTCCAAGTTCTCTGACATCTTGTGCAAGGACACCTATCTTTTTTTTATTTTATGTGGATAGATATTTGAGAACAAATGCTTTAGAACTGACTCTGTAGGTAACCTGGTAAACGATGTAATTTTGGCCAAAAGTAGTAGGTTGTCAAAAAAGTCTTGCGGCATTTTCGCTAGTTGGCGCTGAAAGCGCGTAGTTCTAGTTTTATTCGTCGCATCAGGTCATGCTATACCTTTTTGGAAAGCGCTAATCACGCGCTAACAGGTGTTTGATTGATTGTCGTTTCTTTTAAGTCGTTCGTGAGTTATAGCGTCGCAAACATGGAGCAAAATAAAGAGAAAATACCGGCATATTTTACAGTACTACTACGATAAAGGCAAAAATGCATCTCAAGCCGCCAATAAAACTTGTGCAGTTTATGGACCCGATACAGTTTCCATTTCCACCGCACAACGATGGTTTCAACGTTTTCGTTCTGGTGTAGAGGTGGTCAAAGATGCGCCACGCTCCGGAAGGCCTATCATCGAAAATTGCGATAAAATCGCTGAATTGGTCGAAAGAGACCGGCATAGTAGAAAAAAAAAATAAAAATAAAAAAATAAAATAAAAATAAATAAAATTCAATAAAAATACCGCAAGACTTTTTTGACAACCTATTATGAGTTTGAAATGAAAATTAGCTTCGCTTCTACAAATCAACAAGTTCTCTTGAAATATGCCCACAAAGAATACAGAATCTGCGATGGTGACTTGATGTTTCTCTTATAAAAATCTTAGTCATAAAATACAGTTATTCATTAAAAACAAGAATACTGAAATGTTAACAACAAAGCTTTTTCATCGTTCGGCTTGGCTTGGCTTGGCTTGTGAACTGTCTTTTCTTTGGAGTGCTGCCGATAATTTTTTTGGTATAATAATATAAATAAGAAAATTTCGAATAGCTTCAATTAGGTTAACATTTTCTCATGCGTAGACAGTTTTATAAATGTACTTACATATATAAAGCGAAAAGAAACCTAAGTCGCAAAGGTAACCGGCACAGTGTCCTGCACTTTGCTGACTGCTTTGGTGACTTTATGTCTGCAATGCACGAATACAAAGCAGAGTGCAAACAAGAAAACCTAAAGTAAATAAATTGAAATGCAAACACAAGCTGCTGAGCATATATATGAATATGTGTTATACATATACATATGTATGCATGCAGATAAATCGATATAAAAAACTTTTCGCTCTTGGCAATAGTGACCTGAGCCAAGACATATTGGAGTGTAGCATCTCGTCTTCAAATATATACATTTACTTGCTCTATATTAATGTGTTGCTGGTGTTTCTTTTTTGGCATTTATTCATTTTACTTTTTACAATAAGAAAATATGCATGATTTATTTATTTTTATCATATTAATGTGTTTACCACTGCTTTCCTATTCTTAATTTACAATCAAACTGTTTTTTTTTTTTTCAATTGACCACATTTTTAAGAACACTGTAAATATGCTTTAATTATGTTTTACATGTGCGTAATTAACTGTTTTGGGTACGACTTAATGCTTTCACCAAGCCTTCCAGCTTTCAATGTTCTTCATAAGAAAAATTTGGCGCTTGGGTCACTCATACGCATGGATTACCTCGGCGTGATTGCCTGCCTACTCGCAGTATATACATGTGTATATGTATGTACAGATGTTTGTATCTATGAATGTTGCATGTTAAGTAAGCAAATACTCATACATTGTTGTACTTCATTGTAGAGGTGGCCTTCCGTTTCCGTTGTCTTTGTGCGGCGAATTGTTGGCAAATATACATACATATGTTCGTTAAATAAACTTGTGGAGACACAGTGTTGCATTTTTATGCACATTTTGATGAACACTTGCAACATTGCGTCTCAGGACATTTTTTGAGCTACGAATCAAGTATTCTATACTGTAGCAAATGAAATTTTAGAAAAGTAAATATACAATATTTATATGGAGACTGCCGTCCTGGGTGAAAAAAATCAGCGGAGTTGAAATGACTTCTACGTCCGTAATATTTTCAGTTAGAAAGCAGTGAGCACAAATTAGAAATTACGTCATAAAATCATTTGACTTTTGCGATGCTTTTCCATGTGAAAAAGCCAACAAGAAAATGCTGCAAATTGACAACATTCGTGAGCCATAAAAATCGATGTCGAAAAGCAACTTAAGCGGGTTCGAAAAAAACTCAAAAAATTTAACTTCTATTATATCTAAGCAAAAATTGAATTCTGTGCGAATATTTGTCGCTGTGTGCAGTCAACTGCATGCACGAAAAACCGTTTACTGTGGCTTCGGCAGTAAGCGCTGGTGGTGCTGATGGGCGGGCCCACCAGCCAAGTATACTTGCATAACAATAGCCGCTGAATGCCTGGCCAAATTGAATTACATTGCTCGGTTAAGAGCTACAAGTACCTACCTACAAGTTGTTAGCATACAAAGTGTACCTATTGTATCAAATAAAGGTGGAGCGAACGATTTGGGCAGCTGGCATAGGCGAAGTGCACACAAGTGCACAGACAACACACAGTGGCATTGAGCACCAGGAGACAAGTTTGCGTTACTAGTTTTTTGTTTGATTTTTTATCTGCGGCGATCCGCCGGAAACTGTCATTGAAGCCATTGTGTTGCTATTGTATGCGAATTTCAGCGGTCAGTACGACTAGATAAGGACCATAAGGACCATACATATTATCAAACGTTCTGTTGCTGCTCGGTATAAGGGAGCATAAAAAATCAATAGCCCGCACTTTCGAAATTCTGTTTGCATTTAGCGATATTTCGAGTCATTGTGTAATTAAAAGGAAATTAGAATGTCAGCGACTGCCAGCTTTTTGAGTCAGAGTCGAGGGCATTGCACGCTTCAACAGCTTTTAACACTCACCACCACATAAGTATGTACATATGTAGGTATGCCGGTTGTGTTGGCTAAAATCAGGAGTCACATTACAGCAGGCGGCGAACTCTGCAATGCAACCCTTAGTAAAGTGAAATGGAAGTGAAATTAACTTGCTGGGAAAAGCAGTCGAATGTACAGTACAGCAAATGAGAGTCTAACAAAAGTACTTACTAACCCAATTTCTGTGTTGCACGCGATTTGAAAGCAAACAATAAGATCGCATACATATACTGTGGGGTTATTATTGTTCAGATATATGTATGTATGTATGTATTATATGTGTAAGCGCATGTGCTCATAATTTGCCTTTGCGGGTACACTGCAAAAGAAAACAATATTTCTACTTTTAAAAATATCCTACACTCAGCAGAAGGGAAAGCAAGGTAATTCTAAATTAACAATTTGGATTTTAGAGCTTTTAAAAGGGAACTTGAATTAATTTCTCAAAGGAAATGATTCTAAACTGGTAGAAGCCCTCTCGGATATGCTTAGGATTTCAAGTTTTCTTCTGTAAATAATATACTTGGGAACCACTATTCTTCTTCTTTAAGGCGTAGACATCGCTTATGCGGTTATTGCTGATTTTACAACAGCTCGCCAATCGTTCTTCCTTCCCGCTGTTTGGCGCTAATTGGATATTTCATGTGTAGCCAGGCCTTTCGCCACCTGGTCTTTCCAACGGAGAGGAGGTCTTTCTCTGCCTCCGCTTCCCCTGGCGGATAGTGCTTCGAATACTTTCAGAGCTGAAGCGTTTTCAGCCATTCGGAGAGCATGAACTAGCCAGCGTAGCTGTCTTTTAATTCGCTGAGCTTTGTCAATGCCGTCGTATAACTCAAACAGCTCATCGTTCCATCGAATGCGATATTCGCCGTTGCTAATGCGCAAAGGACTCGTACCGTCGACTCATCAGATGTGGTCAACGTTCATGCTTCTGCACTCTGACTTTGAGTTTGGTTCTTTGTTCATCGAGAGAGGACTTTACTCTTCTTTGTGTGTCGATCCTCTTTTCGCGGGTCCAAGATTTGGCGGATGGTGAATATCTAGTCAGTTATTGATTTTGGTCTGTTGACAGTAGGATTTAATCTTTTACACAATACGCTCGATAGAAAGAGGGAGCTATGTTTAGAAGTTCACGCAAGTGAGGAAAGTTCTCTGAGCGCAATTCATTTGGAAGTGGCCAGAAACGATTCTTTCCCATATGGCTCAAGCAGCTCATGACTTCCGGTCTTAGATAAGTATCTTTTCTCCCAAAATATTCATTTGAAGGCGAGCTAAAGTGAGAAGGCGAAACATGCCCTCCCCAGGGTTGGGCGCTGGTTTTGGGACTCGCCACGTCAAAAACCCTAGCAATGAAAAGAAGAACTACTATTACTTGTTTCATTTAAAAATGTGAAAGAAATATTATGAATTCTCCAAGTGTGGTCACAAGCGCGTTTAGTAACAAAAGCTAACTTAACTACCCGTGTGCTGACCATAAAAACATGAAACTTTAAGCTACAAAATTTGTACTAAACACAAACATTCGCTCCGACGGTGGTGACCCATCCAGCCACGTGCATTGCCACTGTAGCAAACGAGCGCAGGAAGCGAACGTGGCTGGTCGGTATTAGCCACTCGCTATATGAGCTCGTCCAAATATTTAAACTAAAGCAACGGTACAAAGAAAAGTAAAATTAAGCGAAAGGTGGACGCGTTAGAGACATGTGAATTGCATTCCAAGCCAGTTATGACTAACGAACGATTGCTGGTTGCATAAAGTCATATGTATGTTGTACATATGTGTATGTATTTAAGTACAGTTAGGAATAATTTTTTTATGTGCACGTGGTGCAACCCTTGTAATCTGTGCGACTGCCATGTGGTGGCATGACTTGGTAAGAACCGTTATTTAGTTTTGCTTTATGGTCGCCACAATTATTGGCTTTTCCTAAGCACGAAAGCGGATTTTCCAACAAAACATTAGCTTTATTTATAATAATAACGGTACATGCAAACATTTGCCTTTGCTTAAAGGAGAGGTGTGTTAGAGAGCTTACCTATTTACTAATGTATGTATATACTAATATTATATATGCCACAAATAACGGCATTTTCTATATTGATTGTTATTTAACTTTGACAGCTCCCTACTCCGTTTACATATTTTACACATTTTCTTTATTGATTTGTTTAAGTTTCGTTTTGTGTCTACGAACTTCTCAGTTTAACTTGTTAGTGTCGGCTTCCTCGGGAAATCATTATAACTTTTCTGAACCAGCCCTACTGTTGTTGTAATTGAGAGAGCCTGTTAGACAGTCAGCCAGAAAGCTAAAATAGGCGCTTTGTGTTATGCCTGAATGCAAAGGGTTCTTGTTCCCCGCCTATTTTTAATGAGGTTGCTTTTGCGTTGAGTGAGACTTAAGCGGAGTCGTTTTACACACTCTTCTGAATATTTATTTATACCCTTCATGTGAATTAAGTAAAAGTTCAATTTGATTCAATGAAAAAGTATAAGTAAATGTGTATTTCTTCAGAAATTTTACACCGAATTTGTGAACTTTTGACGCTGAGTTAAAATATTCTCAATTCTCAATTTGTGGTTATCTGACTGAAAATTATTATTCCAACTTATCCCAAATATATACCATATAGATAGATATATGTATATTCTATTACTATTATTCGACTTAAGCGTTCTTACTTCCAAACTTCCCATAAAATATATTCATTAGATTAGTTTTCGTTCATGAAAGGTATAAACCCTTCGATATAGCCGGTGCTGGCCATTTTTCATGTAAAATTTTTAATTTGTTTTTTGCCTATATGCAAACTATTCAAGCCTTTGAACCACCTTTTCATGTCTCGAATCACACGTACATTCGTTCTTACATACATACATATGCACAATTCACTGCCAAAGGGCAACTGTATGTGAAAAGAATCAAAAGGTGTTTGAGCGTATCAAACGGTGGCAACTCCGCTCCGTTTCAGCTAGAGAGGTCGGCGGAAAGTAGCACATGAGGGTACATTCAACTCAATGGGCGCCTTGTTAGGCAAAATATTGTAGGCAAATGAGCGAAAAAGCACAAAATGTTTGAAGTTTAGTGGAAAGTGGCAAGCCAGACGTGGAGGAGCTAAATTTCTAATTTATTTATTTTTTTAACTTTGAAATATCAGACATTTACAAATTTACATTTACATATTATATAATTTTGCGGTAAAAAACTATAACTAACTAACTATTTAAAACTCATATTATTTTAATGCCTTATTCCTAAAAGACTACGATATAGAGTACAAAAAAGTACCCGGAAATTGTAAATAAAAGGAAAATTATTTAATTATTCATCAATATTAGTTTTGTCGCCTTCAAAGCAATCCCCACCAGATGTAATACACTTATGCTAACGATCCAGTCTTCGAAGCAGTTTTCTTAAGCACTTTTTGGGATGGCCTTCAGCTCCTTCAGCTCCTTCCGCCAATTTTGTTTTATCTCTTCGATCCGATCCACTCCGATGATTGTTGACTTGCATGTCAAACTCATAAACCGATATCTCATCGGCAGTTATAATGCTCTCCATGAATGTGGGATTGGACACGGTACTCATTTTGAAATAAAATTCAGCTTTATCGGGACGAGTCGAGCAAGAACACGTGCATACCCAAAATATCCACCAAAATCTTTCGATTTATCTTTATAGATTTTATCTTTAACGATTTTCAAGCATCATATACTTCACTTTTTTAAATATTTTCATCAGTTGAAGAGACAGAAGGTCGTCCAGTACGAGGCATGTCTTCAACGATCTCTCGACCGTCTTTGAAGGCTTGTATCACTCGTAGGCTTGTGTTTTTGATAAAACTGAATCACTGTAAGCCTTTTCCAACATTCGCAACGATTCCGAGACGAAATTTAGTTAGAAATACAAACGCAACGCACTGAGGTGTACCGACTTAAGCAGCTGTTCTAAATAAACCGATGGACAGATCGAGATCACATTTGGTATAGTAAGGGAAAGGACAGTCCCACTAACTTAGCAAAATATTTTTGAAATATCATTTACCTAAGGAATTTAACTACAATTTCCGGGTGCTTTTTTGTCACAATGTACAAATGTACGTTTGTATAATTTTATGCCAGCCTTAAATTTTAAATCAAGCCGTTCAGTTGAGTTTTCTGTCATATGTTAGCTTTGTTGCTTGACTGATTTAGGGATATAAAATTTCCGTTAGACTTGCCAAGGACATGCACCATATGTATAGCGTTGCCGTGTTTACTTTTCGTATTTAGCAGTGGAATTGCAAACAAGCAGAAGGCCTTTGTAGTAGTGCGATTGCAAAGCGAAAAATATATGTTAAAAAGTAGCACTAAGTTACAGTTGTTGTTCTGGCTCAACGTCGTAGCTGAAAATTCACTTTCATAGCCAAACGTGTATTTGAATAAGCCAACTTTGAGACAGAGGTCGCACGCTCAGCTAAATCTGAGCTCGTCTCCAATGAAATGCAACACAGCACAATGCGGCTTTGGCATCAAAATTGAGACTCTGCATGTGAGGGGGTGAGAGCTTATGCAAAAAGGAGATTCCTGTATAGTATGCTTCCCGGTAGGAATTAATTATTGGGTAGTCGAAAAAGTCTTTTCGTATTTTGCCAATAGACGTCGTTGCAGTCGTAGATCTCCAGTGCTACCGATTAAACTGTGTCATACCCGAAGTGTTGAAAAGTTGAGATTTCAAGCTTCATTTAACCAAAAACAAATTAAATTCGGTGAAGCTGAAAAAAAGTTACAACGGTTCGAAAATCAGTGAAAATAATGAAGAAATTCGCCATATGTATTTTGAAAATTTTGTATAAAAAAGGGAAGAATACCACGCAAGCCACCAACGAAATTTGGGAAGTTTACGGAGCCGAAGCTTTGTCAGTTCGTGTAGCACAACAGTGGTTCGCTCGCTTCCGTTCTTGGAGATCAAATGCTTAAATTATTTTCAAAGCTACACTAGCTGTCCGCATACCTCCGCTCAAAAAGGCGTAGTGGGCACATACTTTCTCTTTCTTTGACTATATTAAGTTCACATGATTCAATTGCGAATCTTGCTTGGAATTAGATTTAATAATCCAAAATTTACCTAGCGGGCTGATAAATTGCCAAAGCAAGAGATAAAAATTTCAAAAGCGAACTCGCTCACTTTTCGTATTTATGTATACGTGAGACGGTGTGTGGTTGTTGTACGTTTGATGCTGAAAGGAAAACTGTAAAAACTAGGCTGCCATAAGTGTCATAGGGTGCAGAAGTGAGTCACTCATTTGCGATTAAAAAAAGAAGAAGAAGAAGAAGTGCAAATTCAGACGCAGAAAAAAGTCAATGTGCAGCGAGGTATTGCATTTTGCTGATTCATTTCGCGCTCTGAATGAACAGGGAAACTAAACTACAGTGTGGTGAATAGTTGCTAATTCGGCTCTTGTAAACACACGTTTGCAAAATTTTAAAATTTTTTCACAAAAATGTGAAAATTTGTTTTCTGCTTGATAAAATGTGAAAATTCGTATTCTGCTTAAACACCGAACTTTCATACGAGCTTTCACTCTGACGCTTTTATTGTGCGAATGTGTGAGTCAAGAAGTACACAAAGTGCATTTACGTCATTACCGCCTAAGTAGCATGCAAAATAGGTAAACAAGTGCAAACTTTCTATGTTACTAAGCGTTGCAGTGGCAACTGTTGGCAGCACATTTAATCCGCAACGCGTTTGGAAAAAATCGCGGAAATACCTTTATGACAGAAACCTTTATGACAGAAAACTGTAACCGACAGTAAAGTTTTATGGAAATAAATTATAACGGTTCATAGTAATTTTTTCTATTCGTCTCTATTTCGAATGCATTGTTAGTACAAGCTAAGTTAGTTTCTAATGCATTGTTATAAGTTACCTAACGTCAATATATGGCAATATTAGATTCAGTGCAAAAAATCAATATAAATGCTTTTACATGTGTTTCCTTACTCTCTAAATAGCATAGCTTTATTTTTAATCTAATTTCTAAATCTCATTGTAATCCCCAGCAGCATGCAAGTGGTGGAATTCGAAAAATTTCAGTGGAATTTGTGACTTCCTCTTTTGGTGACTTCGTACAAATGTATAAGCACACATGTACCGTAATACACACGGCTTTAAATAAAATTATGCAATTGCAATTTATGCTTCTGCAGCAGCGCGCAGCCATTTGTAGCTGTTGAGAGTAGCTTTAGTTGTTTGTTTTTGTTGATGCAAGCGCAGTGGAAATTTTCAAAGGATGTTCGCACCTTCCATGCGGAGAAAATATTTTATTTTTACTGCGCGAAGGGGTCTCTCCACCTGCTCAGCTTATGTATATGTACATATGTATATATAGGTTGTGTATAACTAAAAATATGTCGCGCATTTAAGTTGGCACGTGTGTTTGTGCAGCGCGTGCAGGAAATGTTGCGACATAAGCGGAAGGGGAGCGAGAAGTGTGTGGCAATGTTCAGTGCACTTTTAAGCGCTTGTAAACTCGCGTTTTAAATTGGCTTAAAGAGTGCATGAAAGCTTATGAATTTCCTTTGCTCTTGCGCTTGGCTGTGAGTGAGTTATTTTGTTTGGCTGTGGCAACAGTTTTTCTCATGCTTAGAGCAACATATTGTCAACAATTTGTATGAAGATGGTATTTCAAAAAGTGGTGAGGCAGGGGGCGTTAGTTTATATTCCTCTGATTATATATATATACATATTTCTATTATTCAGATCTTAAATACTATAAGTATGGTAGTCCAAAAAGTCTTTTCGTATTTTGTCAATAGAAGTCGTTGCAGTCGTATATCTCCAGTGCTACCAATCACATTCTGTCATACCATATAGTGTTAGAAAGGTGAGATTTAAAAAAAAATTATAAAAAAGGGTAGAATGCCATGCTGCCCAAAAATGAAATACCACGAACTCAGGTTTGATAAAACATTTTTTACCGAATTTCGTATTTAGTTTCGAAATTCCGACACTTTTGTCAGCTGTTGTCATTTCCGCCATTATTTTGTTACCACAAAAGTAACACATCTCGTTGTGGCACGTGTTGCAAACGTGCTCACACTAGATGCACACATTTTGAACTCGACTATTAGCTACATAGTTTGTGCGCCAGTAGGGCCGTATGTGGTTATTCATTGCCTTGTTTGCTGCCAAATGTCAGCGTGCGTGTGCGAACGCGACTCACACTGACTCAGTCACGAAATTCATTTTGTGCAACCGCACACGTTGCTTACACATAAACAAATACATGAAAAACTTTCATTGCAAAACTACTTGCATTTTAAAAATCCGTTCAAATCTGTTTATTTTCAATAACGTGCACCTTGGCGTATGAGCAACCATTTCGCTCTTCCATCCTGTGTGTCAAAATAACTCATACGCCCTGCTGGCGCATCATTGTCGCTTGGATATGCTGTGTGGTGTTGCGTATATACATAACAGATTCATCATTTATTTCCTGCTATAAATCAAAAGAAGCAGTTTGAAACTTTGCGTTCGCCAGTGATGAACTATTCAACATCGGTCCAACTCGCTACTCGGCAAAGCCTTCTGCGGCATCATGTGAAGTGCCAGTAACTCTCCGGTTATCACCCGTAAGGTCACGTACACACATACATATATGAAAGAGATTAAAGTCATACGCTCGTGTATTTTCAGGCAGCGCGCTGCTTAAAGTGCCCGCATGAATGATCACATGCTCAACAATCCCGAAGTGCACTTTTGACAGCTTTTGCATTTTTGGTCTGTCACAGCGCCATAGCAGAGTATGCATTTTGAATTATAACTTGTTTGCTTGATGAAAAGTGTGCCTGCTTCTGCTGAATTTCCAACCGTATTTATGTTACCGAGTTTTCTATCGCTACCTTGCGGTCATTTGTCAATGATTTTTCAGCGAAGTACGTTTGTTAGCGAATATCACTCATGTGAAGCCACAATTTAAAGACTCTGATTTATTTTATGAAACGTTGAATTTTCATTAATTAATGACATATTTTATATTTACTTTTTTAGATATTAAGAAAAAGTACGAAAGCTTTCCAAGTAAATTGTTTCAAGGCGGCGAATATACTACATATGTTTAGCTCCACCAAAGTACATTAGGTCGTACATAATTTAGATCATCCAGTTTCATGATGACCCGGTGAAAAATAGTAATCATCTGCGGTAAGGGAATAGCAAGCGCAATTTATAGTAGATCTCTGCAGAAAATATATGTATGTATGTTTCGCACACACAGCGGTTGGCTGATTCGCTGCTGCACTTGCAACTTTTCAATTTCGCTTCCGATTCCACTTCACTTACTTTAGAAATAATTTTCCGTGCATTTTCGGTACATTTATCAGCGCCGACGGGAAGTTTTTCATCAAATCGTTGTACTTACAAGAACAGCATTACAACAAGGGCAAGGAAAAATGTGTTAGGTAGAAGCGTCTATAGCTCAAGTCCTTACAGTTGTGTAGCCGTGCGGCGATTTGTGCCAACACAAATTGAAATTGCCGGAAAATGAGAAGAAGAGCGAAACAGAGAACAAATATTTGGAGGCCTGGAAGAAGCGTGCACTTAAATCGATTGGTTGCTGAATTTTCGATAAATTTATGTGGAAGCTTGCTGGTTTACCACGTTGGTGACCTCGTACAAATCGGCAAAGTACACGGAGGTTTGCTTGCGGCATGCTACTTGCCACAGTTCGATCAACTTCGTTAAAAGTATTTCACTGTGTTTGCTATGCGCACAAATTAATTTCTTTCCTTATGTACAACTTCTCATGAACTAGTTGTAGTTGTGTGTAAGTCTTTTTATGTGCGAATATCTGAAAAGGAAGTGTGGCGAATCGCCGCAGGATACATTAGCGAATGAACTGCTGCCCGTATTTGCTCATTACAACCTATTTATGTGGCAAGTTGCACAAATGTTTTGACAGCGAAGTACTACTTTAGAAGCTGTGGGTGGCGAATACTGTTACAAAAAAGGAAGAAACTAAAAACAAAGTTTTCTCAAGTTTCCTATTTTTGTTTTCTTTACTCAAAATTTTATAAATACAGTCTTGTATATAAATATGAGTATAAAGAAAAGAATAAAAAAACTAAAATTTTGTTAAAGATTTGACGAAAGGCGAGTAGCACTTAAACCCGCTGCTGCTGCGTTTTTCTAGCGATACATACAACAATTCAGCTGGAGAATTCATTCTTCAGCCCTTTTTTTTTGCTTTGACTTTTATGCTCGGCGGAATAGCTCAGTCTCGTGACTCTTTTCGATTTACAACCATGTTATATAAGTGTGTTTAAGTAATTTGTATGCTCTACAGTTTTGGTTTATTTTACGTTTAATAAGGGAATGCGAAGAGTAGGGTTAAGATGAAGTACAGGATTCGTACGGAAAGTAATATGACCGATTTTCTTCCGCAGCAAATGTACTTCGAAGCGTGCGCGCACCGGCTGGATTCGGTAGAAGGCGTTTCTAGTTAACGAACCAGCGGCTGGTCAGTTGTCTCCGAGCACCTGGAGAGTCAAGACAAACATTTTAGGGCGGCGTGTTTCTGTGAGTGATGCAAGCCGAAAATGCTTGCTTCGTTAGAACAGAGGTATGCGATTAAATTCTGTGTTCAACTCGGTAATTATGCGACAGAGACGTTAGATCAAGCAGGCTTACCCAGATGTTGCTTTAGCAAGAAGTGGTGTGTTTCTGTGGCATCAGACCTTTTGGGGGGCCGAGATGAGGTCGCTGATGAATGAGCTAATCCAAAGTGAAAACGATGATCATGATCTTTTTTGACATCAAAGACATTTTTTTTGTTTCCATGCTTGAAAAGGCCGTTGAAAGGCAAGCATTTTGAGACGACAGAGGGGATCCAAGCAGCATGCACCTCGCCTCTCAAGGCTATTCCGGAGAATGCCTTCCGTGACGCCTTCAATGCTTGGAAATCGCTCTAGCAGCGCTGCATCGACGCAGAAGGATCCTTTTTTGAAAGTTTTTTATGAATTGTAACGATTGGTTCATTAATTTTTTTTAAATTGACTCAGTTCTATCACTTTCCGGACAAACCCTGTATAAGTCTCTAAGCCAACTTTCCAACAAAACCAATATATTTACATTTTTAAACAGTTGTAAACTCTCTCTCTTACTAATGATTCAATTAGTATCAGACATATACAATTTTCTCATTTGTTAATAGTCGCAAGCCGAGCAACAACGCAAACTGCCGTGTGCTGGTTTATTAATGATTGCGAGTCCTTTATTTATAGCTATTATGCCATGAGCCACCAACAACGATTTGTTTACTATTTACTATTTCACATGCGTCTCTTTCAATCGATAATCAATAAATCAGCATATAAGAAAACAAAAAAAACAAAAGCTAGGCTGGCATCCTGCTCCACACAGCGCCTGCCCTGCTTACTCGACTTTGCCACACGTAAGACAGCGCACATACATACACACAAGTAAACTTATGCAAAAGTGTGTAAAAAACTCAGTTTCCAACAACTAGAAAAACAGCGAAATGCAAATCAATAATTCTGTACAGTTTCGAAGCGTTTATCGCTGAGTGCCAATCCGCCGGCAACGGCAGCAAGACGTGCAGTGGCATATAAAAGTATAATTTTCCCAATAAATAACGCTCACTTATATATATATATATATTTGTGCATGTATTTTCGTAGCAAAGAGGCGGACGTTATTTATAATTCTTCTGAGTTTGCCACACACTGCGAATCTGTCCTCCAAAGGCGGCTTTCACGGCTTTTATAAGTGCTGCTAAGAGTAGCTCAATATATCACTTTTTGGTTGTTGTTGTTGTTTTTTACGTATTTATATTTTGTGTAAAATGGTTGCTCTTCCCTCGTATTTACTTTATATTTGTGTTTGCTCATTTCAGCGCGTGCCTTTGCATGTAAATTATTAATAATATCCTGAGAGTAGAAATTTTGTTTGTGTGCGTGTGATTTCGGCGCTCAACTTTATTACTGCCGATGAATATTTGCCTTTTGTTCTATTTTTCCGGAATGCTGCTATTGACTTTACAGCGCGTTAACGACTCAAGTGGCATTTTGTTGTTTCGTCAATGCTCAGAGAGAAGTGCAAAATCAACAGTAATTTGAATACTAAAGAAGAAATAAATAAATATATAAGGGCATAAAGCATTTCATTTTACTTATTCATAACATCATCTGAAGAATTGTTAACATCGAAATTAATTTCAAAGAAATTTTTGAATAGTTCAATTTTCTTGAGGAGTTCCAAGTGGGCGAAGAGCACTTTACTTACATAATCATTAACAATTGTTTTCCTAATCATAGAGAAAGTTCGGACAGACTCTCCAAAATGGAAAATTAACTGAATTTATAATTATTAAAATTAATTTATGTTCAACTGTTTTAAGGCATCCCGTCAAACAATAAAATAAATAAGCATAAATACACTCGAGTCATTGAAAGATACAGAGGAGGAGAGCTACACACTGAATTCGTTATCACAGCCAAGAACAGTCGGTCAATGGCGCTGAATGTGGCTCTTTGCCATTGGCGAGTTTTTGGCTTTCGTCTTCTTGGCGCCAAATACCAGCGTTTTACTCTGAAAGTTATTTATTTTTCACTTACAAGTAGTTTGCTTTAAACGCTGAGCAAATTGGGTATGTAGTTAGGAAGTTGCAAATATGGCATAGGAACACGTTCTTGGAATTTTCCAAGAAAACTAAATATTTTATAAAAAATGTATATGCCATATAAATGCATATATCTATTTTAATATTTAATGAGAGCAACCATATTTCAGCAGTGTCTCAACAATCTTACTCTTTTCCTCAATTTACAGGATTCAACCTCGACGCGCATACCTCGCCTAGATGGCGGCTCACGCATCCCGCTACCGGGCAGCTTGCGACCGTCCAGCTCAACAGCACACAATGCCACTGGCTTGGCAGCACGTACATCGCAAATTCTTCAGCGTGCGTCTACAGTTGGATTTCCACAGAAACGTCCTTCGACATTGGCTGGTCTTAGACCGTCCATTGTGAGTGCGAATGCTTTGAAGCGTAGCGCTTCTGGTGATCACATCACCAATGCAGTGAACTTGGTTACCAAGAAAACCACCACAGCGCTTAAGAAATGGATTGGCAAGTCGGAGAAAATGGCGCCGCCTCCGCCAGTTCAGAAAACACACGTTGTGGCACAGTCTAAAAATACGAGAAAGCAAACGCCGCAAATAAAAGCGTCGATTCCAGTTGTGCCTGCTGAGACGGATTATTTCGCCACTCCGCGTCCGCTAACGCGATCCGATACGTTTGTACGCACCGACAGTCCCAACGACATAACACAATTCTCACCAAGTTTACTAACACAATCCACGCCTGCACCCCCCACAAATGGGTCGCTTACAACTACACGCATTATCCGTCCTCCGGATATTAACGAGACAACGAAATTGCTTAGCAACAATACCCGCCATGCTCTATATAACACCCAGAGTTTGGATAGTAGTCATGCCAATCCAGCAGCGCAATTTGGAGAGACGTTCGAGGCAGACATAAAGCGCCCAATGCAATATGATGAGACGACAAACGATGTGACCATTAGCCTTAATAACCAATACTCGCCGAATGCAACGCAAGCAATATTAAAGCCCAATCTTACGGCTACTTTCAATGCACCCGCTTTGCTTGGTCAAACTATGAATGTGGTCTCATCGTCGGAGACTTTTACGCATAAGTCTCAATTATTCTCAGGCGATACTGTTCTCTTCGACAACACTGCGTCTTTGGGTATAACGAAAATCATAGACTCAGCTGATGCCATCTCTCCAGTGACTAATGCTACTTACTCCAATCCGGACTCGTTGGATAATCTTCAACTGCTGGAAGATGTGTCTGCGCCGTCAGGTTTCTTAGAAATGGATCTAACTTTACAATCAGATGCTGCAAGTGAACACGAGAAGACACGTGATAATCTATTGGACTGTACAGTTTCTTCCGAGACCGATGAGTTGAATAGTACTTTGAAAGCGCTGGCGCCAGAAAAAGCTCATATGAAACTGCCACTTAATTCCACAGTGAATTCAGAACGATTACTTGATCTCACTAACGCACTGTCGCCGTCGAAACATATGATGAACTTGACTAAAGATTATCTGAACCCCTCATATGTGGGTTCACGAAATACGAGTCAACTGTTGTATATGACGCAACATCAATACACCGGCTCCGAACATAACACTCCAGAATACAATTCGGTAATGAAGTTCCAGGATCGTACGCATCTGCTTGCTTCACCTCAAATATCACTGAAAGGCGCTCAAAGTGATTCGGTGTTGCCCACATGTACGCCCGAAGATGAGTCTTTGAGCGTACCGATGAAAGTAGATGCGAATGCTTTGCTTGCTATGGGCGCGCGTATGGAGGATTTTTATTCAGCGCGAGACGGTAATCAACCCCAAATAATAGCCAGCGCATCTTCTCTGCAAGATGTCAACAATCCGGATGCTAAACAGAAATCTCGTTACTCATTTGGTTTGGACCTTACGGAGTCCACCCTTGATTGCTCAATAGACTTGGTAGATGTGTCACTTTCATCCAACGCTGCTGGCCATCCCACTGCCAACAGTTCCATGGCCTTGCACTCACAGTCGCCTTCATTGCAGACTCAACAGCAGCAGCAACAACTGCAGCCTTTGCGACGACAAACATCCTTCGAATTGGATGAAAGTTTGGGTATTTTGACCCCTGATCAAATGAAAGAATTTCTCGATTCCACAAACACTAACAATACTAACAACTTGGAATTGCCCCTGTCACATAATGGAAACAAAATGGCAATGCATCACATGCGAATTGATCAAACACCGTCACCGGAGGAGCTACCACTAGATCCTGTTGAGGTAAAGACTGATGTGACAGAACTTTTGTTGTCACAACAACATAATCAGTCGAATATTTGTGAATCCGCCTTAAGTCTGCAGCATCAACAACAGCTGCAACAGCGTCAACAACACTTACAACAACAACAATTGCAGTCCAGTTCCATCAGCACAGCTGAAACGATCTCCACGCATACAGATATCGACACATCTTCAAAAACATCGGATGCAATGACGAAATCGAATGTCTCGAAGATTTCGACCAGCTTCATCACAAGTGTTACTAGTGTCACCAGCTTGGATACGGGCTATCAAGGCGACGGCGAAATGTCACGTCCGGCTTCGCGCGGTGCTTGCGACCATTCGCCGTCCAATGGTCCTGCGGCACGTAAAGGCGGTCACGTTTCACGACAACCCAGTTTTAACCAACAACTTCAACAGCAACAAATGCCATTGGTGCGCCGACAAGATCCAATGACTGACTCTGACTTTTTTACAGAATCCGATGCAGATGACATATTTCATCGTGGTGATCGTCGCGCCCAAGTTATCGATGGACAGCTATATGGACCAATGCTCCAACCAGCGGCCTCCGTATTTATATCTGAAGATCCTGAAGATTCTTGTATGGAATCGTCGGGCATATTCACAGATGTTGAGAATCGGTGCGATGATGATTTGGCACAAATGCGGCGCCAAGATACGCAAGACGCAATAATGGACATGTCACCCGAGGGTGATGGCGATTCCACAGAAACAGTGAAGAGTAATCGGGAAGCTTGTAAAAATGCCATCAACAGCGAGCGCAATGCTAACAAAAGTGAAACCCTGGCTGGCGGCGATGTAACCGTAACAACAACGCTACGAAATGTTGCTGCCACAACACTCGGTCAAGGTCAGTTGAGTAGCAGCCAAACATCTTCAACAATACATAGCAGTATGAGTACCGATCGCCTCTCAGCAGCGACGCTCTCCAATCGCACTTCATACTGCAGTGTTGACGGCAACACCATGAACGCAGACTGCAAAAGCTTTTCCTCGCTGGAAGAAGCTTTTAATGAGAGCACTACAGCGCTGAACATCACCGATACCCTCAACAACACAGTACTGAGTCCAGCAAGTGCCGAGCACGCCAGACGATCACGCCTCTCCACAGCTGGAAACGACAGCGCTGGCGTCAACAGTCGTTCTGGCGATGAATGCTCGGCCAGCGTCGAAAGCCAACAGCACGAGTCAGTGCTGAATGTTACTCCACCGCGTAAACACGCGTCGCTAACTTCGCTCTCAACAGTCGCGGCTAACAACGCCACATTCTATGGTGCTAAAGTAGAGAACGTGGGAAATAAGTTCACGTACGGATTATCGGCCGCTCGTGGTTCCGCACTCATTGAAAGGGAAACGCATTCGGAAACGGGCACAGCTGGCACAAAAGCGGCTTGCGCCTCAACGTCATCTTCAACAACCTCGCTGTCTGTAGACAATCAAAGCAACATTAACAAAAACATACATCGGTCCGCATTAGAGGCCGCCGTTGCAGCTGCCGCAAAAGCCACAAACGCCGCGAGTGGCACAAACAAACGCACGCCGCGCACGACGAAATTCGCATCCGCGCGTAATTCGCCTAAACAACGCACATCAACCGGGTCGGTCGCGAGTGTATGTGATATTGGCGCGTCATCAGCATTAAATGTGCGCAAAAAGCAGACTCCCAATAAATGGGAAGCAGTGATGAGTAAAATTGAAAGCAACAAAGCGTTACCAAAAAAGAATTTGAAAGAAGTGAAATCAAAAGTGTCAACAATACTACGCCCCAGCAATGGGGTAGGTGCTACAGGTGATGCTGGCAGCAATGCCACAACAAATACAACAACGGCGTCGACGGGACGGTTCGGTGGAGTTCCGGGACGCGCGAGCGTCACCTCTACGCCGCTAATACGCCGTTCGCCAAGCTCAACCGCTGCGAGCGGCAGCTTGAGTCCGCGTACGAATGGCATGTCGCTGCCGCTGCGGCCAACAGATAACAGCACTCAACGCAGCAACACCGGCAGTCCAATAACGACGCAACAAGTGTCAAAGCGACTATTCCAGGGAATTGCAGCCAAACGGTAAGCCTAATAATATTAGTTTTGGCTACAAGCACACGCATACATACACACTGAATGTGCATATAAAATATGAAAATAAGTATTTAAGTGGTTTTCGCATTCCACAGCGCCTTATCTGGGTTACTTGATTGTCGGTTGAGTAGTGTTGCTAAAAGTCCGTCTACCAGACAACTATTTATTAAGAAACTATACACATTTGATATTTGCTTATCGCTTCTATCATCACGTCTTCCTTTTAAACAAGTGGCGTTTCCGTTATCTTGCCTAGTAGAAAAGCGCCCATATATCGATGTGGATGTTCGCGAGTAATTGCATTGCGAATACAAAGCGTCTGCCTTATTTCACGAAACTATGCCACTTTTATGGCTGAATTTTTGGTTGTTTTTTCTGTTAAATTTTTCAAATATTCCACGTTTCTGCTATCAAAGTTTTATCTTTAACACTTTGAAACAAATATTTATTCTTGTCACAATAATTTTGCCACTTGTTTAAATAGAATAAAATTTCATATCTGAAGTGACTTTATGAGAAATAAAAGCAAACAAAGGTCTCACTTCGAGTGTAACCGTTTCATTATTCTTCTTCTTCCTTACTGGCGTAGACACCGCTTACGCGATTATAGCCGAGTTAATAACAGCGCGCCAGTCGTTTCTTCTTTTCGCTACGTGGCGCCAATTGGATATTCTAAGCGAAGCCAGTCCTTCTCCACCTGGTCCTTCCAACGGAGTGGAGGTCTTCCTCTTCCTCTGCTTCCCACGGCGGGTACTGCGTCGAATACTTTCAGAGCTGGAGTGTTTTCATCCATTCGGACAACATGACCTAGCCAGCGTAGCCGCTGTCTTTTCATTCGCTGAACTATGTCAATGTCGTCGTATATCTCGTACAGCTCATCGTTCCATCGAATGCGATATTCGCCGTGGACAACGCGCAAAGGACCATAAGTCTTTCGCAGAACCTTTCTCTCGAAAACTCGTAACGTCGACTCATCAGTTTTTGTCATCGTCCAAGCCTCTGCACCATATAGCAGGATTTTATATTTATTATTATTGTTTCATATATATTTTAACTAAAAGTAGGGAGTATTGCATCCATTATTAACAATCACAGAAAAGAAGATAGTACATATACTATAAGAAATAGTTTCTTCCGGAATTACATGAAGATTTCTTATATATTGACCGATACATACCGCATATATAAAGTCAACCGGAAGTTCGAAAATTTTCAGAGTAGATATATAAGGGTTAGGGAAGTATTGACCCATTCTTGAAAACTATATTCCCATTTCGACAATTTTGGGCCTTAATCTGAAATTGATCAAGTAGTTCCTGAGATATGGGATTTCACCTAAAAGTGGGTGGCACCGCGCCCATTGTACTATTTTTACAGCGGCTCCCATAAAACCCTTCCCTTCCATCCTGGTTGTCCAATTTAATGCTTGCGGCTCATTTATTAGAGTCATCGCACTTTTAGTAATTTTTAACACAATCATTATATGTGGAGTGGGCGTGATTATTATCATTATTCCATTTTCCCAGTGTTCACTGAACAGACATTCATACGGATTTCAACTGGTCTCGTCACCCTGATCAGTTATATGTATGTACTAAACAAGTATAAATGCAAAAAAACGTAACATCACTTTTCAAAAGTTTGGTATTGGTTATAAAATGGTTATATAATGGTTATATATTGGTTATAGATTGGTTATATCTGACAGCGGAAGCTGACAATTTTTTGCTACATATACATATGTATCCTTTGATGTAGTTAACCGTAAGCAATAATAAGCTCAATTGATGATACGATTTTCGTATACAATGACACATGTTTACAACAAAACGCTGAACTAATTATGTATACGTGTGTACATATTTTTATAAGCAACAACTCGGCGCTGTTAAGACATGAAAGTTTTTAAACTTTAGACAACCTGCAGCGTCCGCCGACCGTTGACTGATCGCTGTAGCACTCTGTAGAGTGCCACAGGGAGTCAGACTGTGGCTCAAGTACAATTAAATAATTATTTGTGGCTTCCTACAATTACATTTGCTTCAATAATCAACTTTATTTTATACTTTCATTGCGATTGAAACGGATTCCACTGAGTTTAAGTGCACATTGATGATGTGCATGGGAAAACGACTTTGACTTAAAAGTGCATATTTCTATAAGTACAATATTGAATGTTGTAAGGCTAAGAAGAAACTAGCACCTGCCGTTGATACATCATTCCTAAGCCCATATATGTAACTATAACTGAAATACTTCAAATACTCATAAAACAGTTGGTCACTCATTGCATTCGTGTTCATTGCTCATAGAAGTGAACAATTCAATCGCCTTTGCCGTTAGTCGACTCTTATATTTACAATAAAATCGCTTGTAAATGCTGTAATCCTCGCACCGCACGAGTGCAGTCTTCCACGTCGAGATTTTTATGTGCCAAGCAGACGTTTCGGTTTCCACTTTTGCTGTAGTTCTTCATATTTCGTACCTACATACATAAATTTATATAAACAAGTAATAAATACGAGCTTACCTTTTAATTGTTTACGGCAACGAAAATGCCAAACCACAAAGAGTGTTGCATTCAAGCGCCAACAACTCGCATTGCTAGCGAGTCAAACAAAAAGAAAACAAAGCAGCAATAAAAACTCGCTCACTTCGCTATGAATGAATTCATATGCGGTAGATTGGAATAACAACAACAACAACTTGCACAAATATTGTATTAACACCGCAAGCAGCGACCAGCAACCAGCAACCAAGATGCCAACACAGATGAGCGGTGAGCAATTAGAACATTGCATGCGTGGCGTTTTGAGTCGCATAACTGCCTTTGCGTTGCATTCGGTTGCGTGTCGCCGAGACTTGACAGTTCTGTGACACTTGTCATAATAGTGTGTCGACACCACAAGCAACAAAGACATACAACAACACATGCAGCTTCATTGCTACGTTTAAGTTGACAATTTGAGTGACATATTGACTCCGTTTATGCCTCATAAAATACAGACCTACATATATACATATATTTTCGTATATGCATACAAACATATCTACATAATCTTCAATTAAATTTAATCAATTACCGGATGTATTTGTAGTTTAATATAGTATATTATTGCTATATACATATGTACATATATGTATTGCATATGGTATTGAGTTACAAGAAATTAATGTTAAAGTATTAAATATATACACAAAAAGCCCTTGGAAAAAGCGTTGAAATGAGTAGGCAATCTAAACTATTTCCATAAAACATACAAACTAGAAACTGAAACTGAGTTTTAAATATGCAAATTGTTTAATCCTATACACACTTCTATAAAAATCCTACCGTATAATTTCTGGTATTTTCTTGACTTAAAATTACTTAAACGTCGAATTCACATTGGCGAATTCGATTGGCGAATCGAAGGCAGCTATTACATTTTCAATTTGAATCGAGATAGGTGTTTTTATTGACCTTCCAAAGTATTAATTGGCGCTTACATTAATTTCGGTTTGCTTTTCCTCATATTTATGGCGTAACCATGCTGCTGACCGACTAATGGGTAGCCCCCAGCGGCCTTAAAATGGTTGATGAATTCAATAAAAAGCTTCCCCACGGCGAAAATCTCTCAGAGATTGACTGCCGAGCGTGGATGTTAAAGAAAATCTTTTTATATGTTCATTGGAATACGATTTTTATATAATATGTGTGCTTCGAGCAACATGGAAACCCTTTTTCGCAAGCAGGTTCGAACAATGGACTCCGAAACAGAAAATGAAAACGAGAAATGACGACTTGACCACAGAACGTTGTAAACTGTTCTAAAATAACATTAAACCGCAACATCCGTGTTTCATTTCCAAAACGAAGTTAACATACAAGCGTGTTCGTAGAAACCTCAAAAATATTAGTTACGAAGTTTCGTTTCCCCGAAATTGGTTGTTTACGAAACACTGTGTAATCGCTAAATTTAGTAATATTTGTTCGCAAAAAAGACGATAATTTGCTTCGTGAGCATGCCGAGCATAAATTTACATATTTACATCATTTATTTCATCAACAACTATGCACGAGGGGTAAACATAAGCGCCAATCGCTTAGAGCTAGTCTGTTCTAAACACGTACATACATATGTACAATACATACCTACATATATTAATGTATATATTTTTAAACATTTCTGTGTACATTTTACGCTAATATACATATTTACCATCTACACATATGTATGTGTGCACATGTCAAATGCTTCCACATATTGTTTACCTGATATTTCACAAGCCGTGTGCATAAATATACTAACATACATGTGTATTTATGTGCACAATAGCTTCGTAATATGCAAATGTATGCTTGTAGCTATAAAAGTAGCCGGTTCATTTCACTTAAGTGAAACTTCTTTTAAACTTCTCGTTGACCTTGCCGAAGTGCCAGCGGCAGATATTTACGAGTCTACGTAATGTATTGAACATATTGTGTTGCGGTTATGTACATATGTATGTTCTTATGATTTCCGACCGAACTTAGCATTTGTTGTCTTATTTTCTGCTCAAAATATATTTAATGTTCAGTTTTTAGGTTCTTTGCTGCCGACAAGTTCAATAAATATTTACACTTGCGGCTTAAGTGCTTGAATATGCTCGAATTCGTAAAATAGAATTTTTTTTATTCGTTTTTAGAAATTATCACATCGCAAACGTTCAGAACTGGTTTTAGTTATTCCAATGCGTTCTATCTCCCCCTAAACATTAATAAAAATATACACCTATGCTTGTAAATATGTATATATATATATACTATATTTGACGACATAAAGTGATGAAAATATTTTAAAATGTTTCTTATCTGCTATCAGCAAAACTACTCAAATGTTAAGAATTCCGAAACTTTCGGCAGACCTCGACCGTGTTTTTTTCAAAATTTATATGCCGAGCACCTGGAGAATATATTCAATCAATAAGTCACATTCATCGCCCATATAGTTTCATGTACATAAGTATGTTAGCGAGACATTCCATTAGTGTAGAATTTTTTATTTACACACGGGTTTGTAACTCGACATACATAAGTACATGGCTACACACACATTTGAGTGATTGAAGGGCGTTCGCTTAGTTTAACGAGTAAATTAAATTTGTTTTCATTGAATTTGTTTGGGAAAACTGCTGTGGTGTCGACAAGTGGCGAGTATATATACAAATATACACATATCTATATGTATTTAGTCAAAGTAACAACAACAAAAGCCGCAATCAAACAAGCAGCTAACCGAACAACGTGTTTGGGCGTTTTTCTCACACTCCCGCAAGCGTCAGCTGTGGTGCGGTGTGCTGAGGGGCGAGCTACAGTGGTGTGTGCAATTATGCATATATAAATATGAAAACGCACAAGCACACCTGTCATTACTCGCTGCTGACGTGCCACCGCCGCCGCTTACACGCACCCACACACCGCTCCGCTTGGCGCGCCAGCAATCGAAAAATATTAAAAAGCAAAACGATTTGTGTAGTAATAAAAATAAAAACGCGCTTTTGTTGTTTGCGGTAATTTTTGCAAGCATTGACATTTCGTTTGATTCACAAATGTGTGTGTGTGTGCGGGTGCATTGCCAGCGCACACCGGTCGTTTCTGGTGTTGCAACAAGGTAGCGTTTTTCATTTCACTTTCTGATTTACCGTTGTCTCTTTTTAATTCATTACTTAATGTTGATGTTGTTGTTGTTATTGCTCAATGCACGCGCTTGTCAATTGCGGCGACTAATTTCTCAAAACTTTTCATGCAAAAGATTAATCATGTGAACCCTGTGGGGCGGCATTGCCACTTCCCGCTCACCGCTTTGCAATACCATTACCAATACCATTCAATTACTTACATGCACTTTTGCAAACCGCTCCGCACTCTTCTGGCATTTCAATATCATGTTTTGCATTTATGATTACTTATTTGTTGTTGTTATTGTTATTCGTGGAAGCTGAGTTTTATTGCGGCAATTTACGACTGCATTTGACTTTGCCTTATTGCCTCGCTGATTTGTGCTCTTTGACATTTGGCGCGTTTGCTTTGTGCCGATTTGTTGTGATTTGCTATGTTTTGTTGTTGCACTCGTAAATGAGATAGTGATGTCTGAGGTATTTACATATTTTAAAGTGTCTTTGTGTATTGCTTACCATTTTTAGTTATTAAAAAATCGTTTTTTTATTTAATTATTGTGCTCAAAGGATGTGGGGAGAATGTGAGCGTAATTTAATCAAGAAATGATACAAGCTAGGCACACGAAATAAAACTTTAAACTATTTCGTAACTCGCACTTTTTTCCACTTCCACTTCTTTTTCTTTTTTTCTACTACTATTGTTTAAAATATTTAAGAGGAATACCTCATGGACCACGGGTAAAAAACAGCCTTTTTCAAAAAAATTTTCCTTATATAAAAAATGAAATATTTTATTAAGATTTTTTTGTGACAAACATACACTATTAACAAAAAAGTTCTGAAGTTTCTCTTTTTCGTTCAAGTCATGAAAATTGGTTGAGTAGTTCTCGAGAAATCTTGCCAACCGACTTAAAAAGCACAGTTTTGAGAAAAACCGTGTCTCCGGAACTATTACTCGGTTCACTTTAAAATTTAGGATAATATTCTAGAGGTATTTTCGAATTTAATGAGACAATACAAAAATTTTTTTGAAACTCGTAAACCCTTGTAACCCCTTAAGGCGGTATTTTAGTCTAGACTTTCAGGTGATTTTGGAACTACGGAATAGTTTTGAACATTTTTTTCACAAAATGGCGTCTACCAGAAACATTTTCTTTTGTAATACTTTTTTTACAGATTAAAATTTTTTAAAAATAGTAAATTTAAAAATAGAGGATATGCCTAGTTTCAGATATTGATAATTCTCTAAAAATTTCATTTAAGGCCGTTTAGTAGAACCGTGGGTATCGTTTTGAAAAGGACAGTTTCGAGAAAAGCGCGTTTAAAGTTTCAGTTCTGGCCAAACCATTTTGGACCTACTTATATCGCCGAAACATAATTTGAATTTTGAATCGATTTCTTCTACAATAGAATATCTTAAACTCGCTAGGTAGGTGCATATAGAAGAAAAGAGCTAAAAAAAGGTATGGATCGATGTTACTAATTGTGGAACAAGGCAATATGAGAACCATAAATAGTACTAAGTGCTTCCATTTACTAAATGTTTGGACTGTGTGTCTAAGGTAAAAGAAGGTGAAGGAATCCAAATATAATTCCAAGAGCAGTGGGCTTGGATGCAGTGCATTACGACACTGTATATTATAACCCTTTAACGAAAATGTTATAAAACCAGATAATGTCGCAATATGAAAAGCAATTATGCCGCGCCCTGGGAGTACTTATGTTAAATTATTTATAACCCATGTGAAACCATGAAAGCTAATGGACTTGTGCATATGCGCCTATATTTCTGCGTGTAAACAAGCGTTGTTACTTTTTGCTTGAAAATCACAGTGGCGATAATACATGTACGTCTGGCCATTAGTGGCTGGTGGCTGGCAATATGAGAATTGCCACACATTGGCCAACACCTTCCCGCAGCCTCGTTGGCGCGTCGGTGTGAATACGCGCCGAGCATGCTAACGAAACCGCGGGTGCTGGGTCTACTGCCACCATTCATCCATAAGCAATTTATGCCGTTTTGCATGCGTCCACACACACATAACCTCAAAACACACATATAAACTTAAAATACCAAATAAATTTGGCCCACTAATGCAGTGTGTTCGTCCGCTTGCCATCTTCACATGCGAAGTGAATATTGTGAGAGCTGAACGTCGGAAATTAAGGTTAATTTAAGGCGTTTATCAGTCAAGAGGCATGTGTGGCATATTCTGGCCGCCGTTCGCACCTCTGCAACAACACATTGCCGCCTTACGGCGTCATGGTCACACAATAATCACCACCTGCTCTGCCCCTAGGTAATACCTGCTCATATTGGGTCGAAAATATTTAACGCGGATATGGAAAATTTGCTTTGTTACTTGCGCGTTTATTTACTCGCTGTGGACTTTGCGGAGTCAATGGCGTCGGTGCGTAAAAAGTTGGCATAATTTCTAATGTTTACGGTAAACAGATAGCCCTCAATTACCAATGTGTGTGTGTGTGAGTGTATGTGCTTCATGGAATGCTTGGTATTAACTTTTTGTGTTGAAACTGAATATCAAAGCGTTTGTTTCCTGCGCGCCGCCACTCGATGATTATCGTTTCTGTCGGTTTGCTGTTTTCGCTTTGATTTTGTGCTGTTGTGTTGTTGTGTGCGCTTTTCGCAAAATGTGTGCGCGTCTGCCTAGCGGTTTGCGTAGACATTTGCGGCCAGACTGGGCGAGTCCATTTAAAGCGATTGACTTTGCATTTAAATTCAGTAAACATTTCCTTTTGCGCCTCGAAAACGCTAAACAGGTGGTTAATTGCTTGTTATTTCCATTTACTTACTCCAATTTCCCAGTTAGAGCTTGAATTATTATTATAGCATAGATTTTTCATGCGATTGTTTACAAACGTTTTGGGAAGCAAAAAGCTCAGGAATTTAGTTTTTATAATTATTTTTGCATTGTTTTCGCTGAAAGCCGAAAATAATATTTATTGTGCTATAACTACAACATGGAAAAAAGAGAAGTAATTAAAGTTCATTATTTTCCATTATTGTAAATATAATTGTGTGTATTTAACAATACAGCAATTATTTATTGTAATTGTCAGAAATTACATCCTCCAATTTTAACTAAATTCGAAATTCAAACAAATAAATTTACTTTCCAAAAATTTTTTTTCAAAATACATAAAAGCTGGTTGTGTCAATATATCGTCACCTAAAATGCAAAAAACGTAACGTAAACGTAAACGTTTTCAAAAGTATATAAGCGAAAAAACCAAATAATAGAAATCACAAATATTGAAACAAAGTTTGAGTTTTGGTTATAAAATGGTTAAGTATTGGTCATAAACTCATATTGAACCAAAATTAGAGTTATAAAATAGTTATATATTGGTTATTATATCTGAGAACAATTTCCAATTTTTTTATGATAGTTATTGAATTACTGCTTTCAATTATAAGATTTTTTATAATTTTTATCATGAAGCGGGTGTTCAAGTTTCGAAACATGAATTTCAGCTAATTTTTGAAATGCCTTAAAAAAGTAAGTTTATATTTTTTGTCATATTTTTATTAGTTATTTATTAAAATAAAAAGAATACAGAACAAAATAAAAACAGTTAAAAATAAAAAAAAATAGTAATTGATTGAAGAGTGAGACGATATTTATCTAGAATACAAAATATTTATCTAGAATATGAAAAGGTTGCAATGTCTGGTACAATGGAAATGTAGGAAAATATTCTTTCACGTTATTGCGACTGCCTGAACCAAAAAAAAAAATTTTGTACCACTTATTTTATTGTTTCTAAAATTTTAAAAATAGTAAAAACTAAAATTTGATAATGTGGATAGTTACAGACACAGATAGGTTCATAAAAAAGATTCTCGAAAAATGTCCGCAAATCGGTACAGTAAAATCAAAGAAATCGTGGTTATCGTTTGAAACTTTCAGTTTGGCTGCCGAGTCTGCAAATTACCTGTATATATTTCAACAAATAATTCGATTTTTCTACTTCTTATAAACAAATATCTACAATTTTGGTAGACCACTTTTTGCCGTTTTTCCCCTAGAGACCTTATTCCATCAGTGTAAAACTTTCATCAGTGTAAGTCGAAATTTCCAGAACGGAAGCGAGCGAACCATTGTTGTGCTACACGAACTGATACATCATCGTCTCCATAAAATTCACAAATTTCATTGGTGGCTTTCTACCCTTTTTTATACAAATATTTCAAAATATAGCGAATTTCTTCATTATTTGCACTCATTTTTGAACAGCCGTAACCTCTTTTTCCACTTCCCTGAAATTAGTTTCTTTTGGTTAAATCAAGCTTAAAGTCTCACCTTTCCAACGCTATATGGTATGACACAATGTGATTGGTAGCACTGGAGATATATGAGTGCAACGACATCTATTGACGAAATACGAAAATACTTTTTCGACTACCCAATATAAAAACTAAGATTTTTTTTTATTTCTAGACTAGAATATCCCCTTAATATACGTATTAATATATCTTATTAAACATACATACATATTAAACCGACGATGTATACCTCCATGTTTACCTTCGTTTTGTTATTAATTCACATGTTCGGAAAAAAGCTCGGCATACATAATTAATCACACGTTTAGTCACGATAATAAAATAAATTGCCATGCAAAAAAATTCTAAGCGTTCTAAGTAATTGCGTTTATAATTTGCATATTTGCACTTTCGCCAGCAACCGAGACTGCGAGCTCAATGCTTTTCAATTCAAAGTGCTAGAGTTCACAAAAGCCGCATATAATTTGCCAAAAGTATCAATTACGCATGATAAATACTTCTCAATTGACGCTTAACGCTTAATATATGTACATTATATACACTCATACATATGTACATAATTACGCAACAAAGAAGGCACAATAATAAGAAACAAGTAGCTGGAGGCTGGTATAATGAATGGTTGAAAGCTAATAGCCACTTCAAAGAATTTTGTTAAGCCGAAATAAAAATTGCCAAAATATTCAAAAAATAAGCCAAAGAAGCAGAATTGTGTGGGTTGTAAGCTTAAACGATTATAATCATAAATTTAAGCGGTTTAATAGCAGCTCCGAAAAAAAGAGGCTTCTAGTGAATACGAAAGGCTTTAATGCCGTGTTTTTCTGTGAAAAGACAAACTATTTTTCAAGAATTAAGCGTGTAACCAATTAATATGAGAGTACGACATGCAATTAGATCCCTAAAGAGTGTGTTTTGGGCTTAAATCCCTACTCACATAAACTCACTTACAATTAAAGTGGCATTGACAATGAAAGTTGTGGTGCTCAAGTTCATGGCCACAAGAAGAGGTGTCGATGCGTAAATTGGCGCATGTATATAGGTACTTAAGTACTAATACTTCCACAATTATACCTATGTTGAAATTATTTAATTATATGCCCCAAAAATAAGAGGAAAGCATTAACAACTGAAGACGTATTTTTTTGCTCGCTAATTGAAATCCCTTCAAATGTCTCGAACTGTAAGAACTTGTTTTGTCTAGGCTATGGGCATGAGCGTCCCTTCAAATGTCTCGAACTGTAAGAACTTGTTTTGTCTAGGCTATGGGCATGAGCGTTACTTCTAAGCTCTGACTTCGCGCTAATTTGCTTTTCACATACACGAGTTGGCCGCTAAGATTTAGCGCGAATTCCGGTCGGTGTTGAAATCTCTGTAAGCGCTTGGCCTAACATCGTTTAGCGCTGGCTCCGCCTATTGCGCGCCAGACAACCACAGAGGGGGAGTGAGAAATCGCCGGCATATTTTTGCTACAAAAAGAAATTTGTTTACCCGCTAAACTATTGCGTAGATTTGCTTAGTCGACGATCTCTTTACGAGCACACACCAGCTCTTGCGTCAAAAGTCGTGCTAAGAAATAAATGAAGCATCGTTCGGTATGAACATATGTAGGTGTGTTTTCTGCCTAGTGACTAGTGGGCTGTTCGAACGGCATGAAGTCGTTTGTCGAGTGTCTGTTTATTTGCATGAAACAATCGTTTTGCGATAATTTTTCAGTGATTAGGAACAAATGTAGGTTTCGGCTTTTATGTATAAATTTTCACATATGCAAATTAGCGCTATTTTTGTTGTAGATAGGGGTGGATCATTAGCGGAGCAACAAGCGTAACAAAGTGTGCTTATGACTAAGTAACGGATATTTACTTGAAATACTAAATATAAACGCTCAGTTTATGTCAATATTGGCAGAGTCACGTTCATATGTCACTGGGCAAGTTACGAAAAATTCAGTGAATGGCTTTGGATGGATGGTCTCAACTGGCTTGAGGCAGGATTTCACCAATACTCGAAGAGCTTGAGAAGTACCTGTAGCATGCAGTAATTTTTCAATGATCTAATTTGCCTGCAGAGTCTTTTAAGCAATGGTTTCGTGAGAGGTGTTCGACTACATTCATCACTAAGTGGACGGCTGACACTCTTTATACATCGCAATGTATTCTAATTTGTGTGGCATATGGTTTTTGGAAGCACTTCCATAATTGCTGTTGACGTACAATTTTGACGCCCCTTTTTGTTGTTGTTGTTCTCACAAACAAATTACTATTTACTCGCACTTTTTGATGACTCTGACTAATGTGCTTCGGCTTGCTGATGACATCGCTTAAATATTGAATTCACTTTGTCATATCTTTCAATACTTACGTCTATGCATGTGTTCGGGCGCACGAGGCGTAGCTACACTCATGTGCCGGCGGCCGTTTTCGTTTTTCAATAAAAATACTTGTTGCTACATACTTTTTATTTCTGCTTGCGGTTAAGCATTTTTATTTTGCGAAAAGTTTCTGATGTGCGCTGAGAGCTACGGTTATGCTCTGTTAACTGGTAGTCGTGTATTCTGCCTAAAATGAAAGCGATTCGCGCACAGATCGTACAGTTGCCTCACGCATATTTGACGCCAAATTACCTGAGGATGCACACACACACGTCGGCGAACACACAGCCATGCATATGCGTATATATCATCTGTTAAGTGGGAAGTCAGACAGTTACATGCGCCCAGAAGCAGAGTGATGTATGCAACGCGGCACGCACACATACATACATACATACGATAAATACACGCGTATTCATATATCATTTTGAAGTCGTGCTCGTTTCGCGCTGAATTTTGATTTTCAGCAAAATTTTCCATTTTTTGCGGTCGGCGCACACATAACAAAAACTGCAGTCGAAGGCGAAAACTGTGCGCCTTACTTGCACTGCTAACATACTGCTTGTTTACTACATATACTTACATCACTCAGCAGAGGCGTACGCAAAGGTGGGTTTTAGGGGTTCAAACCCTCCTGATGCTGTAAAGAATAAACGTTAAGTTTTTTGGGTCGTGTGCAAAGGGGGGTTTTAGGGGTTCAGATCCTCATGAAGTTGCAAAGAATAAATGCTAAGTTCAAGTAAAGATCTAGCGGTATAAAATAGCTGAATATTTCTATGCAATATTTTAAATTGATTTCAATCGCAGGTATTCTATTCTAGCGATGATTTTTTATCGACGTCGACACATAGTTCATTCGATGGCATATTGAGTATCTTTTGAGACGGTTACATGAGGGAAGGCAAACTCAGGGAACGGTCGTTCGAGACTTCATCAAACATTGTGTGAGTGCTAGGAGTTCGTCGGAGTCGCTAAAGAGTGTCAAAAGGCGTGTCTCGCATTGCATTCCTCGCCTCGTGTTGAACGAATTCCATGCTGTCGCTGATGGGCAACTGTTGCAAACTCTTACACTGACGAGATAAAGTAATTAGCCCTTTCTTTTTGGTTCGAATCGTACTTTGGTTGTTCTACAGCGAGATCAATGTTCTTACTTGGAGCATAGTCATTTTGATGGTGAGATGACGATATCCGTAAATCGTTGCAACTCTACTGGCTTTTTGCAGGCTGAAAAATTATTTGCAAAATGCGATTAGCGAAATCCTTGCCCTTTTCAATATCCAAAGAGATATTTATATTTCGAGCGAAGAACTTTGAACAGAAAATCCCTCTGAAATTTTTTCCTGCGTACGTCGCTGCCATTCAGTAAGATGTACATATGTATGTACATCAAGTGTTTGTTTTAACGGCTAAGCTGCAATTTTCACCTCAAAATCACACAAATTTGACGGCTTTTTTCGCTGGATTTGTGAAATATTCCCGCTAATTTAATTATTTTCAACGCATTAGCCATTTTTATTGTCGTTTGTATCAATTGTTTCGAAGAACCGCTATTGCACTAAGCGCTTACGGACATAATATTATATAAATCGACAAAGTCGGCAATTGGAAATGTCACAATTGCTATTCCATCAGTTCCATCAACTAATTGACAAACACTCCCTAATTAGTGAGCGTAATTACAAAGGAATGCCGAGCAATTGATGACATATGTAAATATGTATGTGTTGGAACTATTAATTTCAATTCTACAAATGTGTACCAGCAACAACAATGCAAATTTTATTAGACGATCGATAAATGAATTGGATATTTGTGTGATTAGTGATGGCACTAATGATGAATCTAATCTAAAGTCCGTTTGTAATACATTGAGCCCGAGGGATATGGGTGATTTCATGAAGTTTTTATAAATTGTCTTTCGTTGCCACTCATTACACACTTAATGACGGTCGGTCATACACTTCATTGAGTTGGTTATGACCTTTATTAACTGCAAGTAATAGACAGTTGAAATTATTAAAGTTTGTCGATTTGAGGCGGTACTATTATATTAAAAACCTAGATAAGTAACTCTAAAGGGAAAATCAAACGCCAAACTCTCAGTTGTAAATCAGACGTGTTTATACTTTTTGCTTACCGCGGACTTTGCACCGTGAACTGCGCATAATTGGGTCGGCACTGTTGCGGAGTCACTCATAATGAATTGCTTTTATGCTTTTGCCACAGCAAAGTTTTCGCGCAATTTACATTTTCTTACCGACGATCTACCACCGGATGAATCGTTTGCGCAAAACTTTAATTACAAGCGCTTAAGCTTTCCGGTCAACTCATTGCGGACGGCACTTGCAAGAAGTTGACTTGTTGTTTTTAGTCTTGAGTATCTGAGCTTTTTCTAAGAGTTTCTTTACTTTTGCTTTTTGCGAATTTATGATGCAAACACGGAAGGTACCGTTAAACCGTGTTTATTAAAGCTTCATCTTTTCAAGTAATAATATTTTCACAAATTAATTGCGAGTTACGACTTTCAGTTTTGCAATGCCAATTTTCGTTCCCCAAAATAAAATAAGATATGTCGAGCATAAGTATTCAATATTAGCGCTGTTAATCGTAATAAAAGGCAATTAATCAAATCCACTTCTACATCTAACATTTGCAAGTCAAACGTTCCGAGTCGATTGCATTTCAATCTTCTCACTTTCGGTGCTCTTTTTCCCCTTTGGGGTCAAAGCGACTGGAGCAAACTGCTGACCCGGTTAAAATCCATTATTAGCTCAATATGCCTCTGTACAAGCAATATGTTGCACATCTACTTGTATTAAACTAGCAGCAGTAACCATGTGCCCTTTTAAAGGCTTCTCCTCTATGAATACATGTGTACACTTGCTAAGGACAAAGGACGGCGCTGCACGACTAAGCGGTCCTATCGAGTCAAGTTTAATGGTGTGTGTGCGATATGTCTTTCGAAGGGCAAAGTGGTGGTACTTAATTAAAAATTGTCTTTGCCTTTGTCATCCGAACATGTGTATCCATTGCAGTGGCAAATCTTTTGCAAACATTGTGCTTTCTCATTGCCTTCGTTAAATAAGTTTCGCTTGTTACTGTTAGGTTAAGTTGCAGAGCCAATCAATTTAGAATTAACTTCAGCTTTATCGAAGACTTCTTATTAATTTTGTGGACATATAACACATGCGGTTCGATTTTCCCAGATCTCCATTGTGAAGTTGTCATTTTTACGCTTAATGCCATGGTGCAACAACCCGTTTCTTCGTGTCTACTGTGTCGCTGCTTTACAAAATTGTCACATTTTCATCGTCTTGAAGATTGTGAAAAATCAATTAATTTTTCTCACAGTTTTCTAGCAGCTACTTAGCTATGCTATTAAACTTATATACACTTGTCACATATGTATGTATGTTCGTTGAAAATGCGTTATATGCCGACCCTGTAGAAAACTACCGAAGCAACTAATGTTAAAGCGCTAGGCGACTTCGATTGCATCAAAGTTATACCAACCTTCACAGGTAAAAAATATTTATTTTGATCGGTCAGTTTGTATGGCAGCTAAGTGCTTTAGTGACTCGATATGATAAAATAGCCTTAGACAATAATCCATGCCAAATTTATTGAAGATATCTCGTCAAATGAAAAAATTTCCTATACAAGCACTTTATTCAGATCTTTCAGTTTGTATGGCAGCTATATGCTATAGTGATCCGATATCGATGGTTCCAACAAATAAGCACCATCTTGGGGAGAAAAGGACGGGTGCAAAATTTCAGCTCGATATCTCAAAAGCTGAGGGTTTAGTTTCACACTGCTGAGTTTTCTTGCAGGGTACGCAAGAGCATAAAGCATGAAAATGTATACAAATGTGAAGGTATTTGTGTGCTTGCGTTGCAGTCGGTTTCATCAGTCCAATAATGACAATAAATTATACTTTTTGTCAACGCATCCATCATTGCCGCCGCCGAGAGCAACGTTGTGGCTGCGTTTAGTAGGCACGCCGTGCTACTCCATCAACCGGGCCGGCTATGCGTCACGTGCAGTTTATGCAATTCACGCGCTCTTATTCCACACACAAATTTTGTACTCGGATTGTCAGCTGCTCCGTGCACCGCCCACTTCGGCGCTTTTCCGCACTTTTCACAACCGAAACTTATCCAACCGAATTTATTTGTATTTCTTCCCTTTTCATTCTTAAGTTGCTGGGATTTTCTCAACTTTATGGCTGTGTGTGTGCAATTTCGTAATCGTGCGCCCAGCTCGGCGACGGACTCGCACTCTCAGCAATTGTTCGACGGCTGGGCGCTCCGCATGCGGTGTTGCCTTTGCCACAGGCGATGCCGCAATGTGTCGCCGCTGTGTTTTGTGTGTGGAGCTGCTGCAGCGTGTTTCGTGAACTGTGCGTGTTGCGACAGAGTATTGTTCGCCTGTGAAAATCGTGCTTAAATTTGTTTTTCTTTTTTGTGGTTGCGCTAGGTTATTATTGTTAGAAACTTTTAATTGCTGCAACAAGCAAAAGGGCAACAAATCATTGATTATCTCATTTTCCAGCTTAATTTTTGTGCTGTTTGTGTTATGTTGTCTCAGCGATTCTATTTTATTTATTGGATATCTTTATATGTGTGTGTGGTAAATTAAAAGTTTTCGTTGCATTTGGTGCTGTTGTTGCTGTCATTTAAGTTGCGCTATTTTGTGTACTTAGCGAACAACCAGGTGAAGTTCAGAGTTCGTGCCATTCAAACAAGCAATTTGCTGTTTACATGTACATGCATGTGTGTGCGTGAGCAGCAAAGTTCGTCTCTATGGCGGCGGTGTCACACATGTGAGTGAAATTTTCTTTGTCGCATTTGTCAAAAGTCGGCTTTAACTGTTAAAGTTGATAAGCGCAATGCATTTGTTGTTGCATGTATCAAAACAGTGTTGAACAGCGGTGTTTGCGAGAAAAGCAATTAGCGCTTTGAGTCAACTTAAAGTGCTGTGTACCAAAAAACAAAAAAAAATAAAAATACATATTTATTCCAAAAATCTGGTGAAAACAGGAAATTTTAATTAAATTATTTTAATGTTTATCGGCTTTCAAGATAACGGCAACCATAAATATTTGTGTTAGATAAGATAGCTAAGGCTTCGAGAGAGAATTTATTATCATGATATTTTTTATTATTATTGGTAAAATACAGTTACATTTGAGCGTATCATTTAGAATAACCACTTGGATATATACTGGGATTCTCCGGAAAGTAAAAGGACTGAGTCGATTTAAACAAATTTATTGAATCAATCGTTACAATTCTTTAAAAACTTTCAAAATAGGCTCAATCTGCGTCGATGCAGCGCTGTCAGCGCGATTTCCAAGCATTGAAGGCGTCACGGAAGGCCTTCTCCGGAATAGCCTTGAGCATGCTGCTTGGATCTCAATATGCTTGGCTTTCACCGGCCTTTCAGACAAGGAAACAAAAAAGTCTGTGGGGCCACATCTGGGCTGTAGGATGGCTGCGGAAGCATTGGGATGCCAGCCTGGGTTAGGTAGCTGTTCACAAGAAAGGCGGTGAGAGCAGGGGTGTTGACGTGGTGCAACTTTCAATCGGCTGCGATGTCTTGTTTTAAATCTCCGCTGACAAATGCAAGTAGTTGTAAAGAAATATCGAACAATAATATTATTTGTGACCAACCTCAGTCTTATTAGGAACTCAAGTCCGGGGCGGGGTAAATCGAATTTTGGAAATACCTTCTGGCGGTTATCCAGAATACTTCGGCAGGCATTTTTAAATCACGAAGGGCACATCTAACATGAAAAACTTACTCAAGAAACCCTCAGCAATGCGAGAGCAGTTTGTAACTTGAAGCACCAAATGGTAAAGTCATGTCTTGTTGGTCACTAGTAAATAATGTTAAATAAATGAAATCTGCTTAATTTATTACGAAAATTTTCTGCATCTGGCCACCTTCGGCGTCTGAAGTGCACTGCCGCCACTAGTAGTCCAAATCGAAAAGATTGAAGCGATTCAAGAGCTAAAAATACTCCACGTCATTGTGTCCCGTATGATGCCCACAACTACACAAACACATAACGGCACACATGTACCTTTACGTTTGCGAGTAAATTTGTGGTTTATTTATTTGTTGTTTTTGCCCTCGCAACTGTGAAATCGGCGTGTGAAACAGCACAGCAACTTCCTTTCGTGAAAAATTAGTTCAAATTCTAAAATTAGTCGCTGCTGCAGCAGCCCGCAGCCAGCAACCAGCGGCTGCAAATGGATGTGTGTGGTGGGGTGGTGGGGCCAACCGAGCACAAATGTATGACGCAGCTTTTGCGCTTTCAGCAATGCTCAGCCGGCAGCAGCAAACCAGAGTTAAGTGCTGGGAAAACGTAAAGCAAAACTGCAAACACTTGTTGGCGATTTTAGCCACAGCATAGACAAATAAATCTATATATAGTCGGTGCACAACGTAGAACGAGAATTAGAAGAGCTTTTCAGTGATATCTTCACGTATGTATGTCGCTGCGATTTGTGCTTGAGCAAATGCTGCGCTCTTTGCATCCCACAGTACATTTTACATTGGGCCAGTGTTGTAAAAGAGCCAAATTAAATTTCGATATTCTCACATAATGATCTAGTAAATACTCCACCGACATAATCGCCTTGGTATTCTCAAAGCGCCCAAAGCTACTTGCGGCTTGTTGCAGCAACAGCAAATGCCGTGTTGCTGCCACACTGCGAAATGAAGAAGAACTGCGCGAAACGGAAGCAAATCAAAATGTATTTCAGCGCGCACCAGAAAACTCATGGCCATGGCGTGAACAAGTACAATCCATTTCAAGTAAAGCCATGGCATGAAAATGCATGCTCTTGCAAAAACAACAACTGCTTCACAACCGTAATGAGGGAGGTAGTGAAAATTGCTCGAGCACTCATCATAGACACGCTCGCGTACAGAACATGAATTCGCAATCAGAATCGGAATCATTAATGGCATAGCATTCAGGTTGTTGTTGGTGCGTCTGACGCTCCACATGCCGCCGCCGCCGCTACACTCGTTTCTGGCTGAGTACACCCATTGTTGATACGGGCACCAAGCAGCGGACTGGAACGGCGTAGCTTCGGAGCGGCGCGGCGCGGTAAAGTGATGTGCAAAAATTAAGCAAAAGTTGCTTTATTGATTTTGAGTGACGAAAATGTAGACAAAAAGTAATTATACATAATTATGAGATTGTCGCTGTTTGCATTTCTAATATTTTTCTACCATTTTGGTAATGGCACTCAACCAATTTGTGCCTAAAGTTGGAGAGTAGGCGGTAATTGAATTGAAAAGAATTAATGGACCAAGAAAGTAAATAATGTAAAATTTCTCCAAAGAAGACTTTAAGCGAATTAATTTTTGCATTAAGAAATTTGCATGGAAAGTTAGGCGTTTGGTGGCCACTACTCGTTGTCCGTCTCAGCGGTGTCTTCTGTTAAATATAGAAACTGGTTTCAAGTGTTCTCCAAGTCGGTGATGACTTAGCAGACAGAAATTGTTCTTTAGTCCTTGGTATCTAAATATTTATAATATGTGTTTAGTTCTGCTTTCTACAGACTGGATAAGGAAGCGAAGCAATCGGGTCTGGTAGTGGACGAGAGCAAGTCGTCGCACTCGCGACTTGGCTCCCACGTCATTGTTTACAGTCATAACTTCGAAGTCGTAGATAATTTCGTCTATCTTGGAACCAGCATTAACACCAACAACGAAGTCAGAATAATTCTTGCCAACAGGAACTTCGGACTGGGTAGGCAATTGAGAAGTAAAGTCCTCTCTCGACGAACAAATACCTAACTCTATAAGTCACATATTATTCGCGTCTTGTTATATGGAGCAGAGGCTTGGACGATGACAGCATCTAAGAGTCGGCGTTACGAATTTTAGAGAGGAAGGTTTTGCGGCAGATTTATGGTTCTTTGCGCATTGGCCACTGTGAATATGGAGGAAAACGCTCCAGCTCTGAAAGTATTCGATGCATTACCCATCGGAGAAAGCACAGGAAGAGGAAGAGGAAGACCTCTACCCCGTTGGAGAGATCAGGTGGAGAAGGACCTGGCTGAACTTCGAGTCTTGTAAACTCTGCGTAAGCGGTGTCTACGGTAATAAAGAACCAGAAGAGTTTATACTAGTATGTATATGAAATCGATGTGGTAGAAAAGTAGGGCTTTTAACACGGGACGACGTAATCAATACATAAGCTACAGTCTTCACACTGCCAGATCATTCGGTAGTACAACACTTTATGCCTCGGTGAACTAAAGAAACTAGATACAGAACTATTACTGATCGGCCTGATTGTAGTCGCCAAAAGCAATACATAAAACCACAACGGTAAATGGCACTAGTGCATGTATGTACCGAAGACTTTGCGCCTTCAAATAGTATGGACGCTGCAAATTCTGCGCCGCCATATTTGTTGTTGTAACACCTTATAAGTGAGGGAAAAATGTGTGCGGAAAAGTAGCAACCCGCTAGTCGAAGCCACATTAGCAGCCAGAGTAATTTCCCAAAGGGGACTTCATGCGTCCGCAGTAAGTCTCGTTGCCGGCGGTGGCGGCGTTAGGCCTACGTATCGACCCGCCATCAGCGGCTTCCACCGAGCAATGACAGCAAGTGTCTCACTTAGAAGGCTACATGTGTTTTGTATTCAGTGTTTTGGTTTATAACGGGCTTTGCAAAAACAGAATAAAAGCACAGAATCTGCGCAACACGAAGGTGCAGCGGCAGTGCTGCAAGTGCGGTGGTTACTGCTCGTTACTTCCAATAGTTGTTGTTGGTGCTGTGCTGTGCGGCTCATTAATAACTCATGCGTGAAATGCAGTGAAAAACATTGGCAGCAACATGTTGTACGAGCCGTGCATGTGGCAGCAACAAATGACTATTTATAATGTTGCAATTACGTCGGCAGTAAAACGTTTGTGCGTCGCAAGTGCAGGTGGAGAGGCACACATACACATTCACATGCGTTGTTATTTCACCAGCATACACACGGTGACAACAACAAGCACAGTAATGACAACAGCAAAAAATGCTATAATTACCGTAAAAGTAGGAGCTTTGAATGAGCGCCACTGGAGGGGCTATTGTGTCCAGGTGGGCACAAATCCAGCAGACTGTTACAGTTGCCGCACGAGTAGCAACAACAAAAAGCGTTATGTACTTACTTACTTGCACCATCAGTCCACAGTGCCAATCCGAGTGTCACTAATTCATTTAAATGGGCAAAATCTGTGGCCGCTCCAATCGCCGGTGGCTGGTGGCTGGTGGCTCATTTGTGCGCACACATTAAGTTGCTTGGCGAAATGCATAAAATGGGCGAAAAGGCAGTAACAGACGCAACGCAACAGTTGATGATAAAATCGACTGTCGAACAGGATGTTTGTGGAAAAATTGCACTATTTTCCAGTCATTTTGCGACTGTGATGTGAGAGGTTGTTCTTTCATAATTTTGGGCTGTTAAAATCGAAAATGATATCAAAAATTTTCTAACACGTAGGATTTTGTGTATTGTAGTCAAGCCACCTTTTATTAAAATGACAAAAATAGATGTACGTGATGGCAAATTTTTGAACTGAAACTCGTAATCAGGACACCTCAAATACCCCACAAATCGTTTAGCACATCAGTCGTAAAATTTTCTTTCAAATTTGTTGAGTAGTGTAATTTTGCTAATAAAAGATGTAAATAAACTCGTTCCTCTTTATACATTTGAATCCCTATTAGGGATATTTTACATACACTTACAAACATATTTTAGTTAGGGCTAAACACTAATTTTGTATCAGCTAAATTCATTAAAATGGGTCTCCTTTTATGTATGTGCCGAGCTGTGTTGTTGACATATACCAATTAGAACAAGCATTTTTGCAAATTAATTATTTCTGAGAATGAATTTACTGAATACTTTTGAAGATAGAGCTCCACACACGCAGAGGATTATAGCATTCAAAATATGGCTTGCATAAAATTATGAAAATTTCGGGTTTTATCCCATTTTATACATCTGTTTTGCACTTTACTTAAGCATGCCATGGAGACTGGCAAACAAAAACAACTCAGAAACTCATATATGTATATTAGAGGGGGTCGATTTATAAGAAACCAAATAATTGAAAAAAATCGCATATATGTTAGGGGTCTGAGGAGCGCTCTGATCAATTTTACCTACATGACTATGGGTTTACAACCGTTTTCAAGACAGCTCTTTTAAGGCGAAGTTTTTTAGGGATTACAAAAATTTGTTCGTCAGTTTTTGAGATATCTGAATGAAATTTAGGACGTAAACGCATTTTGATATTGATCATTTGGCGGAATCAGCAAGATCGAACAACTATACCAAATATCTACAATACAACCGATTTTCAGATTTTTAAACTTCGTCTTAATAATCGCGTGCTTGAAACTGGCTTAAGACCCATAGCCTCTTGGGCAAAGTTGTTCAGCATGATCCGCAGCACACTTCCGGCGTGTCTTTTTTATAGTTAAAAAATCGACCCGCTCTAATGTAATTGCATGTGTGTGCGTGTTTGCTTTGCAAATTCTATGTTATTAAAAGTGCGCATATTTTAATAAGCGCCGACAGACATTCTCAGCAGCACCAGCACATATTGTTTGTTTGTTTTTCACTGGGTTAATAGAACGTGCAACCGAAGTGGTTTACCCAGCGCCGGCAGGTGGAAGTGAAAATAACTGAAATGAAGGCGGTATTATAAAGGTGATTTCAAAGAAAGTTAATTTAATTACAAACTCTCGAGATTCGAAGAAGAAGCATGCAAATAATGACCAAGATGAACTGGGTACCTGGAGATTTTTAAGTGCATTCTAAACAAAAAATCAAGCTAAATCATAATAATAGTGGTTTTCAATTCGCCACATTGCTGCTTGTTTTATTAAAGCTCTATTCCCTGCTGAAAAAAAATTACATGTGAAAGCAACAACTAATTTACTCAGTCGGCTGCAATGCAAGGGAATGTGGTGCTACTTCGTTAAAGTAGCAGAGTCACTGTTATTCCAACCCCATTTGCTTTATGCAAGCAAGTTGCTTGTTCGATTGCCACTCTCCTCATGTAGACAAAACGTAGGCAGTTATCAATTGTAGAAAGTGCAGGCCTTATGCAGAAATTGTGGACAGAATTCGTTGTTGCTGTCGCTCCGAGTTGACGGTTGTGGCATTTCCGATTGCAATTAAACCGAATGGACATGTAATATTGACGAAGACTAGCATCGCTCCCTAAAGCTACACAGTGTCTACTTCTGTATACAAAAGCGTATGTAAATGCTGTGCCCTCCCATTGCAATTAATTTCTTGAATATGGAAAATTAAACAGTTTTACCTCGAACATCCAATGTGCGCAAAATAAAAGGAAGTTATGAGTGTGTTTGCAGAAATCTTCTGGCACCGTAAAGATTGCAAATTTTCTGCAGAAAATGTTTCAGATGCGGTTTTTACACCCAATTTGATTCGCTGATGGAAGATTTTTGAATATTTCATAAATTTAGAATCCTGTGCAACAAATTTAGAAAATAAAACAACAAGAACAACATATAAAAAAATTATTTATTAAGCACACAAACTGTTAAAACACGAAACATCAACTGGAATAATCAATTGCCTACATTCGTCTATGCATACTTATAAGCTATGTCAACTTATCAAGTCACAGGTCTGGTTTTCTTATTCTGCGCTTCTCGAAGTTCACCTTGGAAGATAATCTTACCAACCCAGTCGCCTGGGATGACATTATGGAAAATTGCGACCGCTTTATATATTCCCAAGGGTGGGTTGAGTGGAAAAAATTTGGTATCAAAATACAAGCCGCTCGCCATCAAGTGGCCCTAGGGAAAGGCAGCGCTTACGTATCGAATATCTGGTAATATCCAAATTATACGTACCGTATAGGGACAAGGATGAAGTACGTTTGTGGTATTTTTTAAAATTTTCTTTATGATTGAGATGTAAGACGAGCTTATTTTGTTGTCCATAATATCGCATACATCAGCTCGGATGTTTAACAAAAATGGCTGGAAATTATTGGCGTCGTTCTTTTTGAATAATTGCAAGTGGATCTGGAAATACAGTTGAGATCGTAAAGAGATTTGTAAAGAGATGCAGGTATTCTTGAGCTTACACTTAAATTTAGCGTGTTAACAACGTCAGCGTCCATATAAAGCAGCGATTTATCTCGATTCACCGGCTTCAATTTACAGCTAATGTTACTAATAAAGGGCTTTGCGCCAAAGCACTCGACAGTTAGTGTTTTAACAACTTGCAGACCGCTGGAGCACTAAAAGATAGATATTTGTAAGGATTTCACAAATGCAAATTTCATTCGGTCACCGATATGAGTAGCGAAACGGTTAGGAGTTTCAGAAAACAAACCGCGACAATGTCCGTCATTACGCCAGCAACTTTTGAGTAGAACTAAACATTTCAATATAAGTTTTATAAAAATCAATTCAAAAAACTTGTTTACCTATACTAAGCTACATAATTTTTCCATAATTGTTGTGTCTAATTAGTGTGACGAAAATTATCATTTGGAGTCAGATAATCGATTAACGGATTTTTAACTGCAGAAAGCAAAATCTAGTTATGAATTATTGAAAATATTATGCGAGAAAGATATGGGCCCAGTTTTCTAAAAATCAGCTGGTGGACATGTTTGATTGCCATCAATTAAAAATACTCGATTACATTGACAGAAATATTCGTTGAATTAAATTTATGTTTGTGAGATATTTATATGAAGAATTGTGATCTATTTCGAGGTTCCTTATTTTTTCAAAGAAAAAACACAGAAACTTCAAATTTTGTGGGAAATGTTCATTATCATTCGGAAGAACAATCTTTGGTATTTATATTTATATTTTGAAGATTATCTCTTTCAAATATTGGTCGCGGATACGTCTCAGATGTTTCATCTGTTGAGGCCAATTTTCGATGAGTCGTTCGAGCATTTCGACAGGTCCTGAATTAAATCGAGATCTTGAAGAAATATGGACCGATGATTTCAACGGCCCACAAATCACACCAAACCGTTTTTTTTTCTGTATAAAATGACAGCTCTTTAATCTCTTCAGGTTGCTCGGAAATGTGACGATTTCGCTGAACTAAATTTTGGTAGAAAGCCCATAAAGTGAAGCGATGTCGCTAGGAACGGTCGATTGGCTTCAGTTCTTGCACAAGTTGTATTTTGTACGCTTTCAATTTAAGATCTTTATGTAAAATGCGCCAAGTCGTTCCATACGTCAGTCTGTATTCGCGAACGGCTCCGATTCGACTCTATACTGTCGTCGTGTACACTCTCAGCTACAGCTGCTATATTTTCTTCACTGCATGCTGGACGTGGTCTATTCGGTCGAATATTTGCCAATAATGAATGCTGGGCCTCAAGATAGTTGATGGTGTTGCGAATAGTAAGCTCAATAGACCGATTATCTTGACCATAAATTGAGCAAAGCCCCCGAAACATATTCTTTACAGAACTTGAACTGTCGTAAGGAAGATGAACGACTTGTAAACATTGTTCAGGCTACCGAAAAAAGTACCTCTACTCGGATCATCCTTTTATTTATTTATTTATCGATTTACTATGCACCTTGATGATTACCATACCATTCCTCTTTTTGTTCTGCGTGCCTTTTGCCTGTTATTGTTTTTGGATAGAATTGTTGCCAGGCCACTAGAGATCAAGCCGATTTCCTACCGAAAAGCTTTACAGATTCTAAGATTAAACATATTTTTTTAGCTTTCTCTTTTTGGTTATTTTTGATTATTTCATTCTCTTTCTAAGTTTAGAGTCGATTTTGGGTGTCTAAACTATTCGCTCATGAGGGGCATACATATTTTGGCATCGAAAAATTCCACACAATTTTCTATCTCAATTAAATTAATAGGAATAGTGAGATAGATTTAGCTGTAAACATTCGAATATTAATATTCAATTTATATTATTGTTTTTACGATAAAGAGTTGAAGCACAAACGGCGCATGATTTCATTGGAAATGTTATTAGAATTATCATATTTTTGATTGGCTTTTAATTTAAATATGTCTGATATATGGTTTGAGTGCCTTATGCTCCATTTAGGTTTAAACAAATTTATTTTTAAATATTCATAAAATGTGAATTTTCCATATTAAATGTGTATTTGAAGTCAATATAATTGCAGTTGTTGCTGTCGGGACTTAGTGTAGATTTACGGTTTTCCGCCCATCTCCCTTTCAATGTCGTCATAATTTATATCCAATTTTGGCCGACAGAAAGCATAAAAATTGTAGAAATAATCGCTTGTGCAAAAACTGTTACTCAAATTGCCAGAGATGCCAACAATTAAAAATTGTTATGACATTGGAAAGCATTGCGACGACGATTGCCAGCAAAGATCAACGAACAGAGTGCACAAAAACAACAAAATCATAGAAAAATAACAACAACAGCAAGACAAATAAAATAAATTCTGCACATACAGTCACAACTGCACTGAAGTATATTTGTATGTATATATGTATGTTTGTAAAGAATAAGCAAACATACGCGTGCCACAAAAGGATGCAATGAAAAAACGCAAATAAAACTGCAATTGCTCTGCCAATTATTTTGCCTTTAGCAGCAATAAAACGGACAATTGTTATGTCGCAAATGTCTCACATTGACAACAGGCTCCAGGGGCTCTAGGGGCTAACGAGCGCAAGCATAAAATTGTCATGTAATCAGAAGTCATTGTCATTGCCAAAAGTTTAAGCCGCTAGTCATTGGTTTGCTATTTCAAAAATCCCCTTTTTTAATGCTAACTTATGCGACATTTACTGGTAATAAATTTTGTAAATATTTGCATCTTAAAGAGCCTCACTTTGAAATGAAGTCCTTGCGTGTTTTATAATATTTTTGGCTTATAAAATTACTCACAGACGAGTATCTACTACTTAAATACTGAAGATTACTTTTGATCACACCTAAAAATTTAAAATTTGCTTCAAACATAAATTCGCTTACACACACATTCGCATTAGCTCAAACGTGAGTGCACACATTGGCTACCTTACGCGCTTAGAGCTAATGGGAAAGTGACGCATTAAGTCAGCAACATTTCAAAATTCATACTCACAATCTCGGCAGCTGGTCTGGCAGCATTTCAATGTCGCATGTCGGTTTCACTTTTCACTTGAAGTTGTCACTTTCGATAATACATATGAACATTTCGTCATGAGCATACATGTAATTATGTTTCAATGTATATACATACCTATATGTAATGTATGTATGTATGCATTTAACTAGGCACACCTATGTCTTAGTTGTTTAGTTGAATTTACTCTTTGTGATTATAGTTCGAAATCCTTGTGACCCCCCACCGCTGAAGCAAAATTAATCAAAATGCTTACTAACCTCTTCTCACTTGGCCAAAGCCTTGACTGGCAAACTGTCCCACATCACTGATTGTGATGTTGATTTCCTTCATTTTTCTTTAATTAATGCTATGGCGTTTCGGACTTTGTCACCACCTGATAACACATCCTGATTTGTGGGGGCATTTTGATGTTTTCGTACAAATCTATAATTTTGTGAGAAATACTGGTTGTGCTTGCGTGTTTTTATTCATCAAAACATTTTATGAAATTATATATTCTCCATTTTGATCCCATACCTTTTGCCATCTTCCATGCAAGAGATTGATTCCCTGCAAAAAAAGTTCTGATCTTTGCGGGAAGAAATAAGAATCCAATTCCAATACACTTCAGAAATAATCGTGTTGTTGTCGGGCAAAAGCTCAAAATAAACGATTTGACATCTTGCGGTTTACATTGTCAACAACCCACTTATCGTTGCCAGTGACAATGCACTTCAAAAATGAATCACTTCTTTGTCGGTTGATGAGAAAATCAAAGTCGTTAAGACTAGGAAGCAAATTTCGTTCTGTAAGAATGTGAGTAACCGACATATGGGTTACTCTTCGAAATAAATTCTATGGTAGATGTTTCATGTGAACGGTCGCGTTAGACAAGTTTAATCTTTTTGCAATCTCTCGACATGTTATTCGACAAATTGAATTGACCAACGACGACGATGTGGATCGGCTTCGTGGGTTCTTCCTGCACATGGTGCATCCTCAAGATAGAAATTGCCGGAACGAAATTCTTCAAACCAGTTTTGCCATTGCCATCTTCTCCATACATATCACATAATTTTCGCTTTGCTTGAACTGCCTTTTTATCCCTTTGATAGTGAAACAGGAAAATATGCTGAAAATGTTGTTTTTAAATCAACACAAACTATTCCAAAAAGTTAAGAAATTTTTTATAAACAAGCCTTACTATATCAGCTGTTCAAATATATAACTTTAAAGCGGTTTAGTGTGAAGTTCGTTGCGAAAAATTAGCTGGTGCCATCAAACGAAATTACTTAGTGAACGACCCAAGATTTTTTTCGGAAATACACAAAGTTTTGTAGCTTTTTTTTAAGAAGCACCATGGCTACATGTCTAGGATAAATGCGCATAAATTTTAGAATGCCGTCAGATTACCAAAACTCGTGTTTTTCGGCTTGCTCTCCGATTTTAAACTTTTTTCTACCACCCTCTCATTATTAAGTACAGCATATATAGTATTAATATTGCAGGATACTCTATTAATTAGAATACATCTCTCTCTTTCTATCTCTCTCTATTTCTCTTCCTCCAACTTCACTCCTTTCTGCATTAATTAATAGACTGTAGTTAAAAAGTAAGTTGACACTCGCATTCCTGCAGGAAAAGGAGAAATTCAAACCCAGCAGCGCTGCAGTCTGCAGAAGAGACTGCAGAATTTCTACTCACACCCAAAACTCATCGAGGCAAATTTGCATTTCATTACTTATGCAAATTAAACTTGTTTACACCGGTGTTGCATGCCTCGAAACGTGCTTATGTGTGTGAGGAGTCTCTTGCAATGCAAGCTCTGCAAATAGTTATGTAACGAAATATGTGTGAGTACTTAACTCTAAATGTTTGTATGACGGCGTACCTCAGTTTACACTCTAATTTGCAGGTGTTTACGAGTTCACAATTAACACACATGCAACCGAAGTGAACGTTTACGAGATGTTAGTTTGCAAAGTCGTAGACGCCTGCATAAATTTTAGATTCGCAATTACCGACCCAAATGAAGCGAGAATAAAACCCTGACATTTTCACACCAAAAGCGAAAATGTGTGGCCCTTAAAAGAAAACGATTGCGGAAGCCGGAAGAAGGGTGTGATTGCTATTTTCCCAAAGCCACCGTGACTCTATTTTAAAGCGGCGGAGACTTTTCAATTTACACATGTTTGCGTTCATTTTATCCCGCTCAATTTGTTGCAACTTTAACTGTGTAATTGGGTTGTTGTAATTGCTCGAATTAATTAACTGACCACTCTTGCCGTTAGCAACACCTGTGGCTGCATTTACGCGTAATTTTGCGTTCTTGCAACAAATTGTGCATGCCATGGCCATTGCCGGAGCAGTGCAGGGCAACAACATGGCGCCGCGCAATATTGCCGCTAACGGTCAGGAAAATCGGAATTAACGGCGTGCAACGAAGGTGGTGTAGGAGACCGGAAGGCTTACCGTTAAACACCACGAATTCGAGTTTTACAAAATGTTGACTGCTTCCTTAATTGCTGTGGCTTTAATGCCGACTTCTGCCACATTAATTGCATACTTGCAGCAAAGCTGAAGCGAGGCAAAAATGCGCAAGCAAACATTTAACAAAAGCCGTCACGTTTTAATTATGTGCGCGGCCTTGCTACCTTTTTACTTTAGTCCCATTATGCAGCTCATAAATTTAATTGTGCCACAAGTTGTGGCGGCCTTTTGTTGCGCTCTGTGCTCAACGCAGGACTCTGTGTTAACTGCGAGCTTTATGGTTCTATTGATTAAGACGTGTAGTAAGCTAACAAAGTGACTCTATTGTAAAATATACTTTCGTGGTACTTGCCACATGTCATTAATGAGAGGTGCATGCAAGGAACCGTTAAGAAAAATCAACATCTTTCGTTGCATAAATATGCAATGCTGCCACCTGAACACAATTTTGCTACTTAATCACATTGTTACTCATTTGACTGCAACTCTTCTTAATATTTCATCCATTCTGATCCATATTATCCCCTAGATTGATAAACGAGGAATGTACTGCGACGTTGGGTCTATTGTGCTCTCATATAGTACATATGTATGTATATTATATTACCCCTTAACCCAATTACATTTTTCCCTATCCTTAACTCCTTAGTTGTTCCACCTTCACTATGAGCAAACCGAGATGTCAAGAAAAGTTGCTATTTTTATGAAAAATACACAAACAACTTTGCGGAAATGTTTATGAAAAAATGTTCTCGCAACATGTTTGCTTATAAATGGCACATAAATTTCCCCTCATTACTTCATTTAGTTGGTATTAAGTTGACTTAATGAATTGCAATTAATTAGCGAATCCATTATAACGGTGGAAATTGAATTAGTTTATGCACACATATTGCAGTTAAATTTCATTAATTAAACTATTTACTCAATTATGGTATACAACAGTTATGTGCATCCGCATGCATACAGAAAAAAGCCAGAACGTGCCATTTTCAACTGTTTTTTTTTTGTAAATATAGTTGAAATCGCGGATTTAATGTTTTGCAGTTGCGATTGAATGTGAAGTATAAAATAACTAGTCACGAACGACTACGTTGGCTGCACTCAGGTTTCATACACGTGCATATGCATAAACACACATACACACACACTCATATCATTAGCTAAACATAGTGTTGATGTAACAACGTGATCTAATGCTCAATCTCATGATCGAATCGCTGAAGTGATGCGCGCATCCGCAGCTCATTTACATATTTACATTGTATTTTTAATTAAATTATTGGTACTTAATGATAAATACATGGATATTAAATGAAAGTGTGATTTTTGTTGTTGACTCAAAGTTTATTTATACCTACTATTTGTTTCTTGTTGCAGTGGTCGATCGTACAGCAAAGACAGCCAGAAGAGCTCCCAAAGCGATCTGAGCATGGCAAGCGCTGGTGGCGGTTCGCCGAAGCTTTTGGCTAAAACTCCGTTGCGTGAGTATAACTTTATGTGCTACTATAACTGTGATTGTATATATTTATTTGAAGTGTCGATTTGACATATTCTATACAACTCAAGGCTTCCTAGACTTTGTACAAACGATAAAAATGGTAATTTTTGTTTTATTGTTTGCTCAATTTATATACATACATATATGTATGTAGAATATGAAAAGGTTAGCTTTAAGGAGCAGACCTACTGTGACAGCCTAAAGTCGATTTTTGGAAATTAAAAAAAAACTTTATATTTATTTATGTTTCAAGAATACGCAGTGAGATTTAAAAAAAAAAGAAAATATTTTTTGAATTAAATACGTTCTCCAAAGACGCTAAACAAAGGTCCTCAGCTGCTGTAGTCATTCCTGCCATCTCCTTCGATGAAATCTGAAAAAAAAAAATTTACCCAAATTTTGGTCTTTTTTTGGCCTACCAAAACTCGATTCTTCTATGTAGAATTATATACAGAATAGGCAAACAAAATTTTATTATAATTTATCTTCGAGTTATCAAATTCGAAAAATGGTGTTTCTAGAAATTGATTGCACTGGCCGGGTAACTGAAAGACCATTTGAGATATCGATTTGAAATTTTTGGTATGTTAACTATCTTTAAAGATACTTTTAAGACCGCATTACCGTTACAGCAGCGAATTTATATTCGGCTGGCGGAAATAACACTACTCAAAACTATCTGGCAAAATAATTGCGCTGCAACACAACAAAGCGGTACATGTACACATGCACCGTTACCAATTGAGTTTAAATAAAATCATAGTGTGCTTTTCGGCGTTCATTTTAATCGACCTTCTCATTTGGCTGTGTTTCAAAGCCGTTCCTTGCCTACTTCTAGGCGCCCTCAAATGAAACGCTTGCACGTGATCAATTTCGGCGAGATTAAGCAAGCGATTTATTATGTAATTATGGTTTAAAACCCAAAAAAATTTATGCAATTATTATTAATTGTCAAGTAGAGATTTTATATTTCATAAAATTTGCCTAAACAGTGCAGAAGAAATAGCAACATTTACATATGTATGTACATATGTATGTACTCCAATAGCTGCTTATGAATATTCATGCTCTTTGTTTATTAACCTAAATCTCTTTGGCAATTGGAAATTCTCTTAGGTGCCACTGATTCTTCTTGTGTGCTCGTGAGCTGCTCATAGGCAGGTGTGCGTACAAACATACGTACACACATACAATGTCACAGTCGCCAACAAACGGCATTGTTTTTTTGTTGTAAACAACAACGAAAAAAGTTAAAAAGAACGAAAATCATTCAACAAGAAGGGGAGGAGAAGAAACGTGATGTAAGCATTTGTCAAGAACAGCAGAACAACCGAACGATCGACTGACCGAGCGACCGTACGAACCACCGGTCAGGTAGCTCAACAACCGGCTTCAGCGCGGCCACTACACGATGTTGCAGCCGCAACTGAATAAGAAGCAACAACTACAAGATAATACCACAGTGTCTGTGTGTGTGGATGTGCGTGCACTGGGTTCCATTTGGTTTTGTTTGTCAGCGACTTCTTTGGCTCCGTTTTATTGTGTTTTGTTTATTATCTTGTTTTACTTATAAACATGCAAGCAAGTATGTTTTTGTTGTTTGCTGTTAGGTGGTTGTTTGTACTTGATATCTGAAAGATACACTCTGGCGCTGATATGCTGTTAAGTGATTCCACTGCCGCTCTTTCCCACATCATTCGCTTTGACTGTGTTATTCGTCGGTGTTTCGCCGAGTTTGCGACTTGCTGTTGTCGCTGCGCACGATTTCTCGCCAGTCTGTCGCGAGTATTCAACGAAACGAAGTGTTGTTGCTGGTTGCTGCTACGCTTGTTGCCGCTGCTTCAACGCAAATACAAATGGATCGGTCGGTCATCGGTCAAAATCATGTCGAATGAATCGATCGAGTTGCTAAAAAATATTTTATGTTTTGGTTCAAAGTGAAATTGCAAAAATGTAACGCGAAGCCGAAAGTGATCGTGTTTCTCATTTCGCAAGTTTTCAACGAAAGTCGAAATAAATTTTCGATATATTTTTTAAATCGACGACTTTATATAGTGGAAATGTCCATTTAAATAGATTATGGTAAAAAAATGGTAGGCTGTTCTTTAAAGTTTTCGAATTACAAGTGCTTTATCTAGAGATACCGCGTTGAATGGGTCTAAAATATTATCGGAATTCAAAAAATTTGACACTTTAAGACTTTTGTGAGTTTACGAGAAGTTCTTTATCGCGGCAGGATAATATGTAAACAACAACAACTGGTTCACTGTCACTGGAGAACTGCTCCGGAAACATGTGAAATACAGTATGTGATTTCAGAACACCTTCTGGTAGTGTCAACTGGTTAGCCAAGCAGTGTGAGCAACAGCTGCAAAGCGAAATTTAAAATCTTGTTATCTTCTATGAAACGATATGCTCCAAAATATGGCAATATTACTATAATATCGCTTACAGAACTACATATGTGCTCTCTGATTTCACTCACAACGTTTACGCGTGCTCACCTCCATTTCATGCATTTTGCATCTAATGAAGCACTTCATTATTTGCTTGTGAATTTCAGTGATTATTTGCTTTATTATTTACTCATCTACCTGTGTTTTTGCGCATTTACTTCGCATTTTTTCGAGGTTTTTTTTTGTTTTTTGCTACAAAGTCAAAACCTCACCGCAAAATGGCAGGTCGCCATTTGGGGCTCATTAAATTTCATCCAACGACTAGAAACCGAAACAACTCACTGCCGCAAGTCAACGCATTAAAGTACTTACTATCACATTGTATGCGAATCGAACTGACGCCGCGTCACAACACTGCTGGCATTTTAAGTCGGCTCGCACACGAATTCCGTTACATATAACACGTATATGGCTCACACACATACATAAGCACACATGCGAACTTATTTGCGCGCTTAGTGTTTTTGGGTTTGGCATTAAGCTCGCTTTTCTGAGACATTTGTTGGCGCTTTTCGCACTGAGTTGGCGAATTCTTTGGATTCCATTTACGCATTTGCAAAATTGTACGCGGCGCTGTTGCCAACCACTCGTCAAATAATTCTTACTGCTGTTGGCATTGTAGTGTTTTATATTTCGATTTTTTCTGGGCACGTTATTGGCATATTCAATTGGCAGTTTTTTGATGATGCGCGCGAATTGGATGACGTCATTGGACATTGATTTTATTTTTATTATTATACAGTTTTTTATTCAACATAGGTCCATGCAAGGCTGATATACTGAATATAGCGACCCACCAAATTTTCGATACCGTTTTTGGAGTACGATTTCCTTTGCTTCAAAATAGGCCTTAATTCTGGCGATTATCACTTCATTCGACAAACATTTCTTCCTATCGAGCATTCGTTTGAGGTCTGAGAACAAGAAGTAGTCGCTGGTGCAGATCTGGAGATTACGGTGAATGCGGAACCAATTAGAAGCCCAATTCATGGATAATTTCGCCATCGTTTTCTCTCACCTGTGACATGGTGAATTGTCTTAGTGAAACGGAAGGTCAGAAGTGAGCTCGCGCTGCACCAACTTTTCACAGATCTCTCTCATACCCAAATATTATGGCCATCCAAAATTATTTTGTGGACTGTTTGATGTTTTTTCTGTCACAGAGTGGAATATAATCCGACTATGTTTTACCTAGTATTCCTAATTGTGAAACCTCAACAGCGAAAACGGTCTCTTAAGGATGCCATCAGCTGCGCAACAGCTGTTTATCAAAACAATACATGAACGAATATCTAAGCGACATACAGAAAAATTCCGGCAGCTGCTGAAAATGTGTTCAAAAAGAAGCATTTGACTAATACACATACCTGCGTCTGCTCATTTTACCTGTTTTTCATGCTTGCCTTTTTCAAACGCTGCACTGCGCATGCTCAGCAGCTGCATTTGCAAATGAGCGGTTGATTACGTGTATTTACCATGTGTGAGTGTGTATGTATTGCAACAATTTGTTGCTTTTTAGGCTTTCTTAATTTATGCTTCTTGAGCAATTACTTATTTCCTTAAATTAGCATTAAAATATTACTGAGTGCCTCTGTTTGCTGGATTGGCGCCGCGCATACAAACCTCATATACAATTAGGGCTTCTGCCATGAAGCGTAGAGTGGCCTCAGCGGTGGCGAAGACTAAAGTGTTCACTTGTAAATAAAACTCAAGTGGCTATAAATTTAAATGAAAATTTCACTTTTTTTATGGCGTCACGAGCTACACTTTCCGCCCCTACCTGCCGCCAGCTGTTCTCTTGGCGTCACATTTTCATGCTTTCGACTTTTCTATTTGCCCGTCTTATGCAGCAACTTTCCGTTTTCACAGATTTTACGAGCGATCTTAAGTACCACAACTATTTACCTAAAGTCAGCCAAATCATAAAACCAACGTTTGAGCACCTCTGCGCTTTTTACGAGTTCAAGCTGTGTCCGGTGCCACTTGAGGAGTTCTTGAGCGTTGAAGTGACAGTTTATAGTTTTGTATTTTTTGGCAAACAGTTTTTTTTAAATAGTTATTCAGTAAAAAAATACAGAAATCATAATTTTATGAAACAGTTAAGATTACAACAACATCTGTGTTAGAATTTTGTAACTATTTACGCTTTATTAATACACCATTTTACGATATATGTATGTAAATGCGTACTTATACATGGAAATCCCGTCATAGTGTCCTAATTATGTTGCTATGTACTAATTTTTGTTTTGTTTTGTTTTATTTTTTTTTCTTTTAAATTATTTTCGAAACCCGCGAATTTTTCGTTTTAATTTCCATTTAAGTTAAGTTATTTACGGTCACGGTCGTGGTTGTGTTCAACATCGCTTCCACTTCCTGTGGCACTGTCACCGACCTTGTCTCGTGTTGTTGCTTCACAAGTGTAATGCATATGCCTGTGCGTTTGTATCATCCAAAAGCGAGCGCGTGTGTGTGTGCATGTGTTTGTGAAAAATTCGCTCTTTGCGAAATGCAATTATCACATTTAGCTAACCAGCATAGCATGGCCATGTTGAGCATGCGGTGGTCACCGTCGCGCAGCGCAACGCACATCGCGCTCACACACATGCGCACATTGCACCACCATACGCAACACGTAGTCAAGCGCAATCACTGCTCAGCGGTCGATTTCAGCTGGTGGCAATGTTGTCAACACCGGCATTGTCGCGATTGTTGTCTCTTTGCTGAGGTTTGTATGTGTCAAATCATTGCTGTTGCTCTTGTTGTTGTATTCATTCACCTGTGTATACATTGTAGTTTTAATACAAATAATTACTTAATACTTATATAGACATGTTTTTGCGGCACGTGCAACATAAATAGAGAAAAATCTCGCCTTTATTAACTGCTGTACCGTTATTGTTGTCTGTGTGACATAAAATTAATAGTTGACGCAAATGCGACGCAATTAAATGTCTAATTTAGCCTCATTCGCTGCATTTCAATGAATTAAATGGTCAATTATATCAACTAGCGTGTGTGTGTGTATGTGTGAGTTATGCAGGTGTAATGACGCAACACTAGGTGTGAGTGCAGTGAGAGCGGCAATGCGGAAAAAGAACAACTGGACTATGTACATCGTAGATGTACATATGTATGTATTTATTTTATTATTGGTTTTTGCTAGCTTTCCACTTTCATAAAAGTTTAAAGGGCAATTTAATATTGTATAATTTTTTTTTTTTTGATGAATGAAGCTTAAAATCTCACCTTTCCAACACTTATGGTATGACACAATGCGATTGGTAGCACTGGAGATATACGACTGCAACGACATCTATGTGCTGACAAAATACGAAAAGACTTTTTCGACTAGCAATTTGTATAGAAAGATTGCACTGAATTCTTGGAGAAAAAAATCTCCAAAAAATTATTGTAGATCTTGCTCCTTGAGAACTCCGAGTTCGATAGGAATTTTTGCCTAATCTCTCCTTTCTCCTTCAATGCATATATAGACGCCTACTCTACGCTAGCCAAGCAGCTCTCCATTTCATACTTTTTCCGATGCGCAATTATATTAGTTGAGAATGGAGTGATTGCACAAGCGTCTTCTGAAAGATATAATATACTTGAAGAGAGTCTTTTTTCTGTCGAAAATACTTTCAGAAGTTTCAGCGTGCCTTTTGAGAGGGGATTATGTCTACATAAGCTTTTTTTTATAATTTCAGAGCAGTAGCCTTTCGGTGCTAGCTAAGTATTAAACGATCTGCGCTAAATAAAAAAAAATTATGCTAATTTCAAAATTAAAATTCAAAATTTAAACAGCGTTGACTGCACTTATAAGATCATGAAAACATTCAAATTATACAACCAACACTTAAATATAGTTAGAAACTCATTTTTGTGGAATGCCTGACAATGGCAACTGCGCACATCTAGCCTCTTTCACTAAAAATTCAATACGCCACAATACTTTATTAATTTTGTGTCCATTGTGCGATGAAAGAACCACTGTGTGCAGCTTTGCCGTCTGGCAGTCTCTGAATAGACCTCGCATCACGGTCGAGCTACAGCTATGAATTTGAATAATAATTGTGTTAACGCAAATCATCGCCAGCATTGTTTCACTCCATAGTAATTTCCTACTTTCATTTCGTAAACCGCAAATCTTTCATGACCAACCATCATGTGGTCTCAATTTTAGAGACACCATAGGCAAGAATATGCAAACGCACATATACATACATATGTACTTACATATATCCGCAAGTGATACAACAAAGACCCGAGTATAGTATATACATACATATATTCATGCAGCCTCTCGCCTCTTTCACACATTCTGCCACATTTGACCGCAACATATGCCATTTGCTAAATTTCGACCAAATGACGAAGCAAAATTAGCAGTACTGAGCAAAGTACATGAAGCTGAGCTTGAACTTTGCGCACTCTTAGCTGTATTGTGATTTAAGCACGCTGTTAGTCATACAAACGCTAAAATGGGTCATTTCGGTTAGTAAAAAACAGTAATCTCCGAACAAATTTATACCAGGGAGATCGACACGAAGAAGGGCTTAAAAATGCTAAATTTTTAGGGGCACACTCTACCGTACTGTCAGACTTTCATCTACATAGGACACACACGTGAATTAGCCGAAGTATGCTTGTCGAAGCACGGAACCAACCAGGTCGCTGCTTAGGCATCCAAAAGAATGAAAAGAAAGCACCAGTTGTTAATCAATTATCTACACCTATGACCGTTAATTGTGTAAGTAAACAAGTGGCATGTGTAGGCTAAAGCGTAGTATTGTTGACTTCACCGCCGTGGTGAATTTGAAGAAATTTAGAACATCAAAGGGTAATTGACCTACGAAATCTGATGGACACATCAGCGCGGCTATCGGTTTAATGACCGTAATTGTTGTACTGAAGTAGTCGTGATGCTCGGAAATGATGAATTTTCGCAAAATTATTGTAATATCTCTTTCTACTGTTCCGTTGAATTAATTGAAATGAGTTGTAGTTTTTCAGTGCTATGAAATGAGTTGTCTGTTTCGCATGAAGAAATGCGAAAAGGCTAACTTAGCGAGCTGTTATTAAGGTGTATTTATTAGGCTTCTCATGGCTAACTACTGCGCAGTTCTCGCAATTCGTCACACCACCTTTCTTTAGCAATGGGCAAATCTTTTTGTACCTTGTAGCTTTTGTGAGCTCTTCCTGCTTAATGCCACCGAGCTGCTCTGCTGCTCTAACATGACATTACTGCGCAAACACCACTAAAGGCAAAAGCCGAGAATGTAGACACACAAATCTGCCGAATGTGTGGTGAGCGGAAGGTGGGTGCGAGAGGTTGTGGGTACACTTAGAATTATTTTAAAGGCGATTATGGAAGCAGAGAGCAAGATTTATTTTTGCGTTGAAAAAATGTGAGGTTAGAAGTACTCGAATATAACTCTTTTTATTTTTAGTTTGGATACTTTTTCCACTATTTTGTTTATCGTGTTGTATTCAATGGTAATTCATATAAGTTATCTTAAGATAACTGAGTGTTCTCATTGAAATATTACTGGTTTTATTGTAAGATTCATCGAAGTGTGTGCGAAGAGTTGTGCATATTTTTGTATCCAGGGTTCATCAAGGTTGCCACGAAGTTTATAACAACTTGAAGAGGTCGGAGACCCTATAAAATATATATATTGGTAGTCGAAAAAGTCTTTTCGTAATTCTAATCAAACTTCAACTTATTTTTTATATTTATAATGAACTTTAAATGAACCAAATATGTACCATTTTGGTAGACCACTTTTTGCCATTTTTCCGCTAGAAACATTATTCCATCAGTGTAAAACTTTTCTTGTTTCTCGGCGAAAAACTGCGACAGGTAATTTTGACAGGCTTCTCTTGAAACCAACTTTACTCCATTAAGGGAGTTTTGCATTGACCGAAATAAATGATAGTCTAATGGTGCAAGGTCAGGGATATATGGTGGATGCATTAAAACATCCCAGCCAAGCTCTCCCAGGTTTTGCCGAGTCATCAAAGATGTGTGTGGTCTAGCGTTGTCCTGATGGAAGACGAAGATCATTCTGTTATTCAGTTCTGGCCGTTTTTTCTATTGCTTGCTTCAATCTCATCAGTTCTTGGCAGTAAAATGTAGAATCAATCGTTCGACCAGGCTGGATCAAATCATAGTGGATGATTTCTTTCTAATCCAACAAAACACTCAGCATACGGTCCTGGTCAATCTTCTCCATAATTTCATCGACTTTTCCAACGATAGGTCAACCAGAGCGAGGTGCATCTTTCACATCGAAATTTTACGGAAGCGAGCAACTCATTGCTTAGCTACACGAACTGATACAGCATTCTTCCATTTTTTATACAAAAATTTCAAAATATCGCGAATTTCTTCATTATTTTCATCCATTTTTGAACAGCTGTAACTTTTGTTCAAATTCCCCGAATTAAATTTTCTTTTGGCTTAATATTTCACCTTTCCATTCGAACGCTATATGGTATGACACGGTGTGATTGGTAGCGCTGGAGATATACGACTGCAACGACATCTATTGACAAGATACGAAAAGATTTTTTCGACGACCCAATATTTATCGGGTCTATTCCTATTAAACTTCAAATAAGTTTTCAAGTGTACGCGCTGAACAGAGCAGCTAACCTATTTGGTCGCTTACAAGTCAAGTCGGCCTTATCCGCGGCGCAGTGGCAGTACAAAAGTGGCCGCGCGCAGTCGCTTGTTAATACATTACGCCATGCGGCAATTGAAAACAATAGAAGCACACACACACGCGCGCACAACGAAGCACGTCGTCACATATAATTTTGTGAAAATAAAACCGAGGAAATAAATAACTCAATGGAAAAATTTGCGAGAAAAATTAACGGCACAGAAAAAGTGAATTTCAACTACAGATTTTCACATGCAACCCAGCGAAGGTTTGTCGTGTGTTTGTGTATATGTGTGTATAAGACCTACACACACATGTGAGCGGTAAGAAAATTCGCGCAATTTTATTGTTTCTAGATAATGGAAAATGGTGGCGGGAACAGAGTTGCCTCATTTATGCCAGCATTTACAAGCTTTTGTGAGCGCGCGGTTGGCGGAGGCAGGTGCTGTCGCCGCGCACGACGCCGCTGCGGTGTGCAACTGCTTATGGTAAATCAACACCACTAATTGTGAGAATGAATGCAATGTGAAAATCGCAAAGGCACAAGATGACATGTGCAAAATAGCAACAACAAAAGAAACAAATGAAAAAGCAATGATAAAGCAAAGCAACACAATGCATGTGAACAAACGCGAATATACGCCTGTTCCAAGCGTCTTTTTGTGTCAAGCCACCATTTCTTGACGCGCTGCCTCAGCGCACCGGAAGTGCCCGGTAGCGCCGCAGCAGCCGCTGAAAGGCATTTCCGTGCGCGTTAATTTAATTTCCAATGTTAAATGGCGTTCGTGTAAATAAAGCTGTTGTTGGGAAATGTGAATTTAAACGCAAATGGCTTAACTTTTCGCCCTTTGCATATATTTTCATATATTTGGCGCGCTACTGCCTGTCGTAGATAAACCGTTACAACTAGTTAACACTTCTGAGTTAATAAATGGCAGCAGGCACTTTGCGCTCTTTTAAACGCTTGCACGCAATGACAGCGCACGTCACTCGCGAACACACTCGTGATTTCCCGTTATTAAGCAACAATGAGCCGCTTTGAACCCTCGCAAAATAGGCGGGCAACGCAAAAGTCCGGTTGGGTGTGTGGCTGGGTGCTGAAAAATCGATTAAAGCAACCGAGGCGACAAAGCCGCAAAACAAAAGCAGCAGAAAAACACACATTTCAAGCAACAACAACAACAGTTGCATTTATTTAGCGCGCAGAACAGCGGGAAAACTCAATAAAGTGTGAAATTTCCATTGGCAAATGTCATAATGAATTTAATACAACAATAATGCGCGCCTCATTACAATGCCATGCCATTACATAATTACGCTCATAAAGCACTCTTATCGCATGCAACAGCAGCAGCGAGTAGCGAATGCACAGAATATTTCCATTTAATTATAAAATATATCTGTTGCAATTTTCCTCGCTGCTCGCGCGCTCTCATGCGCATGTGTGTGTGTAAGATTAAAGTGCACTCAGCTCAGCTGGGATTATAGACTCGCACATAATTGAATTATTAATCAGCAATTCATTAAGGATTACATGACCACGCCGCAGTGGAGGGGCGAGTGGCTGTGTTTTGGCCATTGTGCGGAAGGTAGGATTTCATGACGCAACTGTATAGAATGGACTTCAGACTATTATGACAATTGTGCTGCAGGACAAACATAGAATGTTGCAAGTATAATATTATATATCCGCTTAAGCCGCCTCGGTAGTGCTTACAAATTATAGTGCGATAAGAAATGACGCTTGGCAAGGGAATATGTCAGCTGTATTACGCCAGTTCGTGCCTAAAGAATATTTGAAATGAGAGCGTAAATAGCTTAAGAGCGTCCTTTGCATATGCTATAACAGTATAAACTAGTATTGGTCATATATTTAATAGAATTTTTTTTATTTTTTGTTAGTTGGTGTGTAGGCGGTGCTTCCTGCGTTGGTCCTGTATTGAGCTAAGATATTCACCACAATAATAAATAGAGAATAGTTTTGTTTTACAATTATACAATATTAGATGATGAGCGATTTCCTATAATCAATGGAAATCGATTTTCGCTGATTTCTGGCAGCAATTTTATAAATTTTTTACTACTTTTCCCTCTGCTCCCATAAAGCGAATTCCGTCGAAAAAATAAGTTTCGAAGTTAATTTTAACACCTTTCTCTTAATAATTATCTAAAATAAAGTCTTCTTCATATCGAACTAACCCGAATTGAAAATAAAACTTTTATCAATAATAAAAGCGCCGTAAATCTTTCTATTAAGCTCGGTACAACGTTGGCTGATGTAACGTAATTGCCAAAATTTTAATTAGTTTAAGCCACAAAAACTATTTATGCGCCACTTCACTCGATACAAATGCTAGTTGATAGCTCGTCAAAACTTCATGTTCAATCAAATTATGTTTTGCAGAGTTTTTATGGCCAGATAATTAACGTCAATTACAGATTGGTTCAGAGCGACGAGCAAGCCACATATATTGGGTTATTCATTAGGTAATTTTGCTGATTTTATTGAAAATTTTTGCAGCCAACTTCACTTAACCGTTGCATCGGGTAGTCGAGAAAGTATTTTCGTATTTCTAATCAAACTTCAACTTATTTTCTTTATTTATACTAATAAATAAACAAATATATACCATTTAGGTCGAACACTTTTTGGCAGACATTATTTCATCAGTTTGCAAAATTTTCATCAGTGTAAATCGAAATTTCGAAATTTCCAGAACGGAAGCGAGCGAACCATTGTTGTGCTATACGAATTGATACAGCAATACCAACATATTCGTACAACTGATATGGGTGTTTGTAAAGAAAATGTCTTAAATTCTTCGAGTTTATGCTGTCTATTTAGTGGTATTTTGTTTTGAGCTTTTGCCCGACAATAACAAGACTTATTCTAATTGCAGTAAAAAAACGAAATTACTTAATGAACGACCCAATAATTAGAAACAACGTACAACAGATGCTGTCAACCTCGATTCCTGAGCGAAATATGCGAAAATAAATTAGATTTCAACTCAATGGATTCATTATCTGTCAGCAACGAGCGAGCGAGTTGTTGCACACTCTTTACATTTCGCATATGTGACTCGCTCGGACATGGCCACTTAATAATGCACCAACAAAAATATAAAAAAACAAATGCTTAGAAAATTATTGTTTTGACTGCCGAAGTGGCTCTTACAATGAATTGAAAATCATTAAAGTGGCCGTAAGCGTCATAACAAGAGTACAATAGTTTGGCAGAAAAACCATAAAAAATAGAAAATCGTAAAAGTTTAAAATAGTTTGCGCCGATTTCGTCGTTATTATTATTTTTCTCGCATTTGGCCAAATCAAAAAATGTAAAACAGCAGATGTGGCAAGATGCTAAAAGCCGACACACATTTGTGGCAGACGTCTGCTGCAGCCAGAGACAATAAAAACGCATTTGTGCAACGGTTTGCAAAATTTAGAACCGTTTGGCTTGCTATTCATTCTTCTGTGCAGTTTTACGCACTATTTGCTTATTAATATTTATGCATTGCACATTTGTGTATGTGTGTGTGTGCATGTATTTATTGTGTTTACGTAAATTTACTCATTAAATTCGAACACATTTGGCTGGCGGTGTGCATGTTCCCATTTAAACATCGCCATGGCTGCTCCGCTTTTGACGTCAATACATCAAAAGCCAAATAAAACAAAAACAAAAATCCATTAAACTTAAGGCAGCCGCTGAATGTGGCAGGCTCTGTGTTTGTATGCGCTAATTTTCCGCTGCCAAAAATAAATTTGCATTGCTAAAGCTATTGCTATTGCTCGCACAAGCCGACATTTTTGCATACTCATGCATTCATACAGACACCTACGTGTGTGTGTGTGTAAATGGTCGAATTGCGTGGTTGCGCCGAACGCACGCTGTGAAAAATGTGCGTGCCACGCAAGTCGCTCATTATTGCGTGCACTCATTTCAGTTTTATCGATAATTTCGATAAACATAATTATGTATGTCAAAGAAATATTTTATTTGCTTTTTCTCCTTTATACATTAGTAAGATAAATTGTTATTATGTAACACACCGACGAATCCTTGTTTAATTGTGGCATTCATTGTACGAAAGCGTGCGTTATCCAAATCTCTTTAAAGTCCTGTTAATTTCGCGGTATACAAACATGTTTAATATACTGTTGTATTGCATCTTAAATAATGACGATAAATGCTTCTCACTTGACAGCCCCTGAGTTTACTAATACAAAATACTAAATCTCTCTCTCTATGGTCTCCTCTTTGAACCACAATGTGCTTGTGATAAAGTTCATGAGTAGAAAAAGTTTTATCTGTGCAATCTCTGAAATATCGTCAAGATACCCTCGATCGAATGCCATTATTTTCCTATACAGAGCTTTGTTCTAACGGGTACCTAGTCTCCGCTAGGATGGTAAGAGTTAGCACAGTTGTCGTGGACGTCATCTAACCGAAGGCCCAAGAAACGTTCTGTTTCGACGAGGTCGGCCCAAAGGGAGAGGGGTGTTAGATGAGTGGGGCTGGTGGGGCATGCAAAGAGCGTCATTTGGAGACTCATTGCATGCAGGACATATGTTGGATATATCGGGGTCTATACTGGATAAGTAGGAGTTTAATCTGCTACAGTATCCAGACCGAAACTGCCCAAGGTTCACTCTCGTTTCGTTTCGTTTGACTCCGAGTACACCATTCACTGGAAGGGAGTCGGTGTTAATGGCTCCACTGTGAATGGCGGTCAGTCCTTGTCGGAAGTTTGTTGCATCCGAAGTCTGGTCGGCGTACTGTCTAATGTCCTCGACGTAATTGAGGAATGACTTCTTGAGGTTCCTAGGAGGCGGTTCCCCCCCAAGGAGGTGACTGCTGGGGTGATGTCTGCGAAAAAATCCCAGCAGGAACTGCCTGGAGAGGAGTTACATTCAGATTACAGATTTATCCTGAAATAGGATGTCAGATCCACCAAGAGATCAATGTCATTCCTTCACTATCTTTGAAGAAACCCAGAGAGACTTTAGAGCTTTTAAAGTCGCTTTGCTAACTGTATCTGCATACTTTTTGCCATAACAAGAAGAATTTCTTGAATCTTGCTTGGTAGACACTGCTTTTATCTGGTAGAAGGAAGTCTACTTTTATATCTAATTTTGCAGAAAAGTGATCACCAATCACTTGATTATCTAGTTAAGCCCCAACGGAGATGTTTTTGGTGCCTCTCCGCGATTTTGTGCATGCGCACTTTTCACAGATACTCGTACTTGTACTAAATATATGTACATATAAATATTCTCTTGCAGAAAAATAGCAAAAAGTGGTCGACCAAAATGTTACTTTTTTAGTTCATTATTGTTCATTATTAAAAACAAAAAAAAAATAATAAGTTGAAGGATTAGAAATACGAAAATACTTTTTCGACTACCAACATAACAAGCTGGATATAGTCATATAAAAACCCAGCTTGCCTATATTTTCATTTTGAAAAAGTCCACTTTGCCTTACACGCCGTTAGCAAATTTATTTATAGCAATATTCTCACATTCATCGCTTTCGAGTGCAATTTTCGAAGTTTCAATGTTGTCCCTCATCGCATTTAATGGCATAAGCACACACAAACATACACGTACATGCACAACTGTGCTTCATTACGCTTCATTTGGAATTGAATGTGTTGTTGTTGGCATAAATGCATTTTAGACTTTGTCTTTATTGTGAATTTCCGGTCATTTTCGCTGTTACTCGTTGACTCTTATTGTTTTTTATTGTCTTTGCTCTGTTCGCGTTTGAAAGTCGCAGTGGTAAGCAGCCGCGACTGTGTGCTGTGCTGCGGGACTATTGAAAATTCAATTTATTCGCATTCAAAGTGTTGCTGTTCTTCTTTGCAGCTAAATTTCGTTTATTCTGTGAAACGAATGGTTAGTTAAATGAAGGATTATCGGTTTGATCTACGAATTGTGTGATGTGAAGAAGCTTCATGCCGAATCTCTAGGTTGGTTACATTAAATTTGACCCAGTGTGACCTATCGTGTCATCACATATTCTAGCTTAAGGAAAATCATAAAAATATTACCTATCATATATACATATATACCTAAGTACATATCTTTAATTATAACCAAACAAGAGACCACCTCTCACCATCTCCCACCTATTTTGAAAAAGCTCCAAGTAAATGTGCATATTTTGTTAGCTTTACCTAAGGAGCTGCACTGCGGCATATTTTGAAATCCGCACAGCTAATGGAATATTCAGTAACTGTACTTTGCAATTCAATTATGTGAATTTTTAATGCACGAGCAGCTCGGCGACACTGGAGGTTGCTCGCTTCTCAAAACTCAGAAAATTCATAAATTAAATAACCGAGTTAATGTGTATATATGTACATATGTATATGCAGTACATATGTATGTTATGTACATTTTGTGTGAATTTTAGTGTGAAGATGTTTGCAGTTATTTAATTTTATGTGCGATAAAGTTACCTAACTTCCTGGCTGGCCAACGATACCCAATGATACCCAAAATAGTTTCCGCCTCTCTTGTCTCAAATGATTTATGAATTCAATTCATACATAAATCTTTTAATTTCTTGCATCCCCTCTGTCTTGCCCACTTTTTACGCCGACAGACCTGCAGCCTGCAGTTGGAGTGCGGCATATCAAATGTGCGCGCTTTCTTAAGTGGCTATAAATGTCAGCAAATCCCTTGACACTTAAACTAGCGGATTTCGAAGATATTTTCTTCCCATGCACCGTTAATTGTTCTACGAAATTTTCCGGAAAATTTTAGCGCGCGCCTACGAGCCTAAAGATCGACATATATCGGTACATACATATGTACATGCCTCATACCGGCAATCAGCTAATTTCGTCGCAAACACCTCGTTGGGCGTGTTGCATGTAGTCGCTACACATCAGAATGTCATTAGCGCCTGTCGATGCAACACTCGTTGCCAAATAGAGTGCCGCAGCTTCATTATCTTCAGTCGGTATTTTTAGATTTGAACGCAGCGCGTGCCGCAAGGCGGATGTCACCTTGAGCATCTAAAGCAGGAAATTCGTGGCTATTTTTAAAGAACTCTAAATAACTTGGCGATTGGAAAAAGTTATTTGAGGTTAGGTGTAAGCTTTTTTGGGTGCTCAATGGATATAAGTGTGTTTAATTGATTTCAAAAGAAAAATTCTTCAATAAATTGGAAAGCAACAACAAAAGTGATGAAAAGAAAGCACACAAATTATTTTTTTTTATATAAAATCGATTCTATTTTCCGATATATACAGCAAATATTCAAATATTGGTTTGTCGAAAAAGTCTTTTCGTAATTTGTCAATCACATTGTGTGGAAAGATGAGATTCCAAGCTTATTTATTAGTATAAATTGAATAAAATAAGTTGAAGTTTGATTAGAAATACGAAAATTCTTTTTCGACTACCCAATATATAAAGCAAATATTTATATATCCATCAATATGTTGATAGTTTTTGTAGCCAGGAATATCCCATCCAGTGTGCCACTTTTATTACCTTTAATGACAAAATCAGAACTTCTAGTGCCTTCATGGCCGCACGAGTTCTCAAAGTGCTCACGCGTGAAACGCTTTGCTCGCTGCAACGCCCAAGTTGTCACTTTTCATTTCGTGTTGGTTTTTTTGCAGCTTTATGCAACACCTGCCACGCGAATTCAAACGCACGCACCATTACACACACACACACACACATAAACGTGCGTGAGTTGGCGCTGTGGCGCTTGGCCCTCCATAATTTGCGCTCAGCACTTTTCACAGGCGAAATTGGGTCAGTCAAGCGGCCGGGTTGGCTGCCAATGATGCCGCAGCGGCTGCGGCTGTTGCTGCTCTAAAAATGTTGCATTGACAAGTTGCTGCTCCACTTTGTGGGCTAGAAATCTTGCTAATGCCATTCGTCACTTTTACTTTAAAGGTTGTTCCCGTATTGTTGTTTTTGTTGTTGTTGCGCTGGTTGTTGTCATTTGTCAGCGCTGTTGTAGCCCTGTAGACTTTGTTGCGTGAACGCTGAAGTGCTTTATTATTTATATTTTTATTTTAATGGCTTTGCAGTGTTTGCTTTGTGCCAAAAGGAAAATATTTTTTATTTCTCTAAAATAAACTGTCTTTGAGCCCTTCGAGTATTGTCTAGTTTTTCGGCTGGCTGGTCTTCTGTTGTCTGTGGTAATGTGAAGAGTTCACATGGGCATTGAGCAATTCGTCGTGAAGATGGCAAGGCGCGGGTGTGCAATGCAGTGATTTGTATTTTCGTTGGAAGCGCGCTTAATCTCCGAGAAAATATTATTCAAAAAACAACTGTGTGGGAAAATGAAAACATGAGACATAAATTTATTTTTTAATTCTTTTAGAAAGCAATATTTTATTGGTGTTGTTTTGTGTTTTTTTGGCTGTCATATAAACTTGGACTAATGGTTGAAGGCGGCATTCATCATTTCTAGTTTTTGGTTATTTATTTTGAAAGCTTTCAAAAGTTTTTGTGTTCCAAATATGATCACTGATATTCGTTTTCAATACTGGACAAAATTTGAACTTATACTCTGTCGAATCAATTCACGCGCTTTCTAAAGGTTAGGTCTAACTAAAATCATATGGGTTCAAGTATTTTCATATGCAACTCTTGCCCTGATTATCTTCGATGCATAGAGTTTTCAACTTGCATTTTTTAAGCAGCTGACACAGTAGTGAACTAACTTTTGTTTACGTGATCCTTTGTAAGATTCAAATAGCAAATTTTCCAATAACTGGAGGGGCATTCAAACTGCTTGGGCTGACAGTTTATGCATCAGTATGTCAGTCACGTGACCGCAATTATCAGCATCCTGCGACGATTCACTGAACTTCTCGCACACATTCGAAATTATTATGATCCAGTGTAGCTTTTTGTTGCTGTTGGCGCTTTTCCTTAAATTTTATTGTTTCCTTTTGTGACAGTAAAAATTAAAAAGAAACTCATGTGAAAATAGAAATCGCAAATAAATTGGAAGCAGCAAAACATAAACCAAAGTGAAGCCAAATTCAATAGTTTATTGCAAAAATAAGAAGAAAACAGAGAAAAAAATAGTTGTAAATAAAATAAAATAAGTTGGCGTTAGTTAGTGGCACATTGAACCTGCCAATGTCAGAATCATAAAAAAACGGCAAAAACAAAAAAGTGTATTAATAGTGAACAACACAAACGGTTGCTTTGAGAAAATGTAAACAAATCCAACGGCGCAAAGTGTAGTCAATGTCGATGTCGAGGCAACTACCTAGCGAGGCGGTGCCTGTGTTGGTGGTGTTATGAATGTGGCGCATGCGTGGCCGCGCGCTGTAAACGTTCGTTTGTAAGACTGGCATCTGTTTATGCATTTACCGACAAATGATTGGTGATTTTCCGAAATGGATTCGAAATTGCACGCTTGATTGCCGGCTGCCACCGCGAGTGCGCTGCGTCGATCCACGCGCTGAGCTGCGTTGAGTTGAGTCGCATTGCATTGTGCCAGTGAGTGTGTTGGCGGGCGCAAATCATCAAAGCCAACAGTCAACCGACAATCGACAAGCGGTTGCCGCGACAGTCGACAGCTGGCAACATCCGTCCGTTTAGCGGCAGTGCTCAGTGTAAATAAACATTTCCAGAGAAGCTGGCGAATGTCGTCGGCGGTGAATTTTCGCATTTGCACGACGGCAAGTAGTTAATGAAAAGCGTTTCGCTTCACTTGTATCGCTAATTGAAAGAAAGAAAGTGAATCGCAAATATACACGTAATCGCTCGTGGGTTTCGGCATTGCGCTTTGCACCATCATTATTTTTGCATTATTTTCGACAAGTGATCGTGTCCCAGCTGTGCCGTCGTAATGGGGGCGCATAGCTCAAAGGAAAAATTGTCGCGCTCATATTCGGAGCGCTACATTCACACACAAGTAATTGAGCGCGAACGCTTCGGCAGTTTCGGAAAGCGTGCGAAAGGTGAGTAATGAAGTGGCGTTTCGCAGTAAAAATAATTTTTTGCGCGAATGTTCATGTATACTATATATGGAATGGTGTAACGGTGCTTAAAATGCTCATAAGGATCTAAATAATTTGTACTATCAAAACTTCAAACCTTCTAAAAGCCTTTGCATTAATCGAAATGCTTCCAAAACAGTCTAAATTTGTTTGGTTTCCGCTTTAAATAGATTTTTTATGCAAAAATAATTAGACACTTTCAAGGTGTGGATGTGTTTCTATATTTATTGCTGGCTATGCAATCCCAGCTGCAAGGTATCATATATCTTTTGCAACCCATACCAAGGAAGAAACAAGAAAAACCGTTAACATAGCACCAAAGCTATAATACCCTTCACAAATATAAAATATCAGTTTCATGCCACAATTGGTAAAAATATCTCTTCAAATCAAACAGTTTACAATACAAATATTTGATTCAGATCGTTAATTTTTTATGGCAGCTATATGCAATAGATATCAATTACAATAACAGTTTCTTCAGATATTGAATTATTGGCTTAGGTAAATATATATTCCAAAATGAAGATATCTGGGGTGAAAAAAAAGTTTTCCAAATACAAGCATGATTCTCTGACCTTTGAGTTTGTATGGCAGCTATCGACTCAGCTGGTCCTGATCATTAGGTGATATATACAAATGTAGGTTGCAGCCTCTTGACGAGAAAAATAAGTGCACAAATTTTCACGTCGATACCTCAAAATTGAGAGGCTATTTCGAGTATATACATACACAACTCCGCCTCCCAAAAGTTGTTTTCATACAAAGTCTTGAATTTATAAAATCTACTAAGCATTGAGTTTTATCTGCAATTATGCCAAATATTTTTTCAAAAACAGCAAATAAACATGAAGGGCACGCTTTTCCATTGGTTTCGCTTTTGATATTTGAAACGAGAATTGCGCAGTGGAGAAGCATTTTCAACATCGTGCAACCAATTGTAATAGGAATGCAAAAACTCTTCAGCATCTGCATGATTTAATAGCCGCCAAGCGATATCACGTCACGTTACACCCGATAAACAACCGAAACTTAAGTAAGGGCACGTTTTCCGCGGTCATGCTCGTGGAAAGTATGCTCCATCGCTCACAAAGCTGCCTTCTCCGCTGCTTTACCGTGTTTATGTAGATGTAGTATAGTTTGTACATAAGTACTATATACTTATGCATAATTTTAGTTTGTAAGCCAGAGACAACTTCAATTAAATTCGTTTCCAAACTTTCTGTATTTCCTAAGTATTTCTACTGTTACCTCCAATGGCTTCCTGCTAATCTGAGGGAAATAATTTAACCTTATTTGAAGCGATTGAAAAACATCTGTTCTGAGCAGTATATTTTCAATGAAGCAAGGCAGGGAGTTCTTAAGGGTTGGAAGAAGTCACCATTTGCCCAAGTTTTCAGGATTTATAATCTTCCGCCTGAATCACATTCTTTCACATATTGTTAATCTTAGCGAAAAACACATTTTAATTGAATTGTTTTTTCATTTATTTTCTTTGCAGGAGCAGCCAAAAAGCGTGATGTACGCAACTTGAGTATATCACCGACGGATTTGGGACCGCCACCCAAAGCACAGCAGACTGCCAAAAGTACATCGACACGGCTCAAACCAACAACCATCTCTTTGACACGTAAGTTTTTTTTGTAACTAGTAAACTTATCAAAAATGTCAAAAAACTGTATTTTTATGTACATCACTCCCAACTACGATGATAGCCTCCACTCGAAGCTCAAACTAAACACACCAAAATCAACTTGAAATATATTTAACTCGTTTTATTTGAAATTTACTCTCCAAAGGCTCATCACTGCACTCGCCTCTAGCACATGCCGAAACCATTAGCTGGTCGCGCCTCAATACCCCGCCCGATCATGCGGCAGTTGTGCTCCTCCAAACGCAAGCGCGCTTTTTCAGCATCCAGCTGCTCAAGGGGAGACCACAAGCGCTCGGCCACCGCACTCACACGCGGAAACGTAGTTGGCAGCACATTATGCTCATTGATCCACTCACTCCACAAGCAGGCTTCGCCGCCAATTACGTGGGATTTTTGCGATTTATTGCCACTAAAGTTAGTCGGTTCGACATTATAGAACTTCTCCCAGTCGGCGCCAGTGTCTAGCACATACAGATACCACCCATCACTCCTAACGACATCGTGTCGCTTTTTCGTTAGTGCTGCCGCAGCGTTCTTGTAATCAAACCAAATTTGTGCGATTGTGCCACCCGGCCAATCCATATAGGAGTTTTCGATCATGGCCTGTAAAATAGTGCAAACATTTTCATTCATAAGACACTTTTTGATGTATATTTCTTTAGTTAACCTCCTGCCACACCATCTGCTTCCATCCCATTGCAGAAATGTTCGCGGAGAATCGCTCCAAATATAAATAGGGCAAGTCGCCATTGTCCAGCCCATGCGCTTTCAAGTAGGCCTGAATGTCGGCGTTTGATTCCCAGCAAGCCGAATCCACTTCATCGACGCCCAAGTGTAGGAACTTGTCGGGAAAGAGGCTCTTGATTTCACTGTAATTTATTGTAAGATTTTGACGAACAGATTATTAAAGACTTTATACTATAGAGATAGGCATTGTTTAACACAGACCTGAAAAATGTATAAAGAAAGTTAAAAGTGGATTCTTTGGTGGGGTTTAACGGCCCCAATTGCCCTTCGAATTCGCCCTCACATTTAGTTAACAGTTCGGGATGTGAAGCAGCCCATGAAGCGGTGTGCGCTGTAAAGAGATGATTGTTAAACATCTTTCTGCTGATCCTAACCTTAAATATATTAATTAACGATAAATAAATAGCACCTTTTAATAACAGTAATGTTATCAATGTAATCTTTATGAACTACTTCAATCGATTCCATTTTTCAATTTAGTTCAACTCTTTGTGCGTTCCTTAGTTCTCTTAATATACTGTTTACCCATACAATTAGCTTATATCACTCCTTTGCGCTTGTGGTAATTTCCACTTTCCTTTTTTCTGTACCTGGCGTATCGAATTCCGGCACCACCCGTATGCCTCGTGCGCGTGCAAACTCCATCACTTCCTTCACATCGGCCTTGGAATAGGTCAGTTCCGGCCGATAAGCGCCCTTTGCTGACAGCTCTGGAAAAACGCTTGAACTGTACGGGAACGCTGAGTCATCCGTCATGTGCCAGTGGAAGACGTTCAGCTTGTTGTAGGCCATCCCCTCGATGAGTTGCAATATTTTCGCTTTGCTCACAAAGTGTCTTGCCGAATCCAACATTAGGCCACGGTACTTGAAACGAGGCTGATCGTAAATTTCTGTGCTGCGCGTAAGTAGCTGTCAGTAGTGGCGCGTCGGGTTGCAAGAGGATACGGCGGTGCATGTAATTTATTTCATAACATTGTGTGGCATTAATGGTTTAAATTTGTCACTTGTTTACTCACCAGCCCATTTGGCATTGGCACCAACAGTTGCGAAAATGTCTCCAGACCACGTAGTATACCCCAAATGGAGTTGGCCCGCACTACGCCATCGCCGCGTACGTAATCTGAAGCGTGTGAAAATTCGAAAAAGTTATGCGAAAAGTAAAAAAAAGGCAGATTTTATAGAGTGGCAGTGAGATAAATTAAAAAGATAGGGCAGAACGAGTGCAAAAGATGGACGAGTTGCGATTAAGGCAACGCTCGTTCACTTAATTGTACTGTTTTGTGGCGCTTGTGGTTGAAGGACGTGCCTGCTGCCACCGTTGCTCCGCTGCCAACTCTATCCCTAACTATTTCAATTATTTATGCACTCACATGACTCATCCATGTCGAGATGTGGCAAGTCTTCGCAGGGCTGTGTCAGATTGACTCGGATTTGCTGGATGATGCCAAGTGTGGCGGTGGCAGGGGCGCGATTGTAGCCTTTCGCCGCAGCGGCAATAATGTTGGCATATCGTGTGAAGGCGCTTTGCAAGAGTGCACAGTTTTCGTTCACCGCCTTAAGTAAAAGCAAAAAGGAAATTAGAATTGTTTGACTGCAGAAGAAAGAAATTTTTATAGACACTCACGATAAATTGAAAATTCGAGCCATTCACCGCATAGTACTTGTTACTCTCCACTTGTTGGTAGGGCTTGGGCCAAATCTCACCTTCGGTTTGCATAATTAGTAATTTTTAATCATTGTGTACTCACTTTTTTACCTATTGTAGCTTTGAACTCTGGACCAAAGCTGCGGTATCCTCCATCGGCCTTCAATTTGCCGCAAAATGCGAAAAACACAATTAAATTAAGGAAACTGCGCATTTCGAGCGTATTTGCGAAAGTGCTCTGTATATTGTCAGCTCAAAAACTATACTGTCTTAATACTCGCTCAGTTGTGGTAATGTTAGAAACAATTAGACTGATAAGAGTACGGTGCTTTGTATACTTTATTAGGGAACCACACCTTAGCAAATTGACACAGCTGCGATTTTTTTTTGTATTTAATTGTAACCAGATAATTATACTTAAAAGAATTCTTAGTAGTTGTGTGCCCTGCTGGAAAAATTGAGGAGACGCTTTTATTTCTCTGGTACTTCGATTCTGAACTTGCGATAAGAGAATTTAGCTATGCGCCCACTGGTCAGTTTAGCTTTATTATATTAAATATATTTCCCTTTAAGGGAAAAATTTAAAAGAATTACCCTACAAAGGTCAGCTGATACAGTTTCTGTGATCAGAACATATTTCTCACAAGTACTTCACGTCTCAGGGATTGAGCCACACGCTTCATCGCGTTTAAAGAGAACTTTTAGAAACGACACCGCGGCAGTCGGGTCTAAGTAACCAGAACGGAGCCGGATTTTATGAATCCAGGGCTGTCAACTCGGCACAATTCTTCGAAATTAGTTCAGGAATGTTTTCTGTCGCTACAACAAGAACAGAACCTGTCTGTAAAGGTAGATTTATGTAGAGAGAAAAAAAATTCCTTTGCAAACATTTCGCTTAAAGTCTACGTATGATTTTATCTCCCTTTAAGTTCCTCTACGCGTTCATTTTCAACTTTAAATTTCGCCTTACTTCGGCTTATTTGAGATCACTAAAATATGGCGAAATGAATAGCTGACCATTGTCGTCGCTTTGTGAGTGGAAATACAATAAATTTCGCGATGTCTTCATCTCCAGCCTCTATTCCTATCCCATCCCCCACAGCCACTAGCAATAACATTTGGTTTTTTTCAAACTAAATTGAGTCAATTGGATCCCTCTCAGCAACTTCGAAGTGCAAAGTGCAGGTTTTCATTGTTATCATTAGTCCACTGCCCCATAGTCGTTACTCTTAACTTTTGCACCGAAGTAAGATCGTTTTATTAAGCCAAAGCTTGCTCGGAGCAAATTTTAGTTTTACATAATTCGCCTTCGGGAATCCGTTATGAATGCAATTGTTTGGCTTTTCATTTCCAAATTTTTTGCTTTACTTTGCACTGACTTCCTTGTCTCCAGCGGCTGATTTGCATTCACAGGTCAGTACGATTTTGCCCGAAAGAATAATAGAAATTTACAAAGAAAGTTGATTGTGTTCATTCAAATCATTGAAATGCAGCGTAATACAATTGTCCCGATTGGAATCTCCACTCAGTTGAAATGCTTGCAAAATGTGCGATATGTGCCGTATATGTACAATGGCATACTGACAGCATTTTACAGTTTTACATATGTACAACAAATATGTTTTCTTTTTCACTTAATTCTTCTCGTTTTCTTTCTTTTTCATTATTTTATTGAATAATTTTATACCCTAAGGCTGTATTGAAGCAAGAACTTTCGCTAGCGGTTCTTATATGAAACAAAGTTTTTGGAATGGAATCCCTTGGACCATGATCTTTTTCGCACATTATTGTCGTCTTAATCCACTTTTCGTCTCCTTTTACCATTCGCTTGAGAAATGGTTCGATTTCATTTCGTTTCAATAATTCGGTCCATTAAATTTTTCACAGACAATTCCTTTTTTAAATGGTTCAAAGCCGATTAATGATGAATGTTACGTTCCTTAGCGATGTCATGGCTGCTTATGTGATGGTACCGGTCAATCTTTTCCATAATTTCATCAACTTTTTCATCGATAGGTCGACCAGAGCGAGGCGCATTTTTCACATCGAAATTTCCAGAACGGAAGCGAGCGAACCATTGTTGTGCCACACGAACTGATACTGCATGGTCTCCGCAAAGTTCACATATTTCATGGCTGGCTGCATGGCATTCTTCCCTTTTTTATACAAAAATTCGAAAATATAGCGAATTTCTTAATTATTTTCACTCATTGCAGAACAGCTGTAACTTTTTTCCAACTTCCACGAATTTATTTTTTTTGTTATGTATATGAAGCTCACCTTTCCATCAATTTATGGTATGACACAATGTGATTGGTAGCACTGGAGACACACGACTGCAACATCTATTTACAAAATACGAAAAGATTTTTTCGACTACCCAATATATGTAGATATAGTCTTCAGCATCTTCTGCTTACTTTAGATATATATTTCCAAAAATATTCGGTTCCATCTGAATTCAGCGCTTTCTTACTTTTTCGTCTACACCCATACATATGCATTCAAATTGAATGGGTATGCGGTTAGTTTTATTCTTCTTCTTTTTGTGCTATTTTTATTTTGGTTTGTTTTTTTTTTTGTTTTATTTTTGTAAGCTTAATTGAATGTGCAATTTCGCGATGCGCCGCTTATGGGCGTACAAATATATACTCGTACATACACACATATTTCCTACCAGTGAGGCAATTTCGTGTGCGGAGTTATTTCAATTACGACTACAACTAACTGGTGCCATTAAGGCTGGTTGAGAATTAATTCTAACTATTCACTGTGCTCTCCTAATTAGAAGTGTTTACGATTGGAGTATACATATCGTCACCTAAAATGCAAATTAACGTAACATCACTTTTCATAAGTTTACTAGCGAAGGAAAAACGATAAAATAGAAACCACTCAAATATATATTCAAAATTTCAGTTTTGGTTACAAAATGGTTATATATTGCATATCATACACTCATTTTGAGAGAAAATTTGAGTTTTAGTTATAAAATGGTTATATATTGGTTATAATATCTGACAGCGATTTTCAATTTTTTTTATGATACGTTGTTTTGCATTTTAGGTAACGACATGCATATTCCAATCGTAAACACTTCTAATTAGGATCTTTAGTTTTTTATAGGTATAGGTAATTAAAAATAGAAAAATTTCAATTTCAACTTAAACTAAATCTCAAATAGTAACTGATACTTTCTAAGCCCTTTATTATTTGGTGGAATGTGGAATCATCACTGATGCTCTGAATCTAAGACCTTGAAGAAACGTGTGTTGGACGTTGGCATGTAACTAGTTACTGAGCAGACACCAGCAAATTTGCTTGCACTTGGCACGCTCACAGCCTTTTTTATTTTTCCTGTTTTCTGTGTTTTTTCCACGCTTCGTTAGCGAATCTCAGCAAGCGTTTCGGCCAAATTGATTTTTCATAAAAATCTGTGCAGCGCACAAACAACAGGCGAAATGCAAAAACGCAATCGACATCAGCGGCGCTTAAAAGCCTTCCACCATGACGCGCGAACAGTTTGCAACCCACACGCTGAGCCGGTTAAGCGTTCAGATATCTTGATTTGAAAATCTTAGCGCCATCTCTTGAACAGCGGTATCGCTTACAGCGCGCTATCTCAATACCTTAATTGCACTCAACACTTTGATTTGTTTGTGAGTTTATTGAAAGTCACACCACGCAATTGTCGCCCCGCTCAAATTGCCGCGCTGCGTCCATTCGGCGGACGGACACTTCATTAGCAAGACGTGACTTTCAGTCGGCCTACACGAACATTTTGTTTACCGCACTTGAAATCGCAGTCGCTATTGTTGTTGTTGTCATTGCGTTTGCGGCTATAATTATTTGTATTGGTATAGAGATGTCCATATATGTTGACGTGTAAGCGCTGAGTTGATGCTGCGTTTTGTTGTCGTTTCTGCACAATTCTTTTGCCTGCGCAACAAGAGCAACAAAGAACTTATTTGCTGCGAAGATTTGTTAACAAAATAAACAGAGAAATCCGCTGACGCTTAAACCGATTGTGGCCCACACACAAAAATCAGCATGAAATGCACTGGAAAAATAAATATTGGGTAGTCGAAAAAGTCTTTTCGTATTTTGTCAATAGATGTCGTGACAGTAGTATATCTCCAGTGCTACTAATCACATTACCAAAAAAAATTATATTCGGGAAAGCTGAAAAAAAGTGAACAGCTGTTCAAAGTTTTTTAAAAATACGAAAAGACTTTTTCGACTACCCAATATATCAAAAGCAATACAGTAATCTTCAATAACTAATGCGTTTTTACAATTATTTCGTTGAATATAGCGAAGATGATTGTTATTTTCCCAATAAAAAACAAGAAAAGCGTTAACTTGAGTTACACCGAAGCCAGAATAGCCTTCACAGGTCCCTTTTTTATGATATAAAAGAGTATAAAAAGATGTCTCTCTGGAGTTTATAAGCATGATATTTGCCAGAGTGGTCCGATATCAGTCGTTCCGACAAATAAGCAGCGTCTTGCTGAGAAAAAAATGTGTACAAAATTTCTGATATATCAAAAACGAAGGGACTAGTGCGCATATATACAGACGGACGTGACTAAATCAACTCAGCTCGTCATATATTTTTATAGGGTCTCCTCTGCGCGTTACAAACTTCGTAGGAAACTCAATATACCCTGTTCAGGGTATAAAAATATATCCCTTGAATAATCAATCATTGCTTGCCAAGACTTTGCCTATTCAAATAATACATTCATTCGATTATATAATACAAGGCCTATAAATAGCAAAATATCTTTTCAGAACTTTTTAGACAAGTAAATTATGTATTTTAATCTCAACGGTAATGCAGCTGCGCCTTCGTGTGCTCATATTACACCAAAGCTGTGTTAGATTCGTCGTGTTTTTCTTCCGTGTATCACTGAACAAGTTTTGGCCACGCTTCTAATCCGGCTCATTGGCTCTCAGTCGGCTTAAGCCTTTGTAATGGAAAACAAATTATATTGCTATAGGTGTGGGCTTAACACTTGCATGACCACAATACATGAAAAAGATCCAAATTTTATAGTTTGCTGACTGTTACTTCTAGACATAATTACATAAACAGCATATTATATATGAACGTAGTCGTGAAAGGGTTAAATTCGTATAACAAACTCATGAACGCTCCCATTTGTTTCCATCAGGTTGATTGCTGTGCGATTACAATACATACAAACGCATATATGTATGTATTTCATAATTAGGTAAGAACTTAAGTGCTCGAATGCTTGTTTAACATTAATGAGCGCATTATGCGCAAATTAATCAATCATAATGAATTATGTACGCCTTTTTTGGGGCTAAGAAATTGTAGTTGCCTCAAGTGAAAACGAGAACTGGCACACATGCGCATTTATACATACACATTTAGACTATACATACGTATGTACATATGTATGTACATATGTGTTTACTATTTTCAAACCACCAAGTACGGTAATTTACCTCAGGGTAGTTATTTCATTGCGCACCCATATTATCTGATTAAGTAGCACATCTAGATTTGTCGACTGCCACAGTTGCATAGCCACCAAAACAAATTTCACTAGCTCAGCGGTTTCTCTTGTTTTCTCCATAATTTCATAGTTTTTATTTACGCACATATGTTATTGGCGTACATACAAATAAACGTATCACGCACTAACTGCAAAAGCGTCACAAATCAAAAATTTCGAAATAAATTTTTGTTTAGTATATCAATTCGTAATTCACTTTTCTGGCTACTGAAGTAATTTCATTGTCATCACTATCATACTTAACTGTTAAATCACTGTTAGATTTGCTTCTTTGTCAATTGCGTTCTTGCCTGCTGAACATTTGCCGTTTTTCGAGTTATGACTCTTTTGTATAAAGTAATTTATATGTACGACGCTAATAACTTTATACTAAAGCTCTTGAGGTGTGCCATTATTTGGGTAAATAAACGTGCTTAACTAATTCTTAGACACTTGCGAAAGTGTTGCACAAACAAGGGAAGTCATAAATCATAGCAAGTCCACTTGGTGGCAAATCGCAAGCTCTTACGACTCAGTATCGCCTTTTAAGCACACACAATCGAGTGGGTTCAGCTAATTACGCCGTTAAATATTGTGCTGATGGTTCGCCTGAAAAGGAAGTTTGAAAGCTGATTTTTGAATTCCATGACCTTCCTTGTAAACTGAGCGACTTTGATAAATCGAAAGGGTTCTTTGCTTTTGAGAATAAAAATACGTTTGCTCTCAAAGATTTATCTGTTTTTAGTCATGAAAGACACGAAAGATGAATTTAAATGCAAATTTTTTCATGATTAATGAACTTCAAAACTTTCGTTATGCCAAAAAACTAAAATTTTGGATGGAGGAAGTTCCACAAATGGAATAAGAAATTTATCTAATATGTTTATGATTTTCTTAGTATATTCTTACAGATATACATATGTATGTATGTACATATGCATATATTTTTGAACTTTGTCATAGTCTTAAATATTTTTTTATGAATATGAATGTATATAAATATACATACATACATATATTTATTTATATGTTCATATGTAAGTGCATTTTTTTCTTAGAACAAAGGCGAAAACACAATCTTTTCTTTAATTTGCATTCATTAGCCAGCTTTTTGCGATTTTTTATTGCTCCGATGAGGTCATTTGATACCTTCATTTTGCGCGTTTGCGTTAATATCTTTGTTTTTACTTGTCCACCTATCACGACAGTGACAATGCCAAACAAATTCCTGACTTAATATATGGTCATGAAATTTACAAAAGTTTTATAAATAAACAAATGACTTAAACAAGAAATTAGTAATTTTCATATTCACATAAATACATTCATACAGATAGATAGCAATGCAAATGTATACAGTTATCTTAAAATAATTTGTTCCATTGCTAAAAACTCGAAATTTTTCGAAATATTTTTTTCCCTCTACTGCAAGGAGTAATGCACAAATAAAACTGAAATTTTCCTCGTTGAGTTCGGTTTTGATGCAAAATCGCAAGCCGTATATTTAATTATTTTATATATGTATACTCAGTATTTTACATTTTATGCCCTGTGGGCAAAAAATAGTTAGATTTTTTAATTTAAATTTTGCGCGAAATCCCATTCGTTAGACGATCAATATCAACTGATGTTCAAGACGTCAATGAAGTAAAGGTATTGGTGCTCCGATCGCCGATTAACAGTCAGAGATCCTAATGGCATCGTTGGAATATCGGAAGAACCAGTGAAAACCAATTTGAAAGATCATATGGGACTAAGAATGTGAGAGCTCGATTGGTTCGCGTTAACGTCGGTGAAATTATGCTTTCCCAATACCAAGATGTATGAAACGTATTATTATGGGCGATGAGTATAGGAACTTTGCGTACTACCCAGAAATAGACGATCAGTCGGCCGAATATCGTGGCAAAGGTGAGCCGAAGCCGAAAAAACTACGCCAAAGCAGGTCAAAAATCAGGTTTATGTGGACATAACCTCTTCGATTATCGAGGTGTGGGGCGCACCTAACTTCTTCCGACCCCCTAAAGTGTCAATAAGGATTATTATGGAGTATTATGCGTCGTTTGCGCGAAACTATTCGTAAAAAAAGGTCGGAATTGTCAATTCTTGGTTTTTGCACCACGATAATGTAACGTCGCGTACTGCAATGATTCTTCGTGATTTGTTCGCTAAATTTTCAACCAACCGTATTCGCCTGATTTAGCTTCGTGTGACTTCTGGCTATTCAGCAAACTCAAACGACCGCTTTGGGAAACCGTTTTGAGTCAATTGAAGACATTAAACGTGAACCGCTACGCGCAGTGAAGGCTATTCCGGAAATTGACTTTAACAACTGTTTCAAGGATTGGAAAAAACGTTGGCTCAAGTGTGTTGTGACCAAGGGGGATTACTTTGAAGGGGACGACAAAGATTCTGAAGAATTTTAAAATTATGAACAAAGTCTTATCAGTTTTTGCTTAAAGTAGTATAAAAAATTTCTTACAATTAACTTCATCAGCAGAACTGTTTGTTAGAAATTGATCTCTCTGCTCAGGTATTTTGCTTATAAAAAAGAAAATGTCGAAAGAATCCCATCACCCGTATTCTATGGAATATTCAAAGATGCTAATTAGCTGCATTGCTGTGTATTGTAGCTGAACAAAAAACCTGATCCAACAATCAGCAACGATCTGAGCGCACATAGCGTGCTGGAAAAAATAAACACATTACGAAAAATGCTCTTAAACTGCCACACATGCTCTCTTTGCTACTCTTTACCTTGAATTGGAGACAAAATTATCGTGAGTTTGTCTTAACACTTCTTCGCTTGCATTTTTTTGTGTCCGCTCTTGCATGCATTCTCCCTTCAGTTGTCTTTTACTCTGCTCTCTTCTTTCAACTTCATATTCAACGCAGTTCATTCATAATTATCGGTGTCTACTTTGTGCCCTTTGTTCTTAATGTTTTAAGCAATCGTTGCTTGTGTTTTTGTTTTGGTCTGCAATCAGGTGTTAATCGTGTGCTGCCGCTAAGTGTTGCATGTTGCACCGATTCGGCAGTGCATTGGGTTGCTTTTAATGCTCGTTGCATTTGAGTCGCACAAAACTTAAATATTTTAGTATTTATAAATATATGTTTATTTTCAAATATTCTAGATTCCACATTGGAAATCCAAATCGAGCGTTAGAACAATAACGGGTTTGGCAATAAAAATAACCAATTGTGTCGATCTGTTTGCATTTATGGCCTTACAGCGCTCCATTTGCGGCAACATTGTGCTGGAGGCCCGTAGCAAACACACATACATACAGACATATGAGTATGTGCGCACTTGGGCACGATGTGACTTCCACACGCTTCATCATTTCTTTATTGCACTGTAAAACTGAGGAAATAAGAAGAAAGGTAGTAAAAACTCGATTGCTTTCTCAGGTTGGACTTGCTCGTACACTCACTTCTTGGGCTTTATGCCGACTTCATGGCAGTTAATTGCCCAATTGACCCAACATTTTTACTTCGCGGTGATTAGCCGGTCAAGCCGCTGCGCCAGAACGCACCAATAAAAAATTTAAATGCGTTAGAAAGTAAAGGCGAGCGAGAAATTTAGAATTAACTACTCTCATGCATATACATAATATATATTTACATACTCATATATGTATATAAGTACAACTTTCCTTTTCTATCACTGTTATGGCAGAAATACAACACTGTAGAGTAAAAGTTTTGAAATGCGTTCAAAAACAGGTGTTTCGGCAACTGAAGTTTCGATGTGAAATTGAAAAAAATTCATCTTCGTTTAAATCAAAAACAAAAAAACGACAAAAAAAATAAACTTCACCTGCAACTCTTGCCAAAATAACTCTAAAAATTCTTTGTTTACTAGCTAAGTATTCGGACCACGAAGCAAATCGTAAATTTCTAGTGCGGCATTCTCGGGTTTCTGTTTTGATTTCGTTTTACCCTTTTGCCAACTAAAGTTTTATAAGAAGTATTCAAAAGCATAACTATAAACATACATTCATATGTACATATGTATGTGATGACGAAAGCGTTAGAGGCGTCGTGCAGCGGTCCGCAGCTCAATGAGAACTCGGTGAAAATAATCATTACAGCGGGCGACAGGAGCACAAAGAGCTCCTCAAATCTGCTGCATTGGCTGAGGCGAAGCGTGCGACGGGGACTGTTTGTGCGAAAACCCAAAAGTAAATAATTATTTGTATCTGTAAATGTGTATTAGCACGAACACGTGGTTTCGTGCGTAAGGTGACAAACAACTATGCCGCTACGAATAGCAACAACATGCAACAAAAGTGTGATTTGTGTTTAGGTTTTGTAAACATGTGTCTGCATTGAGTGTTGCTAGATTTTATCAACATGTTGACGCAACATGCACACTGCCTAAATGTATGCAACGTTTGTGTGCAAGTCGGTCTACTATTTTGTGTTCCATGAGATTCGACGATTTTCTAGTGTGTTTCTAAATTAAGAATTTTAAATAAAAAAAATAGTAAAAAAAATATTAAAATTTTCGGAATATAAACCTCTTAGACAACGAACAAGCCATTTTGTGTAAATTAATATTTATTTGAATTATTTTTTTTCTCATTTCAGAAAAACGGTATCCTTCACAAAGTGTTTCTGCCACACCTTCGACCACATCTACGGCAGTCAGCACGCCCACGGGAAGTGGTGGTGGAAATTTAAAAGTGAAAACTCCGCAAACAGTGAAAAAAATTGTTAAAGGTAAGAACACTTTGGTTACTCAGTATGAAAATTGCGAAATAGTTTAGTAAAATAAGGAATTTAAATATTAATTAAAAATTAAAAAAAATTTAGAATTAAAAATAATAATAATTTAAAATTAAAAAAAAATATTTTAAAATTAAAAAAAAATAATTTAAAAATTAAAAACAAATAACTTAATATTAAAAAAATTAATTTAAAATTAAAGAAAATTGAATTTTAAATAATTTTTTTTAATTAAATTTTGAATTATTTTTTTAATTAAAAAAAAAAGTAAATTTAAAATTAAAAACATTTAATTTAAAATTAAAAAAAATCAAATTCTAAATAAATTTGAAATTAATTAATTATTTAAAATTTACCTTTTTTTGTTATTTTAAATATTTTTTTTTTAATTTTAAAATTTTTGTTTTTTAATTTTAATTTTTTTTTTTAATTTAAACGTCCATATAAATTTGTTAACGAAATAATTGGCGAAAAACTCCCAAAAATGTTAATTGCTTGAAGCAAGCTGCTTGTGCAATCGAAATCAAATCGAATTGCCATTTTCCATGCAAACTTATTAAGGGAAAATTCATTCCTTTGGGCTAGTATTGTGCCTGTGTGCTTCATAAAGACACGCGTAATCGGCTTGCTAGGGACGGGCAGCGTTAATTTGACAAATGTTTTGACACATGTCAATTAATTGAGCAAAAGCGTGTATAAGTCGTATAAAATGAAAGGAAAATACGAAACAAATGAGGCAATTAAAATGAGAATGAAGACAACAAAAGTCAATTTGTACCCACCTGATTTGAACGCCTACTTCACTTCGGAACACCAACGAACGCAACGAATAAATCGAATTAAGCAAGACACGAAGAAAGGTTTTTATCAACCATTCATTTTTGTGTATTAAAAAGCCACGAAAGGTATTTATTAGCCCTCCAACGTTTTGTGGTCTCCATTGGCTTTCATATCTTGTATTCCCAAATCTAACTAATTTGCAGCAAAAGCGTGGAAATCATTTCAAAGCCATTTTCAACACAAAACACGCCGGACGTACATACCTACATATGATAGATAGATATAGATATACATATGTATGTAAATAAGAGTATTTATGCGTGTGTGTTAAGGTAACCCTTTTTGAGATTAGTGCAGTTAAAGTCGAAGACAAAATATATTAGATTGAAGATTTATGGCTAGAAATCTGAGAGACATGCAGGCGTAATGTGAAGATTTTATCATTTGTTGGACACCGATAAATGTGGGTCTGACGCAGTTACAACTTAATTGATGGGACACCTAAGTCAAACGCGCTGCTATCGCTCTTTTATGAGAGGGTTGTGAATGAAAGAAAATTTTGAATATTTGAATTCATTAGTACATACTTAAAGGTTTATTCCAAATGTGGAACACCAGCTTCATGTCAGCTGTAAATACACAAGAAAACAGGTTTCTCCTGCATAACTCTTTCATTGATTTGTGCTGGCATGCGTTGCACACACTTCATTACTTCATCCATTTACTTGAAGTTGGATGAATAAGTTAAAATAAACACCTGGAAAAATTGTGAGTTGCACAAAGGCACGCACACACTTACACTCATAAACCACAATTTGACAGTGTTGACAAAAAATGTGCGGTCGCTCCAAATAAAACATACAAAGCGCGTTGCCCGTGCCTTTTGGGGGCCAGCATGCCTTCTGGGCGAGCGTGACGTTGCTGCGGAGTTATTTACTTTTAATTTGCCGCAGTTTATGGAGCGCGTTTGAGGTAGCTTGTTTACTTGCCGAAAAACAGTTTATTGCTCTTGATTACCTCCGTTTGCTGCGAAATGTAAAAACCACAGTCACTAATACAGACACGCGTACGTGCATGTGCATTTTCGGTAGACAACAGAAAAGGTTAAAATAAAAGCGATTTAAAATTGTTTTTGTAAAAAAAAAACAGCAAACTGTATATACATACGTTGTACATATGTATGTATGCGTGTGGCCTGTAAACTAAAAGTGGAGCAGTTATGGCATATATATGTGTGTATGTGTGTGCATATCTCAAATTTGAGTAAAATAGCTTGAAAAACTTTGAATTATGCGTTTAGACTATTTTATTGTTATTTTTTATGCTTAAAGCTATTTAAAGCTACTGTAAAGCTTTGAGGTACCGTTAGTAATATTTAATATGCTTACTTAAAATACTAATGAACTCATTTCAGCATTTGGTGCCAAAAAATAATTATTAATTACATGACTTGATATACCATGATATGCTATGTCAATGTCTGAGACTCAAACCAAACATTTTGGGCATCTCTTATTTCTGCTTATCAAATTTAAAAACATACTTTATATGTACATATGTATATATGTATGATATATAAATTGCTTCTTAATTAGTTTTAATTTGTGTTAAAAAAATTATTGATGACCTTATCCATGCTTATGTACACATATGCAGACATAATTTTCGGATGCGCATAATTTTTAATTAGTGTAACGGCAAATTAAAGCTTATGGCAAACAGCTTTGGAGTTGTCGATTTGTCTTCGGCGGCATTTACACCATACACAGTGTGAATGAATTATTGCGGCTGAGCATTATACATACGTTATGGCACCTCAGCGCCGCCTCACACTCAAAAAAATTGTTGCATTGTTTCGTATATTGATTCGTGTTGGTATATTGATTGGTGATGCTTTCACTGATTTTTGTTTTGACAAGAAAATTTCATTGCTTATGCAATGCAATGATACAATTTTCACTGGAATACAGAATTGCAGACTTGAAGCCATTTATAAATGCTTTTGACGAGATTTGTGCTGAACGGGAGTGAGTACGTTGAGAGAGGAAGCTACTATTGATCATTTAGATACAAACAGCTTATGCGGAGAGAGTTGATCGGAGTTAAGGTCGATTGAAAAGTCCCCAGCCTTCCATAGTAAAACAAATTTTTTTAGCAAAATTCCTTTTTTTAGTCAACATAGTTCCCTTCAACGTTAATGTACTGATTATAACGACACTCCAATTTCCTGATATCATTTTTGTAGCGCGATTTGTCCATGGCCTCAAAATAGGCCTCAGTTACGGAGATCACCTCTTCATTCGAGGAAAATTTCTTCCCAGCGAGCATTCTTTGCAGATTTGTGAACAGGACATAGCCAATGGGGATGGATCTGGAGAATATGATGAACGCGGAAGCAATTCGAAATCCAATTCATGGATTTTCGCCATCGTTTTCACTGAATTGTGACACGGTGCATTGTCTGGGGGAAATATCTTTTTTCTTTTTCTTTGAATACGCCATTTTTTTTGGTGATTTCGTCCTTTAAACGGTCCAATAACGCTACGTGATTATCGCTGTTGATAGTCCATTCTATTTCAAGGTAGTCAATAAAAATTATTCCATGCGCATACCAAATTGCAGACGCCATAACCTTGCCAGCCGACTTTTGTTTTTTCCATGCTTTGAAGCGGGTTCATTGTATGCAGTCTCCTCGGATGACCGTCGATTCGACTTCGGAGTGAAATAATGAACCCATGTTTAACACATTGTCACATATGGATGCAAAAACTCGGGCTTATTACGCTTAAACGTTTCCAAACATTGCTCCGAATCAACAGCTCGTCGTTGTTTTTGGTCATAAGTGATGCGCGGCAGCCACTTTGCATAGAGCTTTCTTATACCCAAATATTCGTAATTGATCTGATGTACAAGTTCAGTTGATATCTTTGGAGTGCCTGCTATATCGAACAACTTCACTTTACCGTCATCCTAAACTATTTTGTGCATTTTTTTGATGTTGTTGTCGTTAACAACCTCTTTTGGACGTCCACTGCCTTCAGCGTCTTCGGTGCTCATTTCACCACGTCTAAACTTAGCATACAATCCTTGATGGAAGATTTGCCTGGGGCAGTGTCCGGTAACTCGTCATCAAGCCAAGTTTTTGCTTTAACTGTATTTAATTCTAGTAGCGCCGTCTATGAGTTAGGCCGGGGGCTTTTTAATTGATTAATATTAATATAAATGTAATGTATGTGATCTAATTACCGATCTCTGTTCTGTAAAGCTTTTTTGGGAATAAAATCATGTAATCCCCACATAAAAATCGGTGCGGTGTGACATAATGTCATGTGACACATGCTGACACACACAAAGTGCTCAATACAAAACCGTTCGCTTTCAAAGCGAGAGTAATGCTTTTGGCACCTCATCAACTCAACGACATCGCTTTTGCTAATTCACGTTCATGCAATCATTCGCATTTGCAAGCTATTGCAATGGAATGGCGAAATTATGTTGTGGATAAAAATCTGGTAATGCATGGCAACAGCCCGAAATGAAATTGTAACGGTTATCGCTTGGAAAAACACAAACCGTGTTATCGCTGCAAGTTGTAAAAATGGAAAACAAATGGAAAACAAGAAAATTTGTTCAACAAAATAGGCAGTTGTAGCGCCGTTATGTTATGTTATGGCAAGTTGCAAATTATGTTTTTATGGGCCTGTAGAGTTAATGACTTCACCAGCCGGCCGCAGCAGCGGCAGACGCCTCGAGTGCCACCAACTTGGCGCTCGTTACGGCTTTACGCACCTTAAACACTTTTACTTTTGCTGCAAAACAAAAATTTACAATTTTCGTTCGTTTTTTACCAAACTGTTGCAAGTACTTGTAAGGTTTTGTTTCGCTTTGCAAATTTCACTAGTTTTTTCACGCGTTGATTACAATGCGTAACTGCGGGAAGAGTGCTGCCCGCGGCTCTCCAATATTTATGCACGTCAGCGCCTGCGTTTGCCGCGGAAATTTCCTTTGGCGATTTCGAACACTTTGTTGCATTTCAAATCTGCGTAAAATGTTTTATTAAATAAGCGATTTACTCGAATTTAATTTCGAAATTGAATTTTACATTTTTACAAATGTTTTTTGTAGTTATGCATGCATTGAAAACACTTAAAAATTATGTTTATTGTGGTAATAAAACACCTATTTTCTGCTGGGTTTCGGTTATAACAAGCTTACTATCATCGAAATCGCTTGAGGAGATTGTAAAGTCACTGCTCTAAAACATATAAAAGCATATCTGAAATTGCAATAGGGCGTCCAATAACAATTTTAACTCTATCCATCAATTCTTCTTCGTTGTGGAATCGTCGCGGTGTTGGCCAGCCACCTCTTGGCACCAATTCGTCTCTGCTGATTCGCGCTTTTGTGTTAATGTCGGAGCGAAGTAATCGCAATAAAAATTACACAATTAGGCAGATGCCAAGCGATAAAAATGCGAATTTGGTTATCAATTTCTGCATTTGATTCGTCTTTCAAATCGAAATTTTCGAAATTTTTACACTATTCAAATGTAAATTAATATTTTTCACGTAAATCAGTCAAGCATTGCCACAATATCCATATTATTTTTTAGAAAACATGTGTTATAATGATTTCTACTATTAACTGTTTTCAGTGTAAAGCGCTTTCATGGGTTTCCTCGGGTAAAAAAAAGCCTTTTTCAACAATTTTTTTCTCATATAAAAAAATGAAATATTTTATTGGATTTTTTTATTATTACAAACATACAGTAATATCAAAAAAATTCTGAAATTTTGGAAAGAAAATATTTTAAACTCAGCCATGCGACGCCATTTCCGGCGACCCCTCGGAAAATAGATGCGCCCGCGTTGGCAGGATAGCTCCTTACAAGATCATCGAGTAAAAAAACGTATTTTTAGTTATAGTATTTATAGTTAAAACCTTATCTTAGAACGACGAAGGAAAAAATTTTTTGGATTTTTGGCAGAAATTTTTACAAAAAAAAAATATGAAAATTTCAGTGAAAAATTGTTTTCAAATAGTTGTAATCGAAAAAATCACTTTAGACCTGCTGTAAAATTTAAAAAGACAATAAAAAAACTCAATTTTTTGAAACCCGTAAACCTATGTAACACCAAAGGGAGAGACCTAGTGTGATAAGTTAAAAAATATCGATTCTTTGGGAATTAAAAAAAACTACTTTAACGATTGTTTTGAAGTTTCCAGTGTGTATTTATGCTTGTTTCGTGAAGACATAGTAAAATTTTGGAAAAAAACACAAATCAAATAGCTTTCGAGTTATATGAGATCTGTCACGGTGCTAAAAACGGTCGCAGAGATTCTGACCTTCTTCGTGGATGAACCCTAAAAATAAAATACAAGTTCTTGTTAAACTACAAGATATTATCCATATAAATCAAAGCTAATAAAAAAATAAAAAGAAATTATGAAATAGTGGCGTTTAAAAAAAACAGTTGAGTTTCAGTCCAAATTGTGTTCGTTTTAGGCCGGCCAAAATTCGAAAATCCAGAAAATCGATTGGTTCTTGTATGCAGAATTATATCAGAACAGGCTGAAAAAATGATGTTGCTCGGATTATTCCTCTTCTAGTTCTCACCGCAGATAATTCCAAAAATTTTGTTTCGAAAAACAAAAACGCGTTTAAAGACTAACTGATTCGGCTGTATATACTTAGGTACAAACCTTCAAAATGTGGCAAACAATCGATTTTTTCAAACTTTGTGTGCAATTAAAATCAAATATAATATTAAATAATATAGAAAACGAATTTAAGATGTCCATAAAGGAAAGTTGATCGAGATAGATGACACCTTAAAGACATATCGTTCATAGATAATTGGCTATGCGAAAGCTCTGAGCGATGTGGAACTCACTCTCCAGCTGTTCCACCACCTCTAGGCATATTGAAAAAATACAAAAATGGCATTTCTCTTTATAAAAATATTTGGTAAATGTATATACATACTAAGATGTATGTATAAATATAGGTGTAGATGTAAAGTGAACGCATATTTAAGGGCTTTAATTTGCAATTAAAACAATTATTGTTGCAATATTACAAATATTACTTACTTGCCGGGAGCATTTTAATTAAAAGTTAATTTAAATCAAAATATTGTGTTGAGCATAGATTAATTTTTGCCAACACATACATACATACCATATATGTATATGTATATTCTATGTTTACAAATATTTTAATTGCCTCTTGATATGAAATGCATATACCTTTGTACTCACATACATACTTGTGTAAGTATGTAAGCAGCAGAAGCCGAATTGCCTTCAAGCCAATATAATTAAAATGTATTTCCTATATTGTGGGCGCATACTCACATGCTATATTTACCGAAGAAAATACCGAGTATAATTGCACTTATTGTGAAAAAGCATTTGAGCGTAAATTTGCAGCTCCGAACAATGTTGGCGGGTGGTGAATTGCTGATTGCAAACACAATTTCATTCCAGCACACACTAGCACATACACAGAAACAGATATAAGCACAACATAAGTATTTGCATTTGCTAAGGCCTTCTTTCTAATAAATCAAAAATAATTTCGAAAACCTTTGGAGAAAAAATTTGGCTGCGATTGCCAACCTGCTGCTCGATAACACATTTCTCTGGGCGGCATTGTTTTATGGTCACAACTGATCATTATCTGCATGCTTACGGTATTTGTGTGCGGACCTATGTATTATTTGTCTGCTTGCCCAAAAAGGCATCGCGCTTCGTTTTAAACTCGGCCATTGTGCTACGTGTGGAAAATTTTAGTTGCTCTCAAATAGTTTTCGTAGTTTCTAACACAAATTCATTAGTTGTTGTTGTTCAGCAGTACTATAACAATAAGTTCTAATCGGAGCAGTGACTTCTTTCACGGATCGAACGTTCTACATAAATATTCAAGAATTTAGCTCTAGATAACGGCATTGTGCTGCTTCTTTAAACAGCAACGAAGACAATTTTTATCATATCAGTTACTGGACTGGACTGTTTTCTGATAAAATCCGAAAACATCGATCGAATTGAATAATAATGCTAAGTTCGAGAACACCCGAGTTTGAGAAACAGCACTGCGTCTCTCGGTAAGTTTTGAATGAGAAAATAAAATTAGTTTTGAAAAAAAAAAATATTGAGCTCTCATTAAACCCACACTGAACCCATCTCGGCGACAAATATTTTTCTTTTTTATTGTACCTGCATAGAAATTGGTTATCATCAGACAATGACACTTGTTAATAAGCGTGGGGTCTGCGGTAAAAGCGCCGCCAATGACAGGTAAAAAGCTCGAATTGTGCTGCGGTCATTAAATGTATGTATTGAGTTTTTATTAATTGGCCGCTTTGAGAAAGCGATTGTAAAAGTGTCACCAAGAAGTCACACAAAAGAGAAAGAAAGAAAATGAAGTGAGTGAAAACAGTTTATTAAGCAAAAAGCTAAAATATTATAAAGTCATGCACAGAAAGTACGAGCCGCCAGCGCTTGGCTTGCGAGGGATTTCGAAGAACTATTCAAAGTTATCGAGTGTTTTTATAACTGACACCAGATGACTTAGAACGCCTACGATGAGATGTACGAAGAAATAAGAATAATATACTCGTACTCGACATAATATGAAACGGTTTTTTTTTGGGTGGAGGCTTAGGAGCACTATAATGTAGCGTGTTTCAAAATACTTGTTGAAGTCTTAAGGTCTTTGGTATATATTTTTTGAAGATTATCTCTTTTCAATGTTAGCCTCAGCTACGTCTCAGGTGATCAATCCGTTGAATACTATTTCCGATGACTCGTTCGAGCACTTCGATAGGTAATTGGCGAATGACACACGTGACGTTTGGCACCAAGACCTGAATCGAAGCGGAATTGTCCGCATAGACTTTAGACTTTACATATCCCCACGTAAAAAAGTCTAACGGTGTGATATTATGCGATCTTATTGGCTAATCGACCAACCCAAAACGTGAAATTATGTGTGGGAAGTGACGCCGTCTTGTGGAAAATATCGCCGAGTCGGTTATCTTGGTGGTTGAATTACCATCGCCATTGACTGTTACGTTCTCATAGGCATAATTTTTGAAGAGATATGCACCAAAGATTCCACCGCCCACAAATCACACCAAACCGTTGTTTTTTTGGGATGAAATATGAGCTCTTGAGGTTGATCTATGTCCCAAAAGCAGCCATTTTGCATACCCATTGAGTCAGAAATGGGCCTCGTGGCTGAAAACCGTTTGGGAAATCTTCTAAGAACTTTTCAAGAGCTCATACGGCAAAGCGACGTCGCTTGAGAAGGTCGAGCTGCTTCAGTTTATGCACAAGCAATATTTTGTACGCTTTCGATTTAAGATCTCGAAGTAAAATGCACCAAGCCGTTCATACATCAGTCCGAGTTGCTGCGAACGGAATTCTATATACGTTGTTCAGCCTTAAGTCTTCCATGATGAAATGTCAAACAATACTGAACAAAAAAACATGGCAGCTTTTTACACGTCTTATCGGAAAAAGTGTGTTTACTTGGGTCACCCGTTTTTTATAAATTATCTTGTTCGACTGCGTTTTTCAGTTAGTTTAAGAATATATCAAATATTATCAAGCTTTGTTACTAAAAAATAACGAGATTGGCAAGCCTGTGTTGTAAGAGAGCAATCAGCTGACTCGTTTCTACGAAAAAAAATTTACATTCCGCGGATATGTCACGTTATGGACGGTAGAAGCCAACGGTAAAGGCGGTGGTGAGTGTTCACTCTCATTTATCTACATTGCGCCTTTATATACTTTTTGTTAGACAAGATTCTTAGTAGTTCACTTGATAGTCGTAAAATAATCGATTAGTTTTGCTAAGATTCCAAGCACCTTTTCTTTTATTATTTCATACAAACACACACAAAGCATTTACGCACTTATGTACTACGTACGCATGTTTATGTATGTATATTATATATATACTTAGCCACAAAGTACATACTTATTTGTAGCAACTTTGTGTTTTCTACTGCCATTTTCGTTTCGCTGGTGTTCGTGGCATGTAAGCGCAGTGTGTGCGAGTGTGTGGCGGTGCATTGAGCTATTCCATTTGCAGTTAGTTTGCCTTGTCAGCTAAAGTCGTGATCTAGCTGGTTAGTCGACTGTTCGACGACCGACTGACTTCCTGCCTGATTGAGCTGCGGTTGGCTTTTTAACTCACTCTCGACCATTCCGAGCAACACTGTTTACCGCTACGACTCATTACTGCGAGCACCGCTGCTAATTCCGAAGCAGCAGTGTGAATCGCCTTGTGCGCGCTGCGATTTTACAATGTAACAATAATGAAAAACTACAAGTTAAAACACTTTTGAACGCATTGCTCCGTCGTGGAGCGGCTCACCTCGCTTTGCTTACAACACCAGCTTGTGGCGTAGAGCGAGTGTGAACGCAAACGCGAACGCCATTCATAAGCTGCGAAGAGCTGAACGAAGCAGAGCTGGAAACCCTCATTGGCAATGGTAACACAGCGACGAACTCGGTCGTCAATCAGTCAGTCGGTAATTTGCGGCGCTATTGTGTAGTTCAATGTTGACAAGTTGCGGACGGTTTTCAAAAAAATTAAGAAAAGCAATTTGAAATTAAAGAATTCGCTGAAGAGACTTTAAGCCAAGTTACTAAAGTTTTTTGTTTTAACTAACGGTAAATACTACAGACTGTGACGTTTAGTAAAGTGCTTTAAGTGAAACACCATTCGTGCAGTGCTTTCAAATCGGTTGTATAACAGTTGACAGTTTGTGTGCCAGTGTAAATATTCAAAAAGGATACACATGGCCTGTCGTAGTGTGTAACCGTTCTTGCACAACAATGGCCTGCCTCAACTTTTCGCTCGCGAAACGCTCGTCCACCTGCTCTCTCATTGTGTCGCGCTCTCTCGCTGTGCACTGACAACCATCCCTAGTCAAGCAGCGCCCGCTCGTATGCTCGCAAGGATACAATGGCTGTGTATGCCGTCTGCTAGTCTATAAGCCACCCCCAAAGCAGGACTTTATGTACATAGGTGCGCATATACGCACATATAACGGCACACACACACATACGTAATTACTACATTTTCCAACAGTTCGCCGTTCGCCAAAATGGGCTTGAATGATTTCGTCGCATTATTCTACGGGTCGACACAGAACCTGCAGACGGTTACGGCAACAACGGCTGCTCCGGTGACATTAGCTGGTGGTGACCATCAGACGAACGGTGTTTCGGGTTTCGGTCTCGGTCTTGGTATCTTGCCGCATTCGGTGCAAATGTTGAAAAATCGTAAAAACGCAAAAACGCCGAAAATTAATTTAAGCGATTGTCCAAGTGATGTGAAGTACGCGAAAAATCTCAAATCAGCGCCACAGCTGTTGGCTGCGCTGACCGCGCCAGGTAAAAGCGCTGGCGCTGACGCTGGCGTTGGTAGTGAAAGCGTTGCCAGCTCGGGTGCTGGCAAGTCGACGTTGTCCGCAGCCTCGGCTGCGTCCATGCAGTCAGCGGCGCCGATGGTGACAGCGACGATGGGCTCCGCGACGGCCTACACCAGCGAATTGGATTTGTATCGAGCATCGGGCTTGCGTAAAAAGTCATCATTCATATGGAATTCATTTCGTATGCCCCGCAGCAAGAAAGGTGAGTCACGTGACGAACTGGTCAACTGATGCAGCGTGGCAGCATGGCATCAAGCCAGCAACTCAGCGCGCTGTTGCATGTATCCATGCAGATGTGCGAAAAATCAATGAACACTGAAGCTGTGCCATGTCGGATGCTCTTGCCGCTGACTGTCACCGCTCCAGTGCGTCATAGAAGACGTGCATGTGTGCGCGCACTTATGCTGCCACTTGTGGGGAATTGTTTCGTCAAAACTAAAATTAAAATTCACACGCTCGCTTGGTTTACGGCGTTGGCTTCAATTTTGGCAGCTTCTCTAGTTTTACGTTCGCGGTCATCGCTGTAGACAGCAGCTAATCTGCGCGCTATTCATCTTCGCTTCGTGGAATTAACAGCACTGAGCTATAAATGGCAAAAATATGGGTTTTTGTCTTCAGCATTGTTGCTATTATTGCGCAAAGCTTCTTTTTCCGCAATCTTTTGTTTTATTTTCGGTATATCAGTGGCAGCAATGACCCATTTTCGGCATGTTGTCTGCCCCAGCTCAAAAAAGAGTTCAACGCTGAGCTTCTTTGGTGAGATATGTATATCTACTATTTAGATGAATTGAAAAGCCCTGCCGATTTAATATTACTTCACTGGGGAAAGTGTGAGCAGCTTGTAGCTGTGATGTAAATTTGAATATGTGTGCGGCAGCAGTAAAGCGCCTAATTACTTCTACGACTCATATTGGCACCAGATGTTTTTTAGAAAACTTTCTGAAGTATTGTTTTGATAAGAAAATCTACTTTTATGGAGTATTTAAGCTTCTTCATAAAAAATATTTTGATCTCTTTATATAATTTTTACAAGAAAATTTCATTTTTAGTTTTGCGGTCGAGCTCCTCACTAACCTGTTTTTGCCGAATACGAGATTTTCAGAAAATTCTTTAATTAATTTTTAATACAAAAATACTCTCGGTTACACTAGTAAGTCTTACAGCGTATCCGCTTTAGGTATTCAATGTGTAAATAGCGCACCAAAATTATTGCTCAAGTGTCACAGTCGCACGAATCTGGCCACCTTAGTTCGCAGTACGTCTTTTAGCCAAAACGCAACGCTCGGTTCACACAACATGACCTAGAAACATTGCGAACCTTTTACACTGTAATAACTTTGTGTTGTTGTATTTGACATCCAACTCAATTTAAGCTGGGAAAAAGTCCAAAGTTCATTGTCGTGCGTTGTTCGGTAATATTTGAAACGAAGTGTAGCGAATGTTGCAAGATATTAAATTTGGATACTCATTTGTTTGTTCGTTTGGATACTTGAAAAGGGACTTGCTAAATCTTTGCAAAAGAAGGGGTGAATGCGCTCATTGCTCAACTTCTTATTGAATATGCACATACATAAACAACAACAATAACAATATTGCCACATTTTGACAATCGCTGAAATCGATTTGCCATCAAATGTTAGCTGCTCGTACTAAAGTCTGCATTTGGCAAATATTTTGCGTTGTTAAGTCTTTAGTATTCGTTTCTCGTGCTTGCCTTCCATTTATTCACACCAAATGTCAGACAATGCGCCGGTTGGGTCTTATTTGCATATCGCAAAGCTCTCAGCGTACATTTTCCAAAGGCAACAACAATATATATGTTAGTAATATGTATTTGTTTGGCCAAAACAATGTGGATTGCCTTTCATATTACGAGACTAGAGCACAAAAAGAAATAATAATCATTGGGCCCTATATAGGCCCTCTATATTACCTATATACTGTTTACAATGCGATAGATTTGAGCAACTACACACTAACTTCGAAGCTCCGTCCATGGTCAGGTGGACCGATTTAAACCTGTGAGCGGTCGCTCTTTAGAATTGAAAGTGTCACGCTGATCTAGCCCGGTAAGATCTATACATTTTTATATAAAATTGAACCAACTGTCTAAGCACTTCTGCCACTCTGGTTGAGGTGTCTCCAAAACAATAATTCTGAACATATCAACCGTCTCTTCAGATGTCAAAAAACGTTGACCTCTTAGTTCATTTTTTCCGTGCGGAAATAAAAAGAAGACATGTAGTGCCCAGTCAGGACTCCTCGGTGGATTACTCATCAATTTAATGTTTGAAGTGATCAACAGAGCTAGCATTATCGTTGTCAAGAGCGATCCCTATCAGGACGGTTGGTATTCCTGACTTCTTGAAAACCTTTTTTAGCGACTGACAAATTAAAATGGGATCCAACGAGTAAACTATTTTTCTACAATCAAATGTTCTTGCAATAGTGAAAGCATGCTGGTCCCACTAATGCCTATAGTTGTCTCAATCTCACGATAGATCACATGACGGTCTTGCAAAATCAGTTTGCGCACAGCATTAAAAGTTTCCTGAAAGACAATTGCTTTGAACGAGCTTCACGAAATTCTTCCCTGTATGATCTATGACCTCGATTGAGTTCACCACATCATCCATTATACCATCCATACCATCGATAAACACTGGCCTTTGATAGATCAAAAAATTGTTTTAAGTTCATAGATGCACTGTTGCTGAAGTAGTCCTCGTCGAACTAAATTAAAAAATATTAATCGAGTGAGATGAATATTTTTAGTTACTGTAAGCAACACAAGTACAGGTCGTATGTCAAAAAAAAAATGTCAAACTTTACCAGAAAGTTGTGAGTTTCCAGATTGCAACGCTAGGGTTGCCAAATCTCGAAATATAAAAGGCAACCCACATATGTTTGAATATGAATACGAAGCACTGGTAGCATTTGGTTCATTTGCCACTTCTCTTTGTGAACGTAAAGTTTCTTTTGCTTTATTTTATACTCGTGTGAATATCATTGCACCAAAAGCAGCAATAATTGCTATCATAAATTCGCTTTTATAATTTTCTTTTGGCACTTCCTCGCTTGGACGTCCGCATTTAGTCGTGGATACAATTGCTTAATAACTAGTAGACTACCAAGGTAAGTGTGGTTTTCCATATACATACACACGCAACACATGTACCATATGTATGTATGTTTTATAATTCGGCTAAATAGTTTCAAATAAAATAGCGTAAAATTTAGATGTGTTACAAAAAGAGTGAAGTGTTGCTAGTTTCTACTTTACAAAATAAGTTTTCTCGGTGCCAACGGATCGCTTGAAACAATATCGATTCTTCAAGGTATTAAATAATCTATATAGTTTTTCTTGGAATCAATTGCCACAGCATAAAACAAGCATATTCTACTTAAGGCTCCATAAAAATTCTATTTAGCTCAATTTTATATAAGTGAAAAAATAGATTAAAACAATTTTTTCCACACTCTCTCAAGAATTTCATCGCTAGTTGAGCTATTGTAAATTAAATATGTGCGATTACATACACATTAACATTTTGTTTTATTTGCTGGTTATGTTGAACAACAAACAACCAAATTATGTCAAGTTAACAGCGATTTCGTAATATACAGTCACTCAAGCCTGACTGCTTGCTTACATTTACTGTATGACAAATACAAATATAAAAATCTTCTTTACAAGGTATCACATATACATACCTATATACATACATATATAAATGTTTGCATATTATTATACATAGCAAAGTATAATAGTTAGCAGCAAAAACTTCATAGTTTCGCCACAGCAGAAAGCGAAGTACCGCGGAGAAATTACCGTTAATAACTTTCTTCTTCACTTTCGGCAGTTTTTTTGCAACTTTTTTGCGTATCTATGTGGTTCATCGGCGTTGCAGGTTCACCGTCACTAGAGTAAGCCCTAAACCACAGGCCAAAATTGGCACAAGCGGCTCTTTTGTTACTGCAAGACCCATCCCTCCAGCTTTATGGAGACAAATTATAATTTTGGTTGTGTAATATCTGCTAAGCTCAACATACAAGTATATGTACATCGGCACCTGAAATGCAGAACAACGTATCATCAAAAAAATCGAAATTGAGTTTTTTATTACTTACGATTCACTATTGCATAAAATTTTCAGCTGCCGCTGTCAGATATAAGCCATATATAACCAATATATAACCCATATATAACTAATATATAACCCATATATAACCAATATGTAACCATTATATAACCATTTTATAACAAAACTCATTTTTTTCAATATGAGTGGTTTCTATTATAACGTTTTTCCTTTGCCTGTAACCTTATGAAAAGTGATGTTACGTTATTTTGCATTTTAGGTGACGATAGGTGCATATGTATTTATGTATACATATGTACGTAGTGTACAAACACTGTATACTAGTTGCATGTTGTTAGTCTTATTGACGTTGGTATGCCTTACATACATATATAAATATGTATCTATATAAATGTACATACATATGTATATATTTATGTATTTTTTCAATGAATTTCTCTACTGTTGTGTGCCTTTGTTGTGACTTTTTTGCTGTTAACATTTAGCGCGCATGCGCTTCACTTATGTACAGGCAAACACTTTTGAAATTATTACAACAAAAGATTTAAATTCGTATCTCCACTCTTCGGCATAAAAAGTCGTCCTCGCGTTCTTTGTCGGAGTGGTTGAACATTAAGCTTAGTTATAGAGATATATATACAAACATATGTATGCCATGAGCACGTAGTCTTATTTCCTTGTTTCTAAGTAGTTGAGCCGGTCAGTCGGTAAACAATATATATAAGTACCAACAACACACTTAACGATTACGCAAAGATAAATATTGATAGAACAGCTTTTTCTCAATTAGCTGCCATATTGATTTATTTCACTCGCTGGTTGATACTGATATTCCGGTCTCCCGGTCTCTCCTAAAGTTCTAGTTCATACATTCATGACCGTTATCATTGTTATACCGAACCAAAGCTTAGCGAGGACTTTACTGGAAATGAATTCCTCGAACTGCAGACCACTTTAGTACCATATTTTTATAATTTTTTCTACTCTTTCCAAGTAGTGGATACCACGAGGTCTTCAATTACTGAAAGACCTGCTCAACTGCGCAACAAATTCGTTGTAAATACATGGGAAACAGTTGCAATATTGTAATTAAAACACAAATATTTTATGTTGGACGTTGCTGGGCGTGCTTTATTCGATATTTTCGGAAATCCTTGAAACTTTCCGTTTCATTTTGCGGCACATCTGCTGCATTGTTTTATCCCCATACCGCATAGTTGTTTAAGTATCTGTGTGCAGTTGCCATATCAGCTTATCTGTGGGGGTTTCCGCACTTCTGCCAAGTATGACTCATCACCAACCACCACAACCGCCCGTCCGGCAATGCCATGGCTGCGCCACCACCCCTAATAATTATGTTGTATTGCACACATACACGTCAGCACGTACTCGTATTGCGTATACGCTACGTACGCGCGATATGTGCATCTTACAGCAACAACAATAAAGAAAAAGCTGAACACTAAAACTTTCGTAATTTCTATATGCGGCGAGAGCAGTGCCTTATGCGAGACATTGGTGACACACTGACACTCATCGAGAGCCAAACAGAAATGTATGTGATTAACTGTTCTAACTACAGTGCTTACAAAACTATTGGCTTTCAATTATTTTGAATAAAACTGTTGCAAGTGAATACATTACTTAGAGATTACATTTAGAACGAGCAAATGATCAATTTGATGACATACTTCTGCGTGAATTTCTCAAGCTGTCTTCTTCAATGTCAATTTAGTTTGGCAAGCACAGCGCTTTACCGATTTTTTGCTCTTAAGTTGGTGCCAGAGTAGCCTGTGTCTTTGCCTATTTTACTTTGCCTCTGCCAATTAAAGCAGGAAACAAGCAACTCAAGTGGATTTCTGGTATTCATATTTCAAATATCTTTCTTTCTGCTTTCTGTTTACTGTTACTCAATTGAAGGCAAAAAGACAAATGATGGGCTTTTACAAGTTATATAAAAGCTAATAAGTTATAAAAAGTCTGATTTCCTAGTGTTAGCGTAGCGTTGCTCGTTCGCTGTGCTCCATCATTAGCTCAGTTTTAATTAAAGGTTTTAAATTTTTACGCGCTTCATTTTGCATCGATTTTTCTTTTTCCTACCACCACATGTATATGTGTGTGTGAATGGAGAACTTCCGTTTATTTCACTGCCTTTCCTATTATTTACGAATTTTGCTACGCCGGCAAAAAAGCTTTTCTTCCATCAAACACTTTCATTTCAGGAAAAGAAGTAAGATTTTGCGATTTCTTGCAACAAAAGTGAAAAAAACTAAAACTTTGCTTTAGGCTTTGAGTTTTCACTTTTGCTTTGTTTGTGAATTTTGTTGTTCATTACAGTTGGCATACTCTGCTTCGATACGCAAGCAATAACAAAGCTCGCGTACCTACATATGCATAAGGTTCAGTAAACTCACTTCACATTAGAGATGGGCAACTGCTGGTGTTTCATATTTTAGGCTGTACTTTTGCTGGCGAAATTTAGTTGGAGCTTGTTTGTAGCGCTGCAGAACAATATACATGTGCTGTTGTTGTGCTTATGTGTGTGTGTGTGGAAATGCTCAATAAGAAATTATAGTTTATTATGCTGTTAGTTGAAGCGTAAAGTACAACTTTTTGGTTGTTTCCTACTTCCAGGAAATATTGTAAACACTACTGGCTTTAGTTTGTTGTATTTGTTTGCTCGGAAGCAGTTGCAGTACAATTAAAACAACAAAAAATGGTATTTTTGATAGCACCGAAGCTATAATACCTTTTACAGGTGCATTTTTATAGCATTAAACGGTATAAAAATATCATTATTCTGATTTTGATTGGCCGGTTTATATGACAGCTATAATTGTCTGATCTGAATTTTTCCGCTAAATACATTATTCCATCAGTGTAAAACTTTTCTGGTTTCTCGGCGAAAAGCTGCGACAAGTAATTTCCACAGGCTTCTCTTGAAGCCAACTTTACTCTATTAAAGGAGTTCAGCATTGACCCAAACAAATGTTAGTCCGATGGCGCAAGGTCAGGGCTATATGGTGGATGCATCAAAACTTCCCAGCGAAGCTCTCCCAGCTTTTGCAGAGCCATCAAAGATGTGTGTGAGTGGTCTAGCGTTGTCCTGATGGAAGACAAAACCCTTTCGGTTGATCAGTTTTTTTCGATTGCTTGCTTCAATCTCATCTGTTGTTGACAGTAAAATATAGAGTCAATAGCTCGACCAGGCTGGAGCGGCTCATAGTAGATGATCCGTCTCCAATCCCACCAAACACTCAGCATAACCTGTCGAGGCGTCAACCATTTGTTGAGCTTCACCACTCTTGGACCATGATCTTTTTCGCAAATTGATCCAGACGAGGCGCATCTTTCACATCAAAATTTCCATAACGGATGCGAGCGAACCATTGTTGTGCTACACGAACTGATGCAGCATTGTCTCCGTAAATTTCACAAACTTCATTGGTGGCTTGCGTGGCTTCTTCTACGAAAAGACTTTTTCGACTACCAAATATATCTGATAGGGTCTCCGATGTTTTCTTTTGTGTGTTACAAAGATCGGTGGAACCTTAATACATTCGGGTTAGGTACCAGCTTTACCAATAAAAACATTATATTTTATATTTAGGTACTCTAAATCCAAATTCGATGCCAAAATGCCTAAGCTTTGAAAGGTGATCTTCAAATGCCTTGAAGAAAATCTTGATATTTTTAAACATAATTTTCCTATGCTATAACCATGAGGCGACATGCTGATTAAAATCAAACATATTCACACTCAAATAACTCTATTTTATTAGTTCAGGCTATAGAGTTACCTATTCGAATTAAAATCTTAATAAATGTAACTATAACACGCACTGGCTTTTTTTCTCTTATTTGCCATCATTCCAACCCAAACATATTCGCTGAAATTAATTAACACTAATTAATAATGTGCAAAGTGTAAACGCAACATTAATCAACGGTATTTTGGTGAGCAACAGGGTGTGACTGCAGCTTTATCTCACGCGCCTATGAAACTGTGGCAGATAAGCAGCAGTAAATCTAGCAACAACAACTGTGAACGAAATCATAATTTGAGAGAAAACAATAAATAAACAAATAATGCCAATGAAACAGATGAACAACAAAAACAATAAATAAGTATATAGACAATAGCGCACAGTATGAAATATGCAACAGCCTGTGTATATGTATGTGCAACCATTGTCTGAACAACATGCGGCATGCAGAAACTGAGCCAAAAGCTACCATTGCCATTGCTTGCTGTTGCTGTTGCTGCATCGGACTGTGTGTATGTGTTTGTGTGCTAGCTTACCCGATCGGCTACATTAATCACTCGGCGCTTTAACAAGCAACAAGTGATGTTGCCTCAGCTGCTACCGTTGCGAACAACAGTTGTGCGCAGACTTTGCGCCGCGCCTCAACGAACCACTTAATGCCAGCCAGCAACGGTTAAAGTAAGCGTACGCGGCTGCTGGACCGATTACTAGCCTAGTTGCAAGCAACTCCAACACCAACGCCACAATTGTTGGCAACGCCGCTCTGCCTGCAGCAAGCAGCGAACAGATCGGCAACATGCCATGGACCACGGGCGAAATGTGAAGCACTGAGTGTGCGTTTGTTTGTATAATTCCAAGTGGTTGTTGTGGTTGTAATATTTAATTTTTGCCTCCGCGGCAACAGCAGCATTTAAGCATCGATTATCGACATGATCAACGTGCAATAAAGCAAATACCGTTTAATTTATCGATACACTTGTAGTGCGAAAGCAACATAACTGCACATTGGATGTGTTGCATTTCGCACTTGCAAATATTTACAATGATGTGGTTGTTGTAGCCAATGGTCGTAGTCTGGCTTGTTGCTGGAAGCGTGCGAGGGGGCGTATGAGTAACACATGTGTTAGCTTTTTATGTATGAGCGCTGGTATTAAATGTGTTACTAAAGATCGTTCGCGGCTATTTCAACTGCCCCTGAGCATAATTGAGCATCGCTGCTGCTTCATAGTCGACTGCCTTTGGCTCAAATTTCATATTGCTTTTGTTTGTGTGTTTAGTTTATAGCAGCCGTTAGTTGTTCATTGTTCCGTGCGATTCTAATATGTGAGATATGGCAGTAAATAACCTGTTCTACATGGCGCATATGTACATACGTATATATAAATGTATTTGTATGTACATATGTATGAATATATGTGTAATTTGTGTCTTGAAGTAAGTAGCCTAATTGTCGCTCTGCTTCAAGCGTTATTGCGCATGCCCAACTTATAATTTAATTAAACTGCTTGCTGCACTAATCACTCCCTTTCACTGCCACTCGCTGCTGTGCCCGCCACACTACGTCACTCCGCACTCTCTCCCTCTCACTCCGTATCTCTACAGCTCGCTTGCTTGCAGGCTGTAAAGCGATCGCTAGTAGCTGCTGCATGCTTGTTCTTGACTACTCGGTGTTCTTTTCGTTTAGTAAACTATGCCAGCTTTAATTACTTAAGTAGCCATGCTTGGAACGCCTTACGCGGTAAAAAGTCCATAAACAAGTTTCTCGCTCAATTACAACGCTTTGCTCCGGCTTGTTGACACTTTGCTTGGTCAAGATCGTGATTAATGCAGCTGCTGCACTGGCTGTTTGCTCTTGCTCTGGCCTTTATTGATGGGCGCTCGTTTCATTTGCGCCTCTAACTTGCTTTTAATTAATGACACTACATGCGTTTGTGATGGCTCGGTGGGTTTGATTTATAGCGCTGCGTAATATTACCAATGACTTGAAGGTAATTAATACTGCTTTTAGGAATTGGAAGAGGAATAAAAATTGGAAAGCAATTGGAGAGCAACATTATCTCTTGCCGTATTTATTTTGTTGTATTTTAGCTTTCCATATAATTTCGAAAATTATTTGACACACTCTTATTTTAAATATATAATAATTCATAATGCGTAGTTTAAATTACACAATGATTAAATACCGTTGTGTGTTGTAATACAAGTATATCACCAATTAAGGTTACTTTACAAACATTTTGATAGATAAGTTATATGAGGACGCAGATTCGTGTAATTTTTAAAGTTCCTACAATTTCTTCACATATATTATCTCTGATTTCTTAATATATGTAGCTCATAAAGTTTACCTTTCATATCGCTTGAGATTAGAATGTAGATATACAGCAAGATTTAGTAATATGTTTAGCGACTTTTAAGCCAGAAAAGCATACAAATTATCTATTCATTAAAGTCTTACACACCTCACTTAAAACAGTTGAAGATTTCGTTTTTACATCGCGTTATTTGCTTTGTTTACTCTGAAGTTGCACTGCTTCTGCTTGTTTGGACAAAAATACTTAGGAAATTTGTAACACAACATAAACGCTTATCAACAGGCACATAACTGTATTTACAGTGGCTTTGTTCACTGATAATCAGCCTGTCGTGCTCTGATAGAGTCAGATATGTTTTTAGAAAGCAAGATACTCCGACAAAGGTTTCGTATAAACCGGAGATGCTGTTGCCGGTGACAGTAGAGGAAGAAGTGGCGCTTGGCGGGGGACGAAGTTGTGCCTAAATAAAACTAAAATAATAGCATACATGAATATAAATATATAGTATGATATTACTATAATAAAAAAACAGTTTTTATATAAATATTCGAACAACGGCTTGCTAAGTGCAAATCTTGAATTGAACTAAAGCGCAGAACATGGCTGCTATTACTCTGTTGCTGCTTAGTTGTAAGTGCATACATTATTATCTGCATTTATTTATATACATACATACATATACATATATATACATATACGGAATGTGTTTATATACAAAAATATTCACATCTGAAAGTTGGCATCAGTTTCTCTAACAAATCAATTAAGTTGACGCGAAAAAATTGGTGAATCATTTAATTAAAAAAACGTGAAATTGCGGCAGTTCCAAAAAGTATGTGCGAATATTTATTAAAAACAAGAAAACACGTTAACTCCGGTTGCAACGTTGCTATAATACCCTTCAGCAATACAAATGATATCTTATAAGATATCTTTTGATTGGCCATTTTGTATGGTAGCTATATACTATATTGGTCCGATCTGAATAATTTACTCGGAAATTATAGCAATGCCACGAAAAATAATCTGTGCCAAATTCTGCCAAGATACGTTTTCAAATAAAAAAGTTTTCCATACGAGGACTTCAAATGGATCGGTGAGTTTGTATGGCAGCTATGTGCTATATTGCTCCGATCTGAATAATTTCTTCGAATATTGCATTATTGCTTTCAGTAATAATTCTTACCAAATTTTATGAAGATGTCTCTTCAACTAAAAAAGTTTTCCATACAAAGACTTGAAATGGATGGGTCAGTTTATATGGCAACTATACGCGGTAGTGGTACTACATAGGCCGTTCTGACAAGTAAGTAGCTTCTTTGATAGAAAAATAGGTAACCAAATTTTCAAATCGATATCTCAATTATACAGACAGACAGAGAGATGGACCTTGCTAAATCGACTCAGCTCTTCTTGCTGAACATTTACATCTACATACATATACATATGTATGTATATTTATTAGAGTAAAGGGTCTAATAAGCTTCCTTTTAAGTGTTATAAACATCATAGCAAACTTAATCCACCCCGTTCAGGGTATAATAATTTGTTTCCTGGTTTTACTAGCTGCTTACATATATACATACATACATACATAAATACATTTATACATTTATACATAAGCGTAATTGTGTGCGCATAATTTGGTGTCAAAATCAAATTAATTGAGTTCGCTGTTCCCAGAAGAACTCTAACCCATTGTCTACGATTTTTATGACCTAAGCAGCTCCGCTTTCAAGCGTGAAAACATTTGCTCACACACACACACACATACAGCACATGTGACAGTACGCGCTTCAAGTGCGCATCACTTGTTCATCGGCACTCGCCCGCGTTGGCATCAGCGCTTGTGGACAACACCCACCACACGATCGCCTTGATCATCACCACTTTTGTGTATGTTTTTGTAGCTCGACAACAATAACAATCGTCCATTCATTTGTTCAGCGGAGAAATGCAATCGTCGTTGACCCATGGGCTTTGTCGATGTGTTGCTATTGGCGTTGATGTGTTAATTTTATTGCCGCTTTTCGGGGTGTTGGGCAAAACGCTAAAGCCTCCATAAATGACACACACACGCATCCACACAAGCGTCTGACGTCACCACAGTGCGCGCAGCGGGCGTGGTGAATACATAATACAGTAGCAAACGTAAACAATTGAGACAAAATAAATAATAATAAACATTCAAGCGACATTATACTCACGCTCCGACTCTGTAGAATTCGCCAGTCTTCGCAGGCTGCGCTGTGTTTGCCTCGTGGTTGTTTGCGATGACGCTAATTACGCTTTGCCACTGGCAGCGCTTATTCACCACTCATATTACTGTGCTCTGCTACTATTAGAGGTCAGTTTCTTTCTGACTTTACACTCAAGCACATACAAACATACTTTATTTATGCGCGTGTGTGTGCGGCTGTAATGCTGGCAGCATTAATGTGGAATTAAAAGCATACGCTATGAATGTTTATATTCTTTCGTTGTTATTTATAATTCGTGTGTGTTTTTTGTTGGAAAAGCTTATGCTCTCTTCCTCTTGTGGTGGGGTGGAATTCGATTTGAATATTTTTTGGCAACATTTCAGCAGCGATACAACAACGACAACAACAATAACATAGCAATAATAGCACTCAGAATGATCGTCACTTGCCGCAAGCGCTTTCGTTGGGCGGGGGGTGGCAGTGCTTGTTGCCGCTGTGGTGACCACATGAAGAAGCGCCGTTAAATTTGTGGGGAGAATGCTTCAGTTGTGGTGGCGATCGAATCGAGAAAGGGCGCGTTCATGTAACGGCGGTGTGAATGGGGTTGAAAATGTACAAACCGTGAAACAGACGAAATGGCTTCAGATTTGAGAAAGCGAAAGGCTATTATGATTGGAGGAATATGAAGTTCTTACAATTTTAAGTGAAATAAGTTACATAATGTGTAAAAAATGCGGGTTTTCAAAATAAAAAATTGATGAAAATTATAAAAAAGTTGGTTTTCAAAACTAAAAAGTCTATAAAAATTATAAAAATTATGAAAATTGAGCAAAAGTAACGCTTGCGGAACGGCAGTGCTAAGCAAAGAGAGAGTTACTATAATTTGTAGTAAAAATTTTCATAAATTATAAAAAATGTGGTTTCATTAAACATTTAAAACACAATAAAAAATGTCTCGGTAAAGTTTACTGACCAAATTAAGGTGTGTTTAGTTCTATGTACGCCAAGCAGCTAATTAAAAAATGCGAAAATGTCCGACGAGGCGGAATTTAGAGGTGACTTCATTGCATGCTTTTACTAAAATTTATTTTCAACGCTGCGCTGCCACACAATATGAAGCTAAACGTAAAAAAGTCTTGCTTTTGCTACTTTGGTTTCGTTCATAGAAAAAGGTTTTGTTTTGTTTCGTTGCTGGGTTTGCTTCATTACTAATCAAACAGCTTTCAATTGTTTATTGAAGGGATTCACTTTAAAAGTCAAGAAAAAAATTTCAAAATTTAATTTGCGAGTTTTCAGTATTCTCATCGAAACCATTAAGAAAAACTCCAGTGGAAGAGCGAAAAAGTGCAAAAACAACCAAAATATAATACGTTCACGAATAAAACGTAGCGCTTGCGTACAACAAAAACAACAAAAAGAAAAAATTACGAATTTCCAAATTGAAATCAAAAACGCGAACACAAATAAAACGGTGAACTAATGTGATAACTCAGGAAGAGCGCCACATGAAAGCATCAATGGAACGAAGTGACTGAAAAAAGAAGATGCAACCAGGCCAAAATTCGAGTAAACAACAGCAGCCACCAAAGCAACAACAGCACAGGCGACTACAACGCACATCCGGCCCAAACGTTTTCAGTCAAAGCCGTCATAGCACGGACCTCAACAGCAAATTAGCAGCCAATAAAGTGGTTGGCCGTGCGACTGGTGCCGGGGTGGGGCAGGGGGACGCGCTACGCAGCGTACAATTTCGCACCCAAATTTGCAACAACGTTAGCCACACTAAAAACAACACTAATGGCTTTCCGCGAGCAACAACTTCAAAGGCACAGGATGCATTTAGCGCTAATAGTGGCTGCCGCAGAGGCAGCGCGGCCGGGACAACGCAGTCACAGCAGTCTGCAGCGCAACCAAGCCAGCTGTCGTCCGAACGCTTGTCATGCTACGAGCTGAATTGCCGCATCAACTACGGTGACTTCCGTCAGGTGCAAGTCCAGTTTCATAGCTCGGATCAGCGCTGCTGTGCGTTTTCGTGGAAACGTAAATTCCGGCTTGGCGGCTTCTCCGCTAGGCGCCCGCGGCCACAGCAACCCTCGCGGTGGCAACGCAAACGCCACCAGCGGCGCAAGATGCAACAGCGTTGCGGTGTTTGGCTGTCGACATGTCAACGGCATACACGACACAACTCGCTGCGCTCATCCAACGAAACGCATTCGAATGGCGACGGAGCAGAAGCGGTGGTAGCTGAGGAAAATTATGCAAATGACTGTGGTGATGTGTCTGAAGACACTGCTGGAAGTGGCGAAAACGACAGTGCTAATAAGACGCTTGTTGTTGGCGACGATCAAATCAACGACAACGCTAACGACTCCATTAGTGTGGCTACTGACGCGCCATTACTTGTCGATTTCGGTGAAAGGGCCGTGGAGGTAACCGCTAAAAAATGCCGTAATACCGCGGATTACAGGCACGCAAGCACGAATTATGCGAATCGAAATCATAAAGCTGCCGCAGTTGATGTTGCTGGCGTTGATTTAATAGACTTCAGCAGCGAGGCTGAGCAGCCCACCATAAAGATATGTAGCGCCGATGCCGCGCTTGTCGACAATAAAAATGCCGTAACTTCAGCGGATATTGTTCAGATTGGCGATGGACAGTGCGCGGTACCTGACTTTAGTGGGGATACTTATGCTGATGCTGCTGGCGATAGCAATCAAATCGGCGGCGACGGTCGCTCGACTTTGTTGATTGCGGCGGAAGTGAGTGGCGATTTGTTGGTGGGCGATTGCAAAGGTGTCGATCCACCGCAGAAGAAAGTGAATCAAATCGTCTGCACTCTCAATGAAAATCAGAGTTGTGCGCGTGTTCAATTGACCGCAGAATGTGGTAGCGGTAAGTGTGCTTGTGTGTGAGTTCAACCCAATCGGTCATCGCACATATCTACAAGTGATATGTGCATTTGAATATGTATATAGCTGTGTGTATTAGCATAGCTTGGTGGCTGTGATTTGATTAGATTGGAAAGTGTATGCCAGTAATTTAATTCGATTGTTGTTGTACCTGTGTGCGTCTAATTTAATGTTGCCACGGCCGCGGCCAATCGCGCTTGATCTCTTGTTACTGCTCAAGAAATCAGTTTTGCGGCGTGCAAATGGCCCACAGCTTCAAATTACGGCATCAAATTACGTGAAAGTTCCGCTGTTTTTAATGTTGTTGCCATACAATTTATTCAAACCTTTTTAAGGCGAATATGCAACCACACAGGAAAAAGGTTTCTAATGCGGCTAATATTTATGTATGCATGAATATATGAATATATGTACATATGTACATATGTGTATGCTGGCTCTAATAATGGTGCTAGTGCTGTGTTTACTTTTAATGCTTATCAGTGCATGTTTTTGTTGTAGTTGAATTTTTTGTTTGGAATTTTGTTTTGCTTTTTGCTAATTTCGTCTGCTTAGTGCTGTTATTAACCTGCCTTTGTTAACCGTTAGTCTTTATCAGCGCTTGTTGTGACTAATATTGATAGCAGCGCCTTAAAAATGCTCACTTTGCGGAATTTATTTTATCATTTGTAAATTTTTATCTATTCTAATGTTTTAAGTTATTGATTACTGCTGTTTGCACTTTTGTGTTAAAACAAAGAAAGTTCGGAACGCATTTTATTAATGTTTATTGATGAGGACATCAGTTGTTGGTATTTCTAATACTTACTGCGTTACGAAAAAAATTCTTGAAGAGATATTGTGTTATTGTGCCTAAAGCTACAAATATAAGATAAAAAAAGATATATAGGGGTAGTCGAAAAAGTCTTTTCGTATTTCGAATCGAACTTTATGTTTTTTTGTATAATGAACTTTAATAGAAAAAATATGTACCCTTTTGGTCGACCACTTTTTGCTATTCTGCCAGAGACATTATTCCATCAGTGTAAAACTTTCCTGGTTTCTCGGCGAAAAACTGCGACAAGTAATTTTCACAGGCTTGTCTTGAAGCCAAATTTACTCCATCAAGGGAGTTCTGCATTGGCCGACACAACTGGTTGTCCGATGGTGCAAGGTCACGGCTATATGGTGAATGCATCAAAACTTCCCAACCGAGCGATCCCAGGTTTTGCCGAGTCATTAAAGATGTGTGTGGTCTAGCGTTGTTCAGATGGAAGACGAAGGCCTTTCTGTTGATCAGTTCTGACCGTTTTTTTGCGGATGCTTGCTTCAATCTCATCAGTTGTTGACAGCAAAATGTAGAATCAATCGTTCGACCAGGCTGGGGCAGCTCATAGTGGATGATTCCTTTCCAATCTCACCAAACCATTACCTTTCGAGGCGTCAATCCAGGCTTTGAGACCATTTGTTGAGCTTCACCACGCTTTGACGATGAGTTTTTTCGCACATTATTGTCGTATTTCATCTTATATTCGCCTCCTGTTACCATTCGCTTCAGAAATGGCTCGGTTTCATTAAATTTTTCACAGAAAACTCATGTGGTGCTCAAACATCGAGCTTCTTTTTGCAGCCAGCCTTTTTAAATGGTTCAAAACCATTTGATTATGAATGTTAATTTTCGTAGCGATGTGCTGGCTGCTTATTTGACGGTCCTGGTCAATCTTTTTTACAATTTCATCGAGTTTTTCAACGATAGGTCGACTAGGGCTATGTGCATCTTTCACATCGAAATTTCCAGAAGAGAAGCGAGTGAACCATTGTTGTGCTATACGAACTGATACATGGATACATGGATGATGGACAAATTTCATTGTTGGTTTGCTTGTCATTCTTCCCTTTTTTATACAAATATTTCAAAATATAGCGAATTTCTTCATTATTCACTCATCACTTTCCCGAATTTCTTTTTTTTTTGGTTAAATAAAGCTTAAACCTCACCTTTTCAATACTATATGATATGATACAATGTGATCGGTAGCACTGGAGATATACGATATACGACTGCAAGAAAAGAGGTTTTCGACTACCCAATATGCTTGTATATAAATGATCAGCATGATGAGCTGAGTTGCCATACAAACTGAACGATCAATGAATTTATAATGATCATGAATTTTTCTCGTTTTTTTTTTATTATTTTGTTGTTTTTATAAAGAAAAGTGGAAAAACTGCCGTCTTCTTATGATCGAACGTTTGAAATACTTAAATTAAATTATCTTTTTATAAGAAATCCACATCGATCTCATTTAATCAATCATAATTTCTTCAACTCAAAGTCGATTTCGTCTTTCAATGTCTCCTGCCATCAACGCGCATTTCACATACAAATAAACATTTACTCATTTCAAGAAAAAATAAGATAAAATAAAATTTAATATTCGTCCATTTAGAAGCGTGAGCCATCTGCCAGATGCTCTTCTTCTTCTTGAAACATACATGTACCTACATTTGTTTATGCGCATACATATGTACGCATGTGTGTATTATTTGGTTTTGCCTTCGCAGAACTTTAGAATGAATTTCTTTCGCATTTGCAAAAATACAAAAATACAAACTTTTGAATGGCAGCCAACGGACGTTTGCCAAGAAATATCCGATAAGACTTTTTGTTATTTTTATTCAAGAAATGTCAAGTGTACAATTCAAGCTTTCTTTGTTTACCCACCACACATATGCATATGCATATGTAGATGTGTGCTCGACGCTTTTCGACAAATATCTCTAACAGCTGCCCGGTGCAGCCATCTAAGCGTATTGGCCTTGAATTATGGTGTGAGAGCGCTTTTCGCTGGGCACGGACTCACCGCATAAATAAATGCGTGTCAAGTGCTTCAAACTTTTAACGTACATATGTATGTATATATGTACTTGTGTAATATAAAATATGCACAAGCTATGCATACATCAATTTCTCACTCATTGCAACATAACCTTCAATTTTCAATTTCACACTTTCGCTTCGAAGCAAATCATATCAAATCATCGCTCGCTTCCAAGTGATGGAGTCAATTTTGAATATTTTTATGCATGAATAGTTTACAAGTGGTTGATAGCATCTAAAATGGCCGATGATTGAAGCGTGCCGCTGGGCTTGGATATGTGAAATTAAGTCGTAACCGCTAACCCAAGACATCAATCGATCGCCATTAATCACCGCTGATCGCTGTGGTTATTGTTTCAGTTTGCGGAAAGCAGCGTACGCATTTATGAGGCCTTTTTGGCTCTTCGAGGTTCGTACGCATCGCTGAGTACGTGCTAGACGCTAGACCCGACGGCCACTAGTTTTGCCAAATCGAGGCGCTAGTCCGCATCCGGTCGATGATGGACGTGTTCGTGCGCACATTTCCAAACACCCGAAGTGGGGTTTGTGTGAAATGTGAAATTTATCGAAAATGTTTACAGGAAAATTGCTCGTTTCTTTTATGGCCTGTAAATTTTTATTTCGCCAGTAGGAATAAGATATTTACATTAAAAAGTGCGGTTATTTATGTTGTGGTTATATTCTGTGTTTTTTATATTTCAAAATGGCTTGAATTTATTGATTTGTTAGTTGTGGGTATGACATCAGCGTGAAGATAAGGTTAAAGTGCGACTATTCAACTCGTTTTTAGAAATTTTAATGAACCTTAAAGAAGTTTCTGGTACAATTTTTACTCGAGGGAAGTGTCAAAGGTACTTTCATATAAATTAACTCTCAAATCTGCCGTTGGAATAGTTGACAAAAATTAAAAAAAGCAAATAAATTGAAGTTTGATTAGAAATACGAAAAGACTTTTTCGACTACCCAATATTTCGTCGGACGTTAGAATACAACTCCGACAATGGTAAAACCCGGTCATGAACTCGGAGTCTAAAATATTTATAAATGTTTAGTGAAATGCATTTATTATTGCGTTTTAAACAACACACTTTCGTTCACCACCTTTAGCTGCCAATTGCGTTTGTGGAGCAACCTGTTGCAATGCTCTCACCAACGAGGCTAAATTTTGGTAAACGAAGCACGTACCAATCACACCGGCGATTAGTGAATTTAATGTCGTTGAATTAGACAAATTCAAAGTCGATTCGAACAACATGGCAGAAACGTGAGAAAGAAATCAAGTTCAAGTATAAGACCTCAATAGTTTGGGTTTCAGATGCAGTAACATTTTGTTGTTATTATTAATATTTCCATGAAATGTTTGTGAAAAGGAGCATTAGCTCGTAAAAAATGACGCAATCGCCTTGTAAAAACAATTCGCACGTTGCATAAATTGAAAATGTTGCACTAATTATGACACTTGTTTCTGATGCGCACCAGCCTATGCAAGCGCATTGTGGGCGTGCGACAGCGTTCACTGTAAGTGCGCGTTTGTGTGTGTGGACATTAGCTCTTCCCTCACATTTTCTGTTGCACAATTGCGCTTGCAATTTATTTTCAATTTTAATTGCTGGTTCATTTTTCATAATGAACAGCGTTGTTACCCCTCAACAAGCGGCAGCCTCGGTCAAATCGGCAAACAAATTAGTGGCGCTGTGCTGGCCATCGACCACCTCCAGCCGGTCAGCAATTCAGTTGACTGAAGGCAAGCAGCAACAATTGAAATAGACGCCAGCTGCCAGTCAATGCCTGAACATCGCGAAATTTTCCACTTAACTTGCGAGACTTTAGTGATTTGCGCCACTGTACACTTGCAGCCACAACAGAACAGTTTGCAATTGAGGCACACACATATATAGATGTACATATACAAAATATGACACATTAATGTATATGTGTGCGACAGTGTGTAAGGCAGAAATCCCGGCGCAATCTAATTTCATTTGAATTCCTAATTTGTTGCGATTTCTAAATCCACTTGAGTTCATCTAAATGCCACACATTTTTTATTAAAAAAAAAACTGAAATATTTATTAAAAATGCTGGCAGGATTGGCACATTTCTAGTGCCATTAAAGCCGCTTGTTTTCACTCAAAAATAGATTATACATAATTTCGGAAAATAATTGAATTTATTGCACAGTGTTTTTAATAACTTTTATCATTATGCAATCACGCAGCAATTGTAGATTTCCTTCATCTTGCGAGACCTCAGCGATTTTGAGTTCTGTATGCTGAATGAGTATCTTGCCTTCGAGTATTCCAAGGGAAAATTTGACTCAACTATTCAACAAATGTATGATAAAAGCTGAATGGTTTTGAAATTAAAATTTAGGCTGTGTATCAGTAGAAAGTACTTAAGGTTTATCCCTGATAGAAAGATTTAATGGAGCCCAACTATAGGGAAAAAGTTGAGACTCTCACAAAAGGTAGTGTTTTGGCTCTACGAAACCGTCAAGCATATAATGTTCCATGATGTATTCGTCTGGTGGAATGGAAGCTGGGTATATGAAGGGGCCGAACAAGGACACGCCGATATTATCTTCTCCTTCAACTGCATTCCTGAAAACTTGAATCACTGCGACGCAGAGTTGAGTCGTAGCGGCTTTTTCGACGAGAGTGATGAGGAGAGGGAGAAGTCGCTGCAGAAGAGACGCAGAGAGCTTTCTCACGGATGGTTCGATGCTAGAAGAAAAAAAGAGACATTGCGTACACTTAGCAGACGCTTTTTCATTCTCCATCCCTTGCAAGACAATCGGTAATCTCACCTTCGGTGAACCAGAAGACATATCCGAAACTGATATTAATCTCAACGAATTTGTGATAGGCTCAAAGAACTTTGTCGATCTGTAAGGGTCTTATGATCCTGTATATAGGAGTTTTTAAGTGGACACACAACGGACCGGCGTTCTAAGCTGTCTGAGTGAGTTCCCTCTTATGATCGACTTCTTAACCTAACCTAACCTAGAAAACGTTTTCTGTAAAAGGCAAAAGGACAGAGTTGTATATCCATTGGCGTCTTGCGTTCTAGCACTGGACCAATGGACATAGTGTACGCTTAGCAAGCGCTGGTTAATTGTCCTTTCTTTGCAAGACTGTGACTGAAAAATCGGTAATTCTACCTTCAGCAAATCAAAAGACTTGGCTGTAACAAATATTACTCAACTCAACGAATTTGTGATAAGCTCAAAGAGTTTTGTCAATCTGTAAGGGTCTTATGATTCAGTTTTTAGGTAGATAAACAACTGACCGGCGTTCTAAGCTGTCTATGTGAGATCCCTCTTAGGATCGACTTTTTATTCTAACATAACCTAAAACCCGTTAGTAAGTTAGCAAGTATTTACAGACATATAAATGGGTATATCGAATTCCGAGATTCTTACCTAATTTAAGCTTAAATGACTGGACTAAAGGGATCCGTAAAAATGACTAAAAGGAGACTTTCTGTACACATACATATGTATTTATACATAGGTATATTTTGAAAAAAAAAATACTGGAAACATTGAGATCTGTGCATTATAGATGAAAAATCATCAAGTGGGTAGTGTATCTTGATCCTGAAAGTTGGCGAAAATTCATAACTTCAGAAGTTAACTTCTTTTTTCTGGTCTCCTGAATTTTCACTGGCTGCAGTCCAATAAATTGGTTGCGATAACTGAAGAGTAGTGAGGAGCTGCACACTTCGAATGCTTGATTTTCATTTAACTTTAGTTTTGGTGGATTTTTTTGAGTTGTGTAAGTTTTTTTTCATTTTGCCTTTCGAAACGAGTGATCTCGATATGTTCGCTTTAAAGTGGTGCTGCGTTTGCCATTTTATGCCACTTCAATGACCTGTGGCCAGTATTTAATTAGCAGTAAAATTATTTTAACCAAATGCTCCTTAATGGTGCAAGTCAATGAATGGTGCAATGTGTGGTTGTGCGCGTACACGCATATATAGGTATATTACAACCTTGCAACATGCCATTTGTGAGTGCAATTACACCTGAATTCGCGTGCGTCAAATGCCAAAACGAGCTGCGGAATTTCATTGCAAAGTCAGTGCGACTCAAAAACTACGCACACAAACATGCAAACATATGCATTTACATATATGTAGATACGAGTTGGTGGGTAATGTACAAATCTGGCAACACGTTTTGCAGCAAAGATACGTTGAAAGCATTTATTTACGAGATACGCAATGCAACGGCATTTGCGCACGTAGGTACACATACATACAAACGCATATACATGTATGCATACCTAATGAGGCACATATGTATGTGTGCGGCTGTGCGGCACGTTGCGCAGCTCGTAAGTTCGCACCACAAAGCATATCATGCGTTGATATCACGTGCCACACGCCGCGCCTGCGTCGCTCGCACAAAGTCTCTCGCTGCACAGCTCCGGTTGGTCGGCGATCGCGAGCTTAATTCATCGCTGCCACAATCGTGCATATTAATCTATTTACTTTATCACAGTTATTAATCGGTGGATAAGTTGTTGACATTACTCCGGTGTGTGTTGCTTGTTCAGGTGCCCAGCCATAGTTTTCTTTTTAATTCTTGTTTATGATGAGGTTATGTTGACCTTGATGCAGATTCGATTTAACGAAATCACAAAGAAGCTGTAAATTAAGCTACCGTTTCGAGAACAGTTGCAGGCGTTGTCATTAAACGGTTACGGCGATTAATAATTCATGGCTTGGGTGTGTTAGTGCATTGTTTTCCGTTTAATCATTTTCGCGGAAACGCACGGAAGGTTGGGTCAACCTAACACAACCATAAAATGTGCTTACCTGTGTCGCTGGGCCTACGTGCCGCTGAGCAGCGATGATTTTCGTGCAACTAGTGGAAATGCCCTGCATTTCTTCCTCGCCATGCATGCGATTCCGGAATATTTATGAATTTTCCCATCTTAAAGAAGACTACATAGATTACGGGTTATTATGTCATTATCTGTTTGGAGATATTGTTATGTTTCTAGTGGTGAGCCATAAGAGTAAAGATCTCGTATTTAAAACACAATACTTTCAAATATATTTAGGAATTGACTTACGACAATGGGTTAGAGGTTAGGTCATAATAAAAAGCCGAAAATAATATTATAATAATAAATAATATTTTTTTTTTATTAAAGTCATGAAACTCCATGACAGTTAACGTCGAACTCTAGTGCCTAATTTTTATAATTGAATGGGTTGTTAGAAAAGGCTTTGCGCTTTGAACAACAACTTGTTGCTTGTAAAGGTGATGTGTTTCGCAGTCGAACATTTTCCGCAATTCATTGCCCTCTGCTTGTATTGTTTTACTTCGCATTTTCTCTATGCTTTTATGTTGTAATGTTGTAGTTCCATATCTGGGGCTAACCATAATTTTATGAAAATTGTAAAAATGTGTTGTCATTTGGGTTTGTTGGGACCGAAGCGTCTAACGAGCACCAAATAGAGACTCCGGCCCAAAGCAAATATTCAAAAGGCACAAGCTAACGCTGCAGACGCTTGACATTGCAGCAAGTGCCTCTATTTTGGCCAAAAATAATTTAATTAAATTTGAATTTTTAGAAAATACTTCCCCACCAATTTCCGGCAGTGACATTAGTTTGATGAAATAAGTTCGCTTTACTACAGATATCACAGTAAATAAGGATTTTTATACACCTTTTTTATATTCAAAATAAATCAGTTTAACTTACTGTCATTCCGACCGTCAATAAAACTCTTGGTTCCTTTCCTTCCTTTCTTGCAGATCAAAATCGTGTTATTGGCACGGCGGCTTCTAAAAATGTCAAGCACACGGATGCGCCGACGGAATTGCATGAGATCAACCACAATAACAACAATAGCATCACATCAACTATATCAAATGGTACAACAACAACAACACGCACAAATTCACAAACCACATCACCTATACTGGGGCATCATGGCAAGAAGACGGCGACAACGCCGGCCTCCGCTGCCACTGGTGTCACAGTCAGCGCCACGTTGCTGGAAAAAGTAAGTACCGACAACCTCCCGACTTCAAATGACTTCCAACAATTTACATTGTAAATTTATTTTCTGTCACAGAAAACACAGTCGAAATTTCTGCCGACGCGCGGCAAAGCGTTGCTACAAAAGTCACACCAACAACAACGCTCCGCCGAAGATACACCGGGTTCGGGTGCCGGAGCTGCGGAACGCTTGGATGCGTCGGAGTTGCAGCGTTTGAAATACTTGAATCGGCATTCGTGCAACGGTCGTCTGGACTATGAAGCGATCGAGCGGCACCTGGAGCAGACGGAACTGCAGGAAGAGCAGCGCAACAAAAGCATCGAGGTGCTGGGCGTATTGCTGCAGTACGCGGTGCACGATGTGAGTACATACCCTAACGCACAGACACACATACACACTTGCAAATTGAGGTATATTCGTTTGTGTCTTCGTCGTCTGTCTACACTTCATTGAATGCCTGAAAGTTCTTTGTATCTAAAAGGCACAAATTACACAAAATAACTGTTAATAGTGGGTGTGGTGTGTATTTAAAAAGTTATCCTTAATTTACGACTTTCAATGAATGAAGCGAGTCTGGTTGCCGTTTTGTAAATTATCCTTGGGATTTAGACACAGACGGAATGTGTAAAAAAGTTCGTGAATATCCCGTTAGTAGGCGTAAGGAGGTATAAATATGTGTTTGTTATACTATTTTTTTTAAGAAAAGAGCCGCTGTTGATCCCAGGTATAAGTGTATGGTAAGCGAAAGGCAAATGCAATTATTAAACGATGCTCACGGCCGCGCATCGTGTTGCTGGCGCCACACGAAATTAATGCAAATTAAAGCGCTCGCCGTTCATACATAAGTACATTTAAGTGGCCTTCTATGTCTACTACATATAACGGGATTCAAGTTTTAATTTAATTACCTTTATATGCATCCAGTCTAAACTTCTTCCACTAAATCGTATCTCCGAACATAACTGAGGATTCGCATGCAATTTTATATGTAAAATTGACTTATAAAAAGAATATTCACTATAAAGTACATACATGACTACTGATGTTGTCATCTAATACCATGCCCTTGACCTGAAGTTTGTGAACGTTTTTGCCGAGTGCCCAATAATGAAGAGAATTGAATATATGTATATTGGTAGTCGAAAAAATCTTTTCGTATTTCTAATCAAACGTCAACTATTTTTTATAAATTTAAAATGAACTTTAATGAACCAAATATGTACCCTTTTGATCGATCGCTTTTTGCCATTTTTCCGCTAGAGACATTATCCCATCAGTGTAACACTTTTCTGGTTTCTCGATGAAAAACTGCGACAAGTAATTTTCACAGGCTTCTCTTGAAACAAACTTTACTCCATTAAGGGAGTTCTACCTTGGCCGAAGCAAATGGTAATTCGATGGTGCAAGGTCAGCGCTGTATGGTGGATGCATCAAAACTTCCCAGCCGAGCGCTCCCAGTTTTTGCCGAGTCATCAAAGATGTGTCCTGATGGAAGACGATCTGGCCGTTTTTTTGATTGCTTGCTTCAATCTCATCAGTTGTTGACAGTAAAATGTAAAATCAATCGTTCGACCAAGCTGCAGCTGCGCATAGTGGATGATTTCTTTCCAATCGCATCAAACACTCAGCATAACCTTTCGAGGCGTCAATCCTGGCTTTTAGACCATTTGTTGAGCTTCACCACGCTTGGACCATGCTCTTTTTCGCACATTATTGTCGTATTTGATCCACTTTTCGTCTCCTTTTACCATTCGCTTAAGAAATGGTTCGATTTTATTTCGTTTCAGCAAAGAATCGCAGATATTAATTCGGTTCATTAAATTTTTCACAGACAATTCGGATAGTACCAGAACATCGAGCTTCTTTTTGTGGCCAGCCTTTTTTTTAAATGGTTCAAACCCGTTTGATGATGAATGTTAAGTTCGTAAGCGATGCCATGGCTGTTTATATAATGGTCCTGGTCAATTTTTTCCATAATTTCATCGACTTTTTCAACGATGGGCCGACCAGAGCGAGGTGCATCTTTCACATCGAAACAACAAAAATTTCAAAACATAGCGTATTTCTTCATTATTTTCACTCATTTTTGAACAGCTGTAACTTTTTTTCAACTAAATATTTGCTTTACAAGTACAAATATTTGAAAGCACATATGAGTTTAATGACCGTGTTTTCGCTAAGCACAGCTGGATAATTTCCAAATCACTAGGAAAACCCAAAATGTATGGGTCTTCAACAAATAGGTATTAATGGTTATTATGGATATTTAATCAGCTAAGAAGAAATATAAATACGTGCAACACAATGCCATCCAAATAATGTGTTATGCAACCGAGAATAATCCGATAATATTATGTATTTAGAGATATTTACTACACTGATTTTTCGATGAAGCATTGCTAGCAAATATTAACAACAAGATTTAGTTATTTCACGACCTTCTTGTGCAACATTAGTTTAGATCTGTCTTCATTCTTCTTTCAAATGCATGCATATGTACATACATACAAGTAAGTACATGTAATAGTAAATTTTCTTCACTAATAAGTGAGACAAGATTGCGACACCCAACAACAAACGTAAAGAACTGGAAAATATTCATAGTAAATAGCCACAAAGACCTGTATTCAATTTGAAAGCGAGATTTGTACTTTTCTGATAATAAGAAAAATAGAAAACTGTAAGGCGGACGAGCCTCGCGTTACAATTAAGAGCTCATACTTGGAGCGGTATTCTTAGTGATGTCTAGGCTCCTATTTTGCAGAGTATCAAGCGAAAAAAAATATTCGATTGTTTTTTGAGACACCCTAATACACATATAGCATAAATATGTACGCGGATCCTAAGTATATGTATATGTATTGACAGAAAAGGTTGAATACCTTTGGGCGAACCTGTCTTTTGTTTCGCGTTCCAACGTAATTAAGATACTTAAACAGCCATCTTTTGTTCTGGAATTCGGTTTACAGCCGAAAACCATAACTTAGCCGTCCTGGAAATACCTTTTCGTTTGAAATACATACCTACGTACGTGTGTATTTACCCAGAAATTTGCCTATACCGCGTTTTGTCTGTTAACCTGCTTGCCGAATGTCGATGCTTCATAGATAGCAAAGGCGTAGTAACTAGCTGAGGATGATTAAATCCCCCGCGTTCGCGATTACCTGCTGTGTCTGTAAGATTTGAGAGCGTCTGCATATAAAACTAAGAACCATTGTAAGAGCAGTCAGTATATGATGAAAAGTCGGAAGCGGCGGAAGAAAATTTGAATATTTTTTTAATTTCCCTAAAGATTGTGTGTGTTCTCAAACGATATCAGATTGAAATATCAAGATGTTTGGAAGAATGCTGGGTATTAAAAAGAAGAAAAAAACCATGGATCAATTTGAAATGTTTAGTAATAGGAAAAAGGGCAGACTTTGCTCCGAAGCTTTTTCAGACTATGACGACGAAATCACCAGTACAAAAATGGTGAGGCTCAGCTTTGTGGTTTATGTGTGTTGTGACCAGGAAATAGCAGAAAGTTAATCGATGTTCAATAATAATAAACTTTTTGTCCGTATATTTCAGTTGGATGCATTCGCCTGTCCTCGTGTAAAGGCTGAGAAGGAGAAGATACAAAATTATTTAAGCACAACGCTGAAGTTGCTGGATGAAGCAAAATCAAACTGTTCTCGCCTACAAGATCAGCTATGCGACAAGGAGGGTTATTATACTCAGCGCGAGGAAGACCTGCAGACTCTGCACCGCTGCGAAATGGAGAAGGGTAAGCAAAGTCGAACTTCAATTTAGAAACAATCACCAAAACGGTAGTTTTTTTACAGCACAAACAAGTCTCTCCGATTACCAAGCTTTTGCTCAAGAAAAATTTGCAGCACTCGAGTCACAACTGGAAGCACAAGCTGCGGAGCATAAGCGTACATTCGATTCGTATCGCTTAGAAATTGATAATAAACTCTCACAAAAGCAACAGCAACTCGAGGAAGCCGAACAACACGAACTCAAATTAAAAGAGCGTTTCAATTTATTGGCGATCTCCGAGCAAGAGTTGCGTGAAAAATTGACCAGCACGGAAAATGCCTACGCCGCACGTTTCCAGGCGGCCACAGAACGCGAGTATAACTTGAACGAGCGTGTGAAAGCGCTGACAAAGGAACTCAATGGGCTTAGAGCTTCCAATGAGAACCGGGAACGCGAGTTGCGTGACAAGTTAAATCTGTCGCAGGATGAGATTTCGGTTTTACGATCCTCCCAGCGCAGCTTTAACGAGAGCCTGGATCGCAGCAGCGGCATTAGTTCACCACGCAACTCCAGTATGTCGGAACTGGCGCGTCTGCAAAGTGAAGCGGATAGTTTGCATTGTGTGTTGGAGTTAAAACAGAAGGAGATTTCCAAGTTGACTAAACATAATGAAGAGCTAATGCGTGATGCTGAGGAACGCGGCGTCTTGCAGGGCAAAATATCTTTGCTTGAATCAAATAATGAGATGTTGAAGTCAGAGCTGGATATCAAGTCGGAGAAGGAGAAGTAAGTACTTGAGCACAATTACTTAAATGTGACATTTGAGTCGCACGAGTTTTCGTCATTTACTAAAATATGTATTTTTTTTCTTGATTTTCGTAGGGACTTTCTTCGTAAAATCAATGACATGCAGAAAGCTTATAACCACGAGATGGTCAAACGTAAACGTCTTAGCTACGATAATGAGCAATTGCAATGGCAGCTCAAACAACGCTCGGAACAGCTACATATTGTGGAAACAAAATTACACGAGCTCTCAGCTGTGGACTCGATGAATACAAGTAATCAGTCCAGTATTGGTTTACTAAATCGGTCTCAGCTAATGAACGGATCCTCGCTGATCAATATACCGATGGAAGATATCTCGCCACCGACATCACCCGTGGTTAAAGGTGTGATTGAGAAGCCGGATTCTGTTTCGTGGGTGCTTGAAATGGATGATGAAACACCCGAAGCCGCCGCGTCGAAGATGGTCAAGCGAGCCGGTTCATTCCGTTCGGTCGAGCGTAGTCCTTCGACGCGCCGTCAATTGTCCGCTTGCTCTAGCGCCATAAACACATCACTGAATAGTGTCGGTAGCGGTCCCACATATGGCAATGACAATATTAGTGTGGGTCCCAACCCATTATCGCAGTCGATGTCTGCCACTTCAGTGATAAGACAACATTCCAGCGATGGGCGACACGAGTTCAGCAATCGTTCGCACTCGCGCATACGCTCCAAATCAGTGAGTGTAAAGAGCACCGAACCGGCGCAGGCTGGCACTGGCGCTCTCAATACCGGATCGGTAGGCACAAAAAGTGGCAAAAGGCTAATGCGACAAAGTTCAAGTTCTACTGCTCGAAAGCAGCATCAGCTAGAGTTGATTAACTGGAAAGAACCGATCAGTTCGAGTTCACCACATGCCAATGCGATACGACCCCGAACATCAACAATGTGCTCAGAAGTCACAGAGGAGACAGTACCACACGAGACTTCGCTCTTTCAACGCACTTCAATAACCAGCGCACCTACGCGAAAGCTCATTACGTGCGACACATCAAAATTGAACTCGGGCGAGCGTTTAGACATTCAATCGTTACCCACACACGCATCTGTACATGATCTTAAAAAGAAATTTCATGAGATACAAGAATCTGCAGGCGAAGCTATGGTATCGGGCACCAACTCCGAGGACGAAGGTTGCTCAGCATCCTCCGATGAAATTGTTTGCTCAGTATCGACCTCATCAGCGACCACAGGCTCCACTTCATCGCTAAAGAACTCACATATGTCACTGGAAGAAGTGCTACTCTTGGATAAAATTCACAGTCTAAACGGCACACCGATGGAAGTTAGTTGGTCCGATGATCCAGAGGTTTTCACAAACGGCTCAACAGTATGACAAGACGAAGTAGAGGAATTAGAAGAACAAGATGAAGAAGACGATAGCTTCTGAACCGGCATGTGAATTTTTGAAGTTGGGGTTTAGCCGTTTACAGCCGAATTTCACCGGCAATCGACAACTAAAGGAGATGGAGGAAGTAAAATTAATTTATAAAGAGAAGTAAAGCAAAAACGAAATAAAAGCCGATAAGAGGTTAAACAAGTTGCGTCTATTTTACTGCTAATGTGCTCATATTTTACCAGCCGAAGGCAAGCGCCATTTGAAAGTTGGGCGAAACTTGAATACATTGGTGGTAGAAGAGCGCACGAAGTTTGGTTGAAAAGACTGGCCAATAGAATGTGTATTTGTATGTGTAGTGAAGTGGACTTTGGTCAGAGAGTAACGCGCTGAGCGCAGAATATATATGTATCTATAGTTAACCTTATTTTATTTTGTTTAAATGAAAAAGAGGAAATAATGTACCGTTACTGATTTATTTGTCATTTTCAATTCGTGTACAACAAAGAGCATAATAATAATGATGAAAATTCATAATTGCATTCTTAAGGATTATACAGATCCAGTCGGTGTTTTAGACAAAGAAACTCATTTTGGCATAAGAGTAAGAAGCTTTATGTAAGGAAAGAGAGTTTCCGCTTTGTTCTACGGCAAATGAAAGCTCAAAAGTTATTGTAACTGAATTATCGGTAGGGAGCTTTGTATTACAAGAAATAATTTTTGCTTACATCAAATTTGAATGGAAAATATTTTGAGTGCGAATACTATAACGGCACAGCATATGCATTTGTTATAAAAAAACGTTTTTGAACTTGCTTGAAACTATAATTTGAAGTTATTTAGACAAAAGTGGGGAGATGTGAAAATTTTTTCAGTAGCACTCCTAGGCTAGGCAGCGCCTTTAATGAGTAAACTAATTGCTGTGCGAACTGCTTTGCTGAGCACAGTTATTAGACTTGAGCATGGAATCAGAGGCCGTCTATTGCAGTCTTAATTAGCAACATTAGCGCCCGTAAATGAAGTCCACTAATGATACGAAACCTGAAGAATGAAATCTCTAACTATGTATGTGTGTTTGTAGCGAGAATGAGCTACCGGCTATTTGATGTGTTTCATGTGCGAGCACTTTCGTTGGCATTTTGTTGAAATTGTCCTTCGAAGGCAAGTGTCGCAGGCGGAAGAGTAAGAGAAATGTTTTAGCTTTAAAGAAATTGTTTAGTTTTTAATTTATTTCATGTTAATTGTATTTATTTAATTTTAATTAAAATGTGTACCTTAATATTAAGCTTACATTACTGTACGTTACTTACCTAACTGTAATTTTTAAGTTCGTTAGTTTGTTAGTTTGTTAGTCGGTGAATCAGTCAGTCAGTCAGCCAACTAGGTCGGTCAGTCAGTCAGTTTTGTCGCGTTCGGCTGAGCTGCTTTAAATTATGAATTATATCCAAGAATGTGCATTATAATTAAAAACAAAAACAAAAAAGAAAAAGAAAACTAAGAAAATAACTTATATTGATTGTTTATTTGTTTTATATAAATATGTATGTAGGCTTACTTGAATGCATGGATGAATAATTTAAGCAAATCTGTATGTGTTGGTATTTATTATACATATATGCTACTAAAATGATAATTGAAACCCCCGAAATCCCCAGAACCCCAAAATAAAGTAACTCACACTACACGGTTTACCCATTACCTTTAGACCTCCTTACAATATAATAAATACAGTTACATTGTACTCTATGTATGGAGCAAGCAAACTAGATGAAATTGTCACCGTTAAAAGAGAAATGAGAGAAATTACTCAAAATGCAGAATTATGAGAAAAATACAAGTAAATTAAATATTCACGTTGATTATAGTATGTATCTCGGTGGCATGAATTTCTTAGGATTGCATATATAAGCCCAGGATACGCCAACGCAGTGTATTTTCTAAAGAGCGGAATGTCTGATAAGCTTGAATAAAAATTGTAGTTTGGATTCGTTGAGCGGAAGGAAAATGCTGAAAACCCAATAAATATATCGAAATATATGAAATGGATTGTTTCAAATTAATATTTGTGTATTTATTTGTGAGTTGGTGATGATGATTTTACGAATCAGTTGTAATTTGAACTCATTTTCCACAGTACCATGAGGGCTACGTAAGCCAAACTTATCTGGATTCTCCCGAGCCATCAAGTGTCTCTTCTTCTCTTCTGGCGCTCCAGCGATAGATGTATTCATCTCCCGTGGGCTGGTCGACAACCAGAAATTGTACGACTGCGAGATGCTTTTGGCCCAAAGTTAACCGTGAGAGGTCCTCTGAACTATCATGAAAATTCACCCCCTCTTAACCATACGGCGATCTTGTAAAATTACATGGTTTGTTCAGAAAGTAGTAGGACTGATTATCTTCCACCGCGACCGTACTTCGGAGCGTGCGCGCTCCGACTGGATTCGGTAGAGCGCGTTCCCAGCTAACGAACGATCACCTGGAGAGTCAGGACAAACATTTTTGTGCGAAAGTGACTCCCAATTTTTGAATAAATTATTTACATGCGACGAGTCATGGATCTATGAGTATGATCCCGAGAGTTTTTTGTTTCCTAGCCTGAAAAGACTTATGAAAGGCAAGCATTTTGAGACGATGGAGGGGATCTAAGCAGCATGCACCTGGGCTCTCAAGGCTATTCCGGAGAATGCCTTCCGTGACGCCTGCAATGCTTGGAAATCGGGCTGGCAGCGCTCCATCGACGTAGAAGGAGCCTATTTTGAAAGTTTTTAATGAATTGTAATGATAGGTTCAATACTTTTTTTTTAATCGACTCAGTCCTATTACTTTCCGATGATGTCGTGTGCTTGCTCATCCATTTTGCGTCAGCTACGAAATCTTCGGAAACAACAATAGTTTTTAAACTTGTAAAAGAGTAAGAAAAACGTGTAGCTTGTAGTTATCATATTTAAGTAACTAATGACCCGATTTTATTTTTACTTGTAACTTATGAAACTGAGCTCATTATGCACATTCACGTCAAGAAATTACGAGCTTGGCGTCAAAATTAGAAGTTCGTTGATCTATATAAATATGTCTAACTGTGTATATAACTGTCGATTGTTTATAGACACATACTACTTTCAGTTAATAGAAAAAAATTATGGTTTCCATATCGTTCAACACCCGATGCCCAGATGGGTTAGCGCTCTCCTTTAAGTTTGCAATGCTTAAGAATTACAATAGAACGAAGCATAATGCAAGCTTTGAACACGTTTTACGGCTGATAACAATGGAAACAATAGGCCTACATAGATAAATAATAATAAAATAATAATTGGCAGCCACAAATGTAAGTATCTGGAGTAACAACTCGAACTAGAACAATTATGTGAGCAAAGCTACTCTATATAAGCACTGCTAACTAGCTCTTTTGGAGTTCAGTTAGTAAAGTTATCACATTGGTAGCACGACTTAGATATGGCTTCGCAGTTCGCTTCACGTCCTTTCGGTAAGTTATTTATATAAAGTGTTTATATACATAATGAGAGTAGTTTTTTAATTACGACAATTTTTCGTCCTCAGCGACATTTTTGCTGGCTTGCCTCTTGGGTGATTTCACATCATCATTTATTCTGCCAAATCTATTAAGCAGTATTCTCAGTGTAAATTTTTCACTCATGAGACCACCTTTCATTTCAATTGCTAGTAGTCGGCCAACGCCATCTTCGCCCACAGTTTATGTCATTTTACCACCTATTGACGGAGAGTCTGCGACTACGACTACGACTCAAGCTACTCCAACCATTCCTCTAGAAACGACGACAATCAGCGCTCCAGAATTATCACCTACGGTTGCTACTACGCCTGTGGTCGAGCCTCAACCTATCATGGCGAATGCCCCAGAACCTCCGGGCGGTGTAAATGGGGAGGCTGCCGAAAGCCCGCCTGCAAATGCACCATAAAAAACGAATCCACTTCCTGAAGCATAGTAGACAACAGACTTCGATACTTAGCAGCTAACACGTGTTATATATTTGGATATCGCAGACGTACTTAACATTTACAAATTAATCTTTGGTACATCAAAGCCACATAATTAAGTTAATAAACAATAAATTTCCCAAAAGTATTCAATATTTTTTAATTAATCATGAAAATATGTACCTATGTGTTTCAAGTCACCATAGTCGGAGTGTATTGAGTATGTTGGGGTGCGAAGGAACAGCATCGTGAATATAATACATGCTTGTATTCGAAACTCTTATTCGTTTTGAAAACTCCGGAGCCCAAACTATGTACTTGGTTGTTCCATAAGCGAAGCATCCAGAGTGCTCATCTCAAGAGCGTGCCTAAGCATAATTTGTCTACACTTATTTATATGACATTTAAAGAATACATAACAGCACACCCTGATAGATAAGAGTTTGTCATTACATTATGTTAAACTCATTAATATGCTAATTAATAGAGCGTCGTCTAGCAAGCATATAAATAACTCGAGCCTTATTTTGACTCCTATTGTTTTCACCATTTCGAAAAATGAACTTGAAACTGTTGCTTGCGGTAGTAGGTGAGTCTTCGTACTGGAGTTTAACTTCTCAAGATTAATATTTTTTTTTTTTTTTTCAAATATTTAGTTTTCCCCGTCTTCTTCTACGAATCCACTGCATTTGGTTGGGCTCTACTTAGAGGCTTAAAAGACATTTTTTGTGGCCCAATGGCGACAACAACAACGACAACAACTCCACCACAAATCTTCAATTTGACGCAAAACGCCACGGGCGCCTTGGGATTTATTGTGCGTGCTTTGTCCGATGCAAGCAGCGGATCTCCAGTGATATATGCACCCATTTTCAACTGGGCGCAAGTGCCGGCGAATGAGACGAGTTCTTGATAAGGCTATATAGTTTTTGCATTTTTGAAAGTAATTTTTTTAATGAAGTGTTAATTGCCTAATTGAGCCATATTTGTACACTTTCCTATTTTACAAACATTTTCATTATTTGTGTGGATAATTAAGGTCATGAGTTGAGGCTTGTTTAATTAAAATGATGATTCTTAGATAATTTTCATGGCTTATGTTTGCTCAGAGATCAGACCCTTACAGGTTTCCTCCACTCACCACTTTGTTTCATTTTTTCAATAACGCTGCTCAACAAATCTGAAGGAAAAACTTGCGACTGATTTGATAAGAGGTCTTTGGGGTATTTGGGACACCGGGTCACGAATTTGAGTTGAAAAAATTGCCAACACGTACATTTTTCGTGTTATTATAGTTAATTTATTAAACATTGTATAAAAACTATTCAATAATAAATGCATAATTTTTTAGAAATGATTATCCCCGCCGATTTCATTGTGTCATATGCTCTTTCTTATATATTTCGGCGAGTTTGAACTTCTGTATTTTGCCAGAAGTAGTCTTTGGGAAATCACTTACGGTTACCAAATAACGCGGTATTTTAAAGTGTGCCAGTTTTCCTTGGCAAAAATCTTTAATGTCTTGACGCGACATCTTCGGGAGGCCATCGTGCAAACGCACGAATGCGCATACTTCCTCACCCATTCTCTCACAAGGCACGCCAATCACCTGCAAGTAGTGAAAACATAAATTGACTTATGCGGGGAATGGTGGGCAAGGTGAAAGCACTTTCACATACATGAGTTTCGCAGATATCCGGGTGAGTGTTGAGAAAGTCTTCGATTTCCTTCGGAAATATGTTCTCTCCACCGCGTATGATCATCTCCTTCAGACGTCCTACAATGCGGCCGTATCCATCTGCTTGTAAAATGAATTGATCGCTGCGTTCGATACAAATTTTACATTTATTATGAATGCGCTTATGAGTAAAACACAGGTTACTCACCCAGTTCTGAGCCACTTATCTCTGCCGATGGTCTCTTTGGTTTTCTCTTCGTCGTCATAGTAACCCAGCATCGTCGCATATCCGCGCACGCACAGTTCACCACGCTCGCCGAATGCCACTGTTTTGCCCTGAGCGTCAATCACCTTAGCTTCGACGTGGTCTTGCAGGTGCCCGACAGTGTTTAAAATTTGTTCCATGCTATCATCGGGACGGGACTGAAAAATAACCGCCGTTGTCTCGGTCATACCGAACACCGTACGTACATGCTCTAAGCCTAAAACATTTTTAATGTCCAAAAATAGTTGCGGCGAACACGGTGCTCCACCAGTGATGGCCATTTTCGCAGTCTTCAGTGGCAGATTTAGTTCCCTTTGCTTCTTAATGAGATCAACATACATCGTGGGTGTACCATGGATAACGGTGCACTTTTCGTCAACAATGGCATGTAACGAGGCAGCAGGATTAAAGCTTGCTGCTGGTAATATCAAGGCACTTCCATGTGACATTGCGGCCATAATGGTGATAACCACACCATAAGCATGGAAGAGAGGAACCTGCACACAAATGCGCGAATTGTTGTCCAATTGATTACGATTGCCGATGTGTATGCCGTTGTTAACGAAGTTGTAATGCGAAATTACAGCCGCCTTGGGTTGGCCCGTAGTACCGGAGGTGAACTGGATATTGCATCCGCTATCTGGTACAATATGCCGCTGGAGTTTAGTGACATCAACTCTCTCTGCTGGGTTACTTAAATCGAGTAAATCGTCGAAAGTAAGTGCCCCTTTCAATTTATTGGGGCTGTCCACAACGACATACTTTAGATGAGGCAAGTTGGCACTCTTTATGCGGCCATCAACACTATCCGGTAATTCCGGACAAATACTTTTCATGATTTCATAGTAGTTTTGAGTCTTAAAGCTCTCCGGCATTATTATTGCTTTCACTTTGACCTTCTTCAGACAGTATTCAACTTCGGGCCCTTGAAAGGCGGGATTTATGCCTACCGACACCAAACCAGCGCGTGCTGCCCCGAACATTGCTACATACCAGTGAATATTGTTGGGCGCCCAAATCGCCACGTGATCGCCTTGCTGCAGACCGAGTTTCAATAAGCCGGCGGCAACACGATCGACGTCCTCAATGAGACTGCGGAATGTGTAGCGCTTTTGCTCGTGATACGAAACAATGGACTCCGCACTGCCATATTCGGCAACAACACGTTCCAATTCCTGACCAACACTGCGATATACCAAAGGATGCTTGCCAATATAATGCAAGTGCGCGGGGTGAAAGTGATGCTCCTTGACAGCCGCTTGAACCTGAGTAGATAAGCTGTGGGGAATACAAAGCACACGTGTATCACTTATTATCTCAACTACTCGACATAAGTACAACCCTCAAAAGAAAATATATGAGCTTGTAATAGAAATGTTGTAGAAATTTTATACTGTTTATTTTGAACCGAAAGGGCTATTTTATAGATTAGATCGACAAAAAGATAATAACGTATGAGTAAAAAAATATTGCTTTGATTAGATTGAAACGTTATTCCACTAAACCTCAAAAAACGAATCTTTTGATAGTAGTCATGCACCCTATCTTAAATCTTTTTAGTTGACTAATTAAACTAAGTGGTTCATCTCTCCGTGAAATGTTCGTTTGTGAAGCAATAGTGCACCAACCATGTCTAGAAACCCGATCACTGCTCGCGCTTCTACGTTCTTCACCATCGCTCGTTGTATAAGTGATTGCGGGTTAGAAGAGCAAAACAATTTGTCTCTCAATATGTATGAATGTCAACGTGAAAATGAACACAGAAATAGAAAAGTATTAATTAAATGCAAATTATGCATGTACGTATGTATGTAAGTATACGCGTGTGTGATTGTAAAAATTTTTTTTGTCTTATTGTCAGAGATACTTGTGCTTAAACAAAAATGTGGTTTCGAAGTTGATTTAACGCAGGTGCTCCAGGGACTAGTGGTTTTGAGAGTAGATATAAAAATGATTGTCTGAAGGTACTCCGTGGAGTACACAACTATAACGCTGAAATGGAGTGCATGGTCCTGCTCTAGAACAACGGATTGTTGTGTGGGCCCCCATTTATTTAATTAAATCTGGCTATGTTTGGAAATTCTCAAAGTAAAGTACTGTTTTATGGAGTTGTTCCTTTTTTGTTACGTTGTCCTCATCTAAATCACTTGAATATTCTGGCAATAAATAATTTCGCTGTCTGTCTATTAAGAGATAACGAACTCTCCCGCCGGTTTGCTTATCACTGAAATCATAAGTATCTGCTTGTAATTTGAGCAATAAAATGAGCTGTCTCATCTTTATTAATTTATTTTTAAAACATTATGTTTGTATGTGTGTATGTATGTGCACAGCGCCATGCGCCAAATATAAAAGCTAACACGAGTGGAAGATTACAATATTCAATCGTAAAATAACGGGTTTTATTTTGGTCAAGATACGACAGTTCAGATAAGTGGTTGTTTTGATATCGCTGTACGAAGAGAAGTGTGTCGCATGTAGGCATAGCGTGTGAATGAAGCAATCAAAGAGAGTACTCCCGAATTAATCCATAAAAAGTGCCAGACCGCAGTTACCGAATAAATACATATACAAATTCCTTTCAACTAAAAATGTCTTACCTACTTATCATCTTTATACCTTCTAGTGTAAATTTGTATTTTCACAGAATATTTTTAAACAAAATGGAAAATTTCTGTCCTTACAAAGAGGTGTACATAAATTGCCTTTTATATTTCGGGATTTTGCAGTTTTAGTGCCGCAATCTGGAAACTCACAACTTTATCTTAAAGCTTGACATTTTTGATGTTACATATATTCAGAAGACCGCTACTTGTATTGCTTGCAGTAACTTGAAATATGCATTTCGGCCAAAAAATAGAATTAAATCGCAAACATTTTCGAGCGATTACTTTTTACAACTATCCATTTTTGATGAAGTTTGATGAAGCTCCATCAAAGGCCAGAGTTTATCGATGGTACGGTGGATTCCAAGCGAGGTCATAAATGACTGAAGATGGATTTCGTGAAGGTCGTCCAAAATCGTTTCTTGTTCCGGAAACTATTGATGCTGTGCACACACTAATATTGCCAGATCGTCATCTGACCTATCATGAGATATAGCAACTATAGACATTAACTGCAAACAAAAATTTCTTTGAGTCCCAAACAATGTTAAAAACACATCGACAACTGGACAACTATACCACTAGAACAATGCAGAACAGTAAATTCTGAATCATTTTTTCGCCAGCTGTTTTTCAAGAAATCAGGAAACCCAACCGCCGAACTCAACTGAAACAACTGCATTTTAAAGCACGCAAAACATCAATTTGATGATGCATCTACGCATAGCCCTGACTTGGCACCGAATGACTTCTTTTTACAAAAAAAACCTTTTTTCCCACTTTTCGTATGTGCAATATACGCTGTGGTCTGAACTCAAACCAGACGTGTTTTCCATTTCTATTTCCAATGGCATTTGTTGAATTAATAGCCTTATTAATGAACCTAAAGTCTCCACCCGTCATGCCCTTACACATGTATATTATTCATATGCAACGAGGTGCTCGGCAATAATTACGAAAATGCACCTAAACTAACGCAGCAATAGAATTAACGGACTCAAGAACTCAAGTGCGGCAGATCCGGTTTTCCAAATGTGTGGAAAACCATTATTAAGATATGAATAGTAAATATTTTAAGCGAAAAATCAATTGCTCTGTAGTATTTACTCTACTGTTCAATCTAATTAGAAATACAATGTAGTATCACATTTGCAAAGGTAAATATGTTTGCCATAAAGTAAAAACATTTAGTAACCGCAATCAATTGAAAAAATAAACGCATAAGTCACAAAGTAGACGTTGAATTAATAATGCTCGCCGAGCTCAACGCTGCGTAATCGAGTTCGATTTCTAAAATTATTAAATCTTATAAAGTCTAAAGTGCAATGTCTTTGTGGCGGACCTTATATCCTCCAATACTTACCAACGCAATTGAAAGCGAGAAAGCTGGCCATTAGGCGCAAGGATGCGCTTGCTTACGAGCCGTGAGATCGCCTGCAGCTTCTTCTTGTACATCGCGCTTTTTTTTTCTATGAATTTATTAGTAATGATTTTTTTATAAATATACAAAGCTGCAACAATTTGCAGTGCAACTATTTTATAGAATTATCCAATTGTTCAGCTTATTTGCAGCAATCAAATGTATGCGTGCGTGTGTGAGAAAGTGATTTCCTACTTTTGATTAGCGTTAGATCGTTGCGATCTGTCACGCGTACGCACACGGTTTAGATAATTTCAAAGTCACAATTTGTTTCTAATTTCACCGTGTATAAGCTGGGGAGACGAGTTGAATGTGGTTATGCCAGCACGACGGCGCGAGTACGACTGAACGATCCGGAGCCTATCAATGCTGAATCGGACTGCCTGGTACTCGCACGCACGGTTTTTATTAATGCACATTCATCGGCAAATAAGTGTCCTATGTAGTGTTCTCGCTACACTAAAATGCTCGCTACCAAATTGAGAATTTAAACAAGACAAGTTTTTTCACTAAAAATTGTTCGAGGAGGGTTCAGATATACTTTTGCCTTAAGGCTGATTTCAAATGATTTCATAAATGTTTGTATAGCTCTTTATGCAAAACCATAAGCCTCTCGGATACGCCCTAAACCTTGTTCCTTGTTTCACATAAAATAATACAAATCTTACTACATTCATTTGGAACTAAATGGCAACCCTAGCTTGACTTAGTTTATCAACATAGATTGATACTTGCGGCTGCCCTACACTCAAACAGAGAGCGTTTTTGAATTGCTCTGTTGCGCTATCTCTGTTTTGGTTGATAAAAAACACTAAGACACTATAAATAACTGAATAGTGATAAGCCCAGCAGAAAAAAGAAAGATCTCAAAACCATTTCAGCTTTATTATTAAATAATTAAGTAATTTTTTTATTAATGTATGTGTGATTATACAATTTTGTTAAATAATTTTCTTCGTTTTTAGATGCATTTGGGTATTAGTATCAGTCTCTTCTAAATTTCTAGATATAAACTATTGCTTTTGTTTCTGCATTTCTTTGTAAGCCTCGGCGAGTTTGAACTTTTGTATTTTGCCCGAAGCAGTTCGAGGAAATTGATCTATCGGTATCATGTAACGAGGCACTTTAAAGTGTGCCAACTTTCCTTTGGCGAACTCCTTCACTTCATCGTGTGTAATGGTCTCAACGCCATCTTGCAACCGCACGAAGGCGCAACACTCTTCACCTAACCGTTCATCTGGCACGCCGATGACCTGGATAAACGAGAGAAGAGAGAAGAAAGAAGAGAGAGGGAGCGAGAAAAAGAGAGAGATTTGAGTAATTTTAACCTTGCTATGTAACACCTCTTAAAAATAATAATTATTTACATGCGCTTCAATGATTTTCGGATGTGAGTTGAGAAAGTCTTCAATTTCTTTGGGGAAAAGATTTTCTCCGCCGCGTATGATCATCTCCTTCAAGCGCCCAACAATACGTCCATAGCCGTCTGCTTGCAAAATGAATTGGTCACTGAAATATAGCGAAAACTAATGAGTTTTCAATTGTGTTCATACATTTCTTAGATCAACTTAATAACTCTTTCTAATGTCTTCATGCACTTCATTGGAATATCTGACATCTTATCTTATCATGCAGCCTAAAAAATTTCCACTTACCCGGTTTTTAGCCACTTGTCATTGCCAATGGTTTCTTTTGTTTTCTCCGCATCGTCATAGTATTCCAACATGGTGGCATAGCCGCGCACATAGAGCTCGCCTGGTTCGCCGAACTGAACTATGTGGCCTTCGGCATCGACAACTTTGGCTTCAATGTGTTCCAACAAATGCCCTACGGTGTTCAAAATGTGTTCAATTTTATCGCCCGCTCTGGACTGGAATATTACCGCTGTGGTTTCGGTCAAGCCATAAACGGTGCGCACATGATCCAGGCCCAAAACATTTTTAATATCTAAGAAAAGTTGAGGCGAACACGGTGCTCCCCCAGTGACGGCCATTTTCGCAGTCTCTAACGGAAGTTTTAGTTCTCGCTGTTTCTTGATTAGGTCAACGTACATGGTGGGTGTGCCATGTATAACGGTGCATTTCTCATTGACAATGGCATGTAACGAATCGGCTGGACTAAACCCGGCTGCCGGTAGCACCAAGGTGCTCCCATGTGTCATCGCAGACATTATAGTAATTACCACGCCATATACATGAAAAAGCGGAACTTGCACGCAGATGCGAGAGCTACCGTCGAATTGATTACGATCGCCGATGTGTATACCGTTATTAACGAAATTGTAATGTGATAGGACAGCGGCCTTCGGTTTTCCCGTGGTGCCAGAGGTGAACTGTATATTGCAACCACTGTCTGGCATAATATGATGTTGCAGTTGCTTGATAGCCTCACGCTCAGCTGGGTTGCTCAGATCGAGCAAATCGTCGAAAGTAAGTGCGCCTTTTAATTTGTTGGGGGTGTCAACAACGACATACTTTAGATGAGGCAAGTTGACACTCCTTATGCGGCCATCAACACTATCCGGTAATTCCGGACAAATACCTTTTATGATTTCATAGTAGTTTTGTGTCTTAAAGCTCTCCGGCATTATTATTGCTTTCACTTTGACCTTCTTCAGACAGTATTCAACTTCGGGCCCTTGAAAGGCGGGATTTATGCCTACCGACACCAAACCAGCGCGTGCTGCTCCCAACATTGTTAGATACCAGTGCATGTTGTTGGGCGCCCAAATACCCACATGATCTCCTTGCTGCAGACCAAGTTTCAAAAGGCCGGCGGCAACACGATCGACATCCTCAATGAGACTGCGGAATGTGTAGCGCTTTTGTTCGTGACACGAAACAATGGACTCCGTACTGCCATATTCGGCAACAGCACGTTCCAATTCCTGACCAACACTGCGATATACCAAAGGATGCTTGCCAATATAATGCAAGTGCGCGGGGTGAGAGTTGTGCCCTTTCACAACCGCTGGCGGTTCCGCAGATAAACTAAATGAAAATGGAAAAAAATTATCAATATAGATAAACACCTTTATAAGTTCGCTGGAGTAGATAGCGCTAACGATACTTTATTTGTTTGGCATTGAGTGTTATCAATCCCAACAATTGCCTTTATTTACACTTACTGTACAAACATATTAAATCTAACATTGTACTTTGTTGTTAACCGTCTGTTTTTAATGATCTTGAATATCTACATTCGTGTGCGTATACATGTAGTCGCTTTGCACACCTATACTCACCGGCGGAGCCAAACGAGAGAACGCTGCCTGCGCGATCTGCTGAGCACATTTTTATAGAAATGCTGAGTAAAGGCAAACCCTTTGCTGCTCATCATAGCTCACAGTTGTAATTGATTCAAGGTGAAGGTCGCTTCCGTGTTCTAAATCGACGCAGACCTCAAAGGCAGTTGCGTGTGAGCAAATACTTGTATGTCTTATTTTTTAAGCGACGAACCGATAAACATACAAGATGCGACACTCGGAAAGGCGATAAAACTTTATGACACGCAGTCTTCTATTGTATTAATAAGTTTAGTGGAATATTTTCTGTCTTTACCGACAGCACTCAAGTAAGACAGTCTGGGGCTTTGGTGTACACATTAGTGTGCCACCAACAGTCAGTGCACGACTAAATTGGTTTAATGCGACGAGCAAACCAGAGCGCAGCGAGCGCACAAATTGAGAGCGCCAGAGGTGCGTACTTGAATCATATGGACATGATTAGATTGCGTTAATGATTATTAAATATTAGGTGAGTGTGTGTGAAGAGTCCGGTCTATAGTTGTGTTTGAAAAATTAAATGTGTCGAGTAAAATTACGATTTTTTGCCGAATGTGCGAATTCTTTAATTTTCTCTCTCTCTCTCTCGCAGCCACTGTTAGTTATCACTATGGCTGTGATATTTTTTGGTTGCCTGTTACCGGTTATGCGACACTCCGAATAACTGTTCGGTAAAGCAAGTGGTTAAGATCACTATGAGATTCGGCTATGTTTTTAACAAATTCAGACCTATGTAAATTCGATTCAACCTCTGTAGATCTATACACAAGCATTCTATTTCCTTGGGGTTTAGTTTACCACACCAATGTATAAGTCATACCAATACCGTGTATCTCATACGTTGAGAGACGCTCTTAGAGGAGCCGAAGAATCAATTTTTCAGAATACCAAGCAAAAAAAGTATGCGTTTATGATCTTTCGGAAATATTAAAAAATTCGGATTGCTAGGACCATACCAAAAGCAGCTGCTTTAAAGGAGAGTATTTAGAATTTGACATACTTGAATAAGTTCAAATTCAAAATTGTATAATCTGAAGTAGGGCAGTCACTTGTATAACGTTTTTCTTAGTTTTCTTAGGTTTCACTCATTGGAGTCACGCACTGAAGCATTTTTTCGAAGGCAGAACGACAATCAGCGATTCAAATGGAAGCTTCTTTCTTTACGCTAGTTGAGCTGAGTGAGTGAGCGCTGACTGTAAAGTTATCATGCTTATGAGCGAGCGATAAGGTTGACATGAATGTTTGAGTGAAATCGTGCCAGTGCAGGTTGACCTCGCTACCATGGAGTCCATCAAATAGTACTCGACATCAGTTTCTCCAGTTTCAAAACAAACACCACGAGCTTTGACTCCGGATAGTTAGTCGCTCGCTCGGGCCACTTTCGTTTAAATCAGTACAGAAGCGCGCGCAGAACGGACAACACTTGTCGTGATAAGCTCTTTGTTTTCGTGCTGTTCTAGATACGAGGTGCATACAAATGCTATTAAATACGGGTATTTTCAGTGTCATAGCGCACTGCCGAAGAGCAAAAGTAAACTGTAATTTCACGAAATTCGCAGCTTATCAGACACAAGTAGATAAGCGAAGGTGATTACTGACCACTTTTTAACTTTGAAATGTGCTAAAAATTTATTCGCATTCAGTTATTCGGACTTAGCTTATTTTCATCAAACGGGCAAGGAGCCTTTGCAGTACAGCACCTTTGGAGCGCTGATTCAGGAAGCCGCTGCGAAGTATGGAGATCGCACTGCGCTCATTTCGTGCTATGAAAACAAGCGTTACACCTTTGCAGAGGTCATACATGAAGCCGGAAAGCTTGCGGTAAAACTTCAAGGACTCGGCATGCAACGACAGGATGTTGTGGGTCTCTGGATCACAAACAGCACACAATGGTACATTAGTTACTTGGCTGCACAGCTGGGCGGTTATATAACCGCTTGTATAAATCCGGCGCTACAGGCGCAGGAACTCGACTATGCGCTGAAGAAGGCCAAAGTTCATACGCTAATAACAACGGAACAGTGCGGCAAGCAGAATTTTTATAAGATTTTGAAAAGTTTACTTCCTACTGCCGGTGCAGCTGTGCCTCACGCGATTGATACTACTCAATTTCCGCATTTACGGCACGTCATCATAGCTGGCAAGTCCTCTTCGGGGGAGTTCACAAATTGGGCTGAATTGCTTTGTGAACCGTCTTCAACGGAAGTTAAACTTATAGACGAGTTAAATGAAAATGTTCGAAATATTAAGCCGGAAAACGCGAGTAGTATACAATTCACTTCAGGAACCACTGGTAAACCCAAGTTAGCGGTACTCAGTAACTTCAGTTTTCTCAATCAAGGATATTATTTCGGTAGGGCCTTGAAGTTGCATAACGGTCACAAGCATATATGTATGACATTACCTATGTTCCACGTTTTCGGTTTGAGTGTGGTGAACGCTGCCGTAAAGCATGGCGCTACATTAGTACTGCCCAGCCCAACGTTCGATAGTAAGGCGGCACTGGAAAGTATCGCCAACGAAGGTTGCCACCTCATATTGGGCACACCAACGATGTATGTGGGTATGCTAGAAGAGCAGATGGTTTCGAAGCATGCGACTAACACATTAGAGTTGGGCATTGTGGGTGGTGCGGCTTGTTCACCCGAGATCTACGCACAAACAAAGAAGATATTTAATTTAAAAGAATTCCTGGTCGGATATGGTATGTCGGAAGCATGTGCAGCATTCTTCACACAAGAGGGCACTGAGAGCGTGGAGGAAGCAAGCCAAACGATTGGACGCTTGTACGATCACGTTGAGGCAAAAGTGATCAACGATAAAGGTGAGGTGGTTAAATTCGGCGAGTTGGGGGAATTGTGCGTTCGTGGTTATGTGGTAATGACCGAATATCAAGACGATGCGGACAAAACGAAGGAAACACTAGATAAACATGGCTGGCTCAAGACAGGGTGAGTGTTGTGATTAACAAGAACAATTTGTTAAGTTTTATTTCCATATTTCGATTTGGTTTTAAGTGACAAATGTATACTACAATCCGACGGCGTGGCGCGTATTGCTGGTCGTAATAAAGATATGATAATTCGTGGTGGAGAAAACATATTCCCAAAGGAGATTGAAGATTTCCTAGACACACATGAGGATATCATAGAATCTCAGGTAAATTGAGACATTGACATAATATTGCTACTATGAACGCTCATCGCACTGTGGTTATCACGTGTTTTGCAGGTAGTTGGTGTACCCGACAAGCGTATGGGCGAGGAGATTTGCGCTTACATACGTTTGCGCTCTGGTGCGAACAAGCTTACACAAGAAGATGTGAAGAAATTTTGCCAGGGCAAAATAGCACACTTCAAAGTGCCGCGCTATGTTCGATGCGTGGAAGAGTATCCAAAGACAACCTCTGGAAAAATCAAAAAGTACGAATTGCAGGAGTGGTTTCAAAAGGAATCGGAGAGTTAAAGGGTTTTCATAATGAAACTTACATTCCAAAGTTATTGATTCATCTAAAGTTTATATAAAAAATAAAATTCTACAAAATTGTGCTCAAACTTCTTTATTTTATTTGTTTTTAATTTGAGAGATATAACTAACGGTACAAGTTTTTTATATAAAAAACATCAATATACATATATACTTGTATATAAAATCATTCACGAGTTTCCGTTGAAGCAACCAACTCGAAAACAATCTACAACTCAGAAATGCAAATCGGCAATTTTTCTTTCGTTTCTCCGTCACCTTGTGAACTTTCAAATTTTATAATTTCGGCGGTTGCATATTCTCAATTGTTGACACTCGCGCACAAGCGTTCTCCTTATAAACCGAAGCTAAATAAAATAAATCAATTGCAAATAAGATAATAGCACATAAACATACACAAACAAAGTGACAAGAGTAAAGCATACATATAAATAATAATATGTAGGTACATTGTGCTAAAATAGTACCCGGAAATTGTAAAGAAAACGCAAAATATTTAATATTTATTTTGTCGCCTTCAAAGCAATCCCCACCAGATATAAAAGACTTATGTCAACAATTTTTCCAGTCTTCGAAACATTTTTCATAAGCAGTTTTTGGGATGGCCTTCAGTTTGTTCGACTGAAACGAGTTCCATTCCAATGACTGTTGACTCCTTTGCATGTCAAACTGACGAACCCACGTCTCATCGGCAGTCGTTTTGCTCTCCATAAATGTGGGATCAGAGTTCGCACAATCACTCTTTTTGGAAAAAAAATCAGCTTTATCGGTACGAGTCAAGCAAGGGCACGTTTCATACCCAAAATATCCACAAAAATCATACGAACGGAGTCGTGAGACGATTTTCAAGCAACATATTCTTCTCTTTTCTATTATTTTCATCAGTTAAAGAGGTCGAAGATCGTCCAGAACGCGGTATGTCTTCAACGATCACTCGACCGTCTTTGAAGGCTTTGTACCAATCGTACCAATGTAAGCAGCTGCTGTAAACAAACCGGTTACCCGATCGCGTTCATATGTGGCATAGTAATTAAGGACAGTCCTAGCAACTTAACAAAATACATTTTGGTTTTGAAATATCATTTACCAAGGAATTTTAAACTACAATTTCCGGGTACTCGGCCACAATGTATGTTGTTTATATTCGATTGCAAGTTGAAAATTGTATGCAAGCTGTTATCTGCCTCCGCTAGCGCTTGTCTACATGTGAGTATACTATATACATACATGTATTTGTATGTGTATGTATGTGTACTTCAAGTGACATTTAAGGCGCTTTCATTCGGATCTTTAGATCTTGATCTTTGCGTGAAACACATCAGCACTAATCTGTTAGAATCTGAAAAGCCAAATTAATCGGCGCGTCTCAAAGGTCGCTTTTTATGTGCATTCCCATAGCCTATAAAAACTTAGCGAGAGTGTTGACTTAATTTAATTTATATGTAAGTGCTTTGGTTGTGCAAGCAAGGTAATTAACACTTGTGTACATGAGGGCTACTGAAGAGAACTAACAAATTGAGTGTGGCGCTATGCCAGAGCGACGTGGGCACTGCACGCTCCAAGTTTTTCTCATTTCGCGGCTTCGTCTCAACATATCAACGCATAATAAACAATCAACAAATGTAAACAAACAAATCTTGACGGCGTAGCGGCTGGCGAAATCAAACAAGTTGACGCGGCTGCAAACAAATGCAAGAAGCCAGCACTTCCATGGCGTCTTCCGTTACTGCGCAAGTATTCGTCATGTTGCTAAGGTAGCTTCCGGTCACATGGCTTAGGCGCTGGAAAGCCCGTTTGCCGAGGTTTACCTGAGGCAGGATTGAACGTGAAAAATCAGAAAGTCGGAGTCGCTCGTCGCAAACGGTTGGTTTTCAAAATTTCTCGCATGTAACTGGGCAAAGGATTAATATCAAATATACTTGTATGTGTGTATGTACATACATGCATGGTACATATGTATATATATATAATTATATACAAGCAGAAGTGTAGTGAAATGGCTTTAAGTGCAGTTATGTGACTCAAGTCATGAATTCAAATTATTTTAAGCAATTTTTTACATCTTTAAAGAGAAAAATAAGATAAATACAATAATCACTGCTAAAAAATAATAAAAAAATCATAACTATAAGTTGGGAGTACAATGAAAAGTTAAAGCCTGATTTCGTATAACAAAGGAATGGAAGTGGCTATTTGCTAGTTGTGATAAAAGTGAGAATTTTCGTTGTGTAATCGACCCAAAGTCAGTTCAAGTGCGCCCCAAAGCAGAAATTGCAAGAAACCCATACACAAATACAACAAAATCGTTTGCGTCTGTATGTGTTGGCAATGTGCAGCAAAATGTAGTGTTCACCAAAATGCAAATTGTCCGTGCTATTGATAAAACCGTTTAAATTTGCAATACACAATGTCACAACCGGGCAAACGTGGTGGGCGTGGCGGCGCTGGTGGCGGTATTGGCCGACGTACGCCTTCGAATGTTGCTGGCGCGGTCGGCGCGAACACGCCAGAAGAGTCGACCACTGCCAGTGAACGCGCCACACCGGCCAGTAAAGCCGACTCCGATCAGAAGGACGACAGCTCTAGCAATGGCGATAAGAAGGAGACTGAGGGCTTCCCAACACCGAAGCCGCCGAGCGCGGGCGCTTCAATACGCGACACCTCGAATAAGATACTCGCTTTGGCGATGAAGAGCGAATGGACACCCATCGAACAGGAACTGAAGAAACTTGAGAAATATGTGGCGAATGCTGGCGAAGACGGCAATCACATACCGCTGGCGGGCATACACGATCCGGTGAGTTTTTTTGGTATACATTTCCGCTGCTATAGGCGCTGTTGCGGGAACGAAGTACCCGAAAGTCACTTCGATGGCGTGGAGTATAGAGTACGCTGCCACGGCAATATTACCGTTACTTAGCGCTGTACTGCTGCTGGTAACAAGACATTAACTGTGCGATAGGTTTACCATTTTTATGACATAAAAAATGAATATTTAAGTTTCCCCTCTTCTGCAGTGTCAGCGCTGCCAGGAATTTTCGTAGAAAATATCAATGCATTCACTGAAAAGGGTTGTGTGGCAATAAATTTATTGACTATTGGTTGTTGTCGCTGACTAGTCGCTGTTGTTAGCGGCCATGTACAATGGAAATGGGGAACTCAAATGGTCGCTTATCACGTTAGCTTCGTAACCTGTTAAATGCTTTTCCAAAATTTGATTTTTGCATTGCTTTTAATACTAGTTTTTCCATCATGAAATGAGTTTTCAGTGTGAGTTTTTTGTACACACTTTTTCTGTAAAAGTTTCTCTATGTTGTTCTTTCATCTTCTTCTTTATTCTGTTTAAAGATAAGATACATTTTCTCGAACACACCTTTCAGATTTTCAGTGGACTTATTTCATTCGATAAAAATGAAAACCTATATAGTCGAAATCAGAGTAAAACTTCTGGTTTCTAGGTGAAAAACTGCGTCAAGTAATTTTAACTCATTAAAGGAGTTCTGCATTGTCAAAACAAGTGGTATTCCGATGGTGCAAGGTTAGGGCTATATGATGGATGCATCAAAACTTCCCAGCCAAGCGCTCCCAGTTTTTGCCTGCCGAGCCATCAAAGATGTGTGTGGTCTAGCGTTGTTCTAATGGAAAACGAAGCCCTTTCTGTTGATCAGTTCTGGCCGGTTTTTTCAATTGCTAGCTACAATCTCATCAGTTATTGAAAGTAAAGTGTAGAATCAATCGTTCCACTAGGCTGGAGCAGCTCATAGTGGATGATTCATTTCCAATCCCATCAAACACTCAGCATAACCATTCGAGGCGTCAATCCTGGTCTTACGACCATTTGTTGAGCTTCACCTCGCTTGGATCATGATCTTTTTCGCACATTGTTGTCACCATTCGCTTCAGAAATTATTCGATTTCATTTCGTTTCAGCAAAGAATCGCAGATATTAATTCGGTCTATTAAATTTTTAATGATAAATGTTAAGGTCCTTAGCGATATCATGGCTGCTTATGTGATGGTTCATTTCATCGACTTTTTCAACGATAGGTCGACCAGAGGGAAGTGCACAATGTGATTGGTAGCACTGGAGATATACGACTGCAACGACATCTATTGACAAAATACGAAAAGACTTTTGCGACTCCTCAGTATTAGTATTATTACTATATTAATATTCCAATTCTATTGCAGAACACTGGCATGACGCCGCTGATGTTTGCCACAAAGGACAACAAGACTTCGATTATGGACCGGATGATTGAGCTGGGCGCCGATGTCGGAGCAAGGAACAATGTAAGTAAATTTTGTTTGTAACTTAAAGTACAAATTCAACTTCAAGCGCTGCAAAAATAGTTGCCACAAAAACAAACTTCAAATCAAGGCCTACAAATGCTTCCTTGTAACCCTAAAAAAGTAAATAAAAAGAAAAGTAAAACAAAAAAAACACAAAGAAAGGTGAAATTGTGTCAAATCGATAGCGGCCGCATATATAAATCTTAAAGTGCGTACCGAAGCGCATAAATTAATTTGGCGAACTAAACGCGGTCGTCGGTCGCAACGCTTCCGCCAAGGCGCTCTCGCCGCCTATGCCCCTCGATGTACAAGCAAAGCGCCGGTGGTTTCTATGTACTTTTTGCTTTGCAGTCTACATAGTCTGGCTAATAAGATGGAAATAAGTAGTTCAACAAACTGCAAACACACAAATACTGCCTAAATATACACACACATTCAAATATATACTATGTGGGTTGTGAATGTGTGAGTGTAAGCCGCACGCAACATTTGTTGCAAACGTCACAGCGCGTTACGCACCGACGCCGAAGTAACTTGAAGGATTTTCCCTGATTTGTGCGTTCTTTGAGTGAGCTTTTGAGTCTCCCCGCGACCCGCAAAACGCTTAACGGCACATTTAGCATACACACATAATGAGGAAACTCACTGTTTGGATATATTTACTCGGAGATTTGCAGTTTAATACTCGCCGACGCACACACACACACACTCTTTTCGCAAGCATGTGCTCTGCAGCTAGTTTATTAATATTATTAATTGTGCGGATGCGTGCGTCGGCTGCTCAGCGCTTTTTATCAAGATGACCCAGAACCACGTGCATTTTGTTAGAGCTTTACATACAAACAATAACAATAACAATAACAAAAGTATTAATAACGCTAATGAAAATCGCTTCCAAATATGGATTTCACACAGCAGATATATAAGGGAATCACTAAACCCATCTGGAATACTTCAGCATTACTTGACTGAGGCTTTATTATTTGCCGCCTCTATAAGCTTTCCAATTGGAGACTCTTCAATAGCGAGTCCACGGGGAAAACCTTCTCAGCCAAACCAAAAAACAAAGTAAATGAAAAGAAAAGCAAAAAATCCTTGACCTAGATTCAGCTCCCAGTGACCAGAAGAATAAGAAATTACCGAAAATAAGTAAAAGTAAATAAAAAGCCGTTAAGCATGTGAACTATAAAAGTAGCGAGCGGCAATTTAGACGGCTTGAAGCAAGCACGAAGGCTACTAAAGTTGACCAACGGAACCGGGATGCCGCTATCAAAGCTTTTACGCGCTCACACTTACAAACAAGTGTACATTTGCAAAGCAGCGAGGGGAAGTAATAATAATTATGTCTAACACATTCTATCAAATGTTGCTTAACTTTGAGCAGAAAGTCCGAGAAATGGCAAGTCGCAGTTACATTTCAAAGCTGATATTTATGACTGAAACACTAAAGTCTCTACTTAAGCTTGGTAAAAAATTATCACTGAAGAAGGAAGTCAACTTTTAGTAGGTGCTGCGATATGCAAGAAAAACTTGGACTTCGTTGTTGTTGTTTTGTCAACATAAAATATACTCGAAGTAGCTGCAGTTCTTCTTCGTGTAAAAATCTTGGTTTCACTTTCATGTTTGCCACACACCTTCGTAACGGACTTAACCGCCATTTATCGAAGCTTTCCATTAATTTTTCGATCAACTTAACTTAAATTTACATACCATACATACAAATTTATGTATCACAGAACTGTTTTGGTTTTCATACCCCTCAAAAAATTATCACAAATATACTTTTGACCGATTGCGTGCACGTTCTTCTCTGCTGATGTTACAAAGTTGCCTGAATGTGATTACGTTTAATTGCATGTGTGTATGTTCGTGTGCTGAAATAGTTTCCAATACACTGGCGTATTATTTTCGCAATTTGATTGCCCACTCAAAAGGCGATTATAATTAATTATTATTACAGTAAGTAATAGGCAATTGCATTTAGTGTGCGACAAAAGTACAGAATAGCGGAGGTTCGAGACGCGAAAGGATTACATACAAAAACAAGAAAAACTGTTAACTTTAGTTGCACTGCAGCTAATACCCTACACAAATACAAAAGGTTCCTTTCTAGAACTTGATTTCGAAATTTCAGTTTGTATGGCAGCTGTATGATATAGGGATACAATCTGAACAATTTCTTCGGACATTGCGTGATCGCCTTAAAAAATAATTTATACCAAATTTCATGAATATATCTCTTCAGATGAAAAAGTGGTCCATACAAAGACTTGATTCCGATCGTTCAGTTTGTATGGCAGCTATATGCTATGGTGCTCCGATATCAACGATCCGACATATGAGCAGCTCCTTGGAGGATAAAAGACGGCTGCGAGCTTTCAGATCGATATCTCCAAAACTGAGAAACTAGTGCGCGTATATACAGACAGATAGAGAGACGGACATGGCTAAATCGACGCAGCTCTTTAAGCCTAATTTCTGTTAGGCAGCAAACAGCACTCTGCTAATATTCTTTATATTGCTGCTAACCCCACAAATAATTACCGTGTAATGGGCTATTTTAAGCCAAATTACAAATAATCGCAATGGGGTATACACAAATTAAGATATTTTTTACGTTTGTTGGGTTTGAAAACTTTTTTTTGGCATTACTATGTAAAACTCCGCCATTTAATTAACTGACTACTTGTAAATATGTAGAACGGGCTTGCCACTGGCACATATAAATGGTTGAATCATTGTGGAAGTGAGGTGGGTCCCATGCATTAATCAACAAGCTATAGAGCCAAGGGCGCCTCTGTGGCCTGTCATTGGAATTTTCGCTTACTCCTACTCCTCCTCACTTTGCTGCACTAACCTTAGCGTATAACACTCACTTAACGATTAAGATCTAACACCAAAAGTATCTTGAAGTCACGGCCCTTCCTTACATGAGAGAAGCGTAATTTTCTGCTTACCTTAGTGGGTGTGCTGCTGTGTGCTTCCACATATGAGTTTCCGCAACATTGACTTTGACGTGCAATATTAACACCAATTTTAATTACATATAACAAACACACTTACACGCACATCTAATATATTTATACACTACCACTAGTGCGCAAGTGAATTTCCGCACTTCATCAAAATATAAGCGACTCAACATTGCGCAGTGTTATTTATATTTTCGCCTGCTTTGTGTACTCATGTGCACACATACATATGTGTATGTGTACGCGCGTTTTGGCTTTGCAGGAACCGGAAGTCATAGAGTTTCATATCATTAGAACAACATTTGTCCTGCAACGCGTTGGCGACCACTGCCCACACCGCCAATGGAGATGGAGGCGGGAAACATACATGTGAGACCTCATTTCGGGGAGTGTTGTAACGTTTGGACTCTCTTTGGTTTGTGGTGGGAGTGGGGGCAATCGAGGTATTATTATTTGGGCAGTGCACTGCGCCAATTGTGCGAGTCATTCACGACTAAACTTAGGTGCTGACTTCAATTGCTGTAAAACACTATTTGTCAAAGTAATTTACGGCGCAGGCTGCGAAGGTTCCTCATTACCGTTCGTTTGCTGTGCTGAAATTGCTGACAGCTGTAGGGCGGGGAATGTGTTGTAGCATTTTTTAAGATATCATCACACGCTCCTTAAGTTTTGAGTCATTAATGTAATTTTCTCTGAGTCACACCTTGCAATTTGCAAAGAGCATAGAGTGCTTTTAATTAGAATATGGCATAAATTACTGGTCACTATGTTAATCATACGTAACGAAGAAGTGTGCATCTGATTATGTACATAATGATGAAAAGCATTTTTGGCAAGGTCTTTAATTAATGCCGCTGACTCAACACTTTTTCTTTCAAGGTCATCAAGTTTTAAATGAAAGAGGGAAGACATTTGTCATGGGACTTTCTTAAAATCTTGTCATATATTACTCTTTCTTTTCAACTATTTAAGGTTATGAGCGAAGATGTGTTTGTATCTATTTGAAAGCCGAAACTTTCTGTTAAAAATTATTACTAATATACTTGCTTGAAAACCTCGAAGAAGTTCAGTCAAAAGGAACAGAAATGTAAGGCATAAGGAAGGATTGCCTAATTTCATGCAAGGCTTCACTTATGTGATGTCCAACATCGCGATAATAATTTCTAAACACTTTGCCACACCGCAAGAATAACCAATGGGCGCTGCTATTATATTTCGTTCAAACCATTGTAAGACAAAACAAAAGACAAAAGTCTACTTTTGCTGCTAAATGTGTATATCTATATATGTACATATATACACGAATATGTCCTAACCTAAGTACAAAACAAATCGAAACAAATAAACGGAAGCGCGAAATTTTCCAGCATATTTCACAGAGCGCGGAAGTTTTGCTTTGCTTTAACCTACTTTCAAGCGAAGTGGTGTGAAGCGTTGAGGTTTCGGTAATAACTACTGATTGGAATAGGCATTGGGGCTTTCGGCAGTGGCTCTGTGAAGACATTGCATATGTATAAATAAGAAAGTACAGCATATGCCAGAATTATTGCGGTGAGTGTAGATACAGTTCATTGGCCTATAAGGAGCATGGCATCGAGTTATTGAAGCTTAATAATTTAGAACCCATATAATTGTAATAAGCAATTAAAAAAATATTAAACAAGGAGTTGTACTAACTTTACTTCTCTGGGTCTAAAGAATATGTGCGTACTCTGAAGATGTGGCGGTTTCGGTTAGAGGTAAATGCCCGAAGGAAAAAACTCGTTAATACCCCCGCAAACCGAGTAACGCATTGACTCTAGATGGAAAGGAATATGGAATATGGAAAGCAAACAAAAGGCAGGTGGTACATTTATTACTCGAGCTCTTAGAACAGCGCCAACTCAGGCTCTAAACGTCATTTTACATTTACTGCGAACAGTGTTGTTCTACATATAAGTAACTAGCAGCGAAATTAGCTCTTAGACTGAAGGAACCGTTCCCATTCTAAGATACTTCGAAAGTTCATGTTTCTACCCAAAACCACAGACTTTCGTAAAGTCCGTTTCCTAAAATTGCTTTCATTTCCATGAAAGGGTGGGCATCTAAGCAGATAGATCCCAATTTGTTAATCGAGTTGGAGGTGTGGTCTTTTCAGCAAAATTAGAGACCAATATCGTCTTCTGGTTACCAACCAGTGTAGTGTCTTCCAAGCGAAGATAACAGCAATTAAATAAAACCTTCCTAGTTCAGACCAAATGTCTGTTCACAACAAGGAATTGTATGTGTACCATATATATTTAGCCAAGCGGCTTCAATCTCTCTAAAGTTTCTTAGGGTTTTAAAAGAGACTGTTTACAATAAGGAATATACAAGTATATACAGATAATCAAGCGGCTTTGAAATCACCAAATCACCAAAATCTGTTAGGATTTCGAAGGAGTGCCTTGATCTCTTAATGGATCTAACATCACGATAAACTTGAAATGGGTTCCAGAACCCCTCATTCACAGTTAGCAGGAGTATTAGAAAACTCCGTAGCAGATAAACTACACAGAACAAGCGCCATCCTTCAATTAGACCCCGGAGAACAGAAAAATTATAGACCTTTGGCTTCTTGTAGTTATTTAATCGACAAACCTGTTATAAATATAGCGGAGTGTCGTTGGAGACAATCTATAACATGATTAATAAACAAGGAAATGTGGCATGAATAGAATATAGGCCGCACATTTCAAATATTAAAATTCAAAAGGAATGAGATAAGAACTCGAATAGGAGTGCTAACATGTCACTGTGTAATTGATCTGTCTAATTGGCAGACGAAACTAAAAACGCCACTAACTGGTTATTATAAAAGCTATAAGGAGATAGACCACCAACAATAATGTCATCGATGATGTCATGATGAGTCGACAATACGAGTTTTCGGAAGAAAGGTTCTGCAAAAGATGTATGGTTCTTTGCGCATTGGCAACGGCGAATATCGCATCGATGGACCGCTGAGCTGTAAGAGGCAGCAGCTTCGCTGGCTAGGTCATGTCGTCCGAATGGACGAAAACACTCTAGCTCTGAAGGTTTTCGGCGCAGTACTTGCCGGGGGCAGCAGAGGTAGATCTCCACTCCCTTGGAAGGAACAGGTGGAGAAGGACTTAGCTTCGCTTGGAATCTCCAATTGGCGCCACCTTGCGAAAAGGATAACCATCTTATGTATAGTAAAAGAACTGCAATCGGTTGATTAAACTTTTTGCACTGATATTCACAGAGGATGTAATAAAGTGGGTGAGTTTTAGTCACTGTGGTTTTACCATGGTCCTCCTAAAAGCCTGGATGCGTCGTTAGAGAACCATACTACCTCCCCCCTAAAATTAGCTAAAATGCATCGAACTAGTCCTGCTTCAAAACTAAAATATATGGCACTCATACATATGTCAGCGCTGCCAAGAAGAAAAAGAAATACGACCACACACGAAAGCTTTTCAAATTCTGCGAACTAAACTGTTTAAACGAAAAACTAGCTGGACATTAAGCACATGTGCTAAAGCAAAAACAAAAACACGGTTTGGAAGTCCATTAGTTTTCGTCATTACAACAGCTCCCCTAAATATCCGGTAGTAAATTTGCGAACAAAAGAAGTGAAAGAAAGTCAGGGTCAAATTTTATGCATTCGTTGCATGCCGCATGCCCCAAGCACTTTCTAAGCACTTGCATGTACGTATATGTGTGTGAGCGTTGCAAAGCGGTAAGAAATCACAAAGGTGTGTGCTTTTAGCCGTGCCAACAAGACGACCAATATAAACAAAGCTCAAATTATGGTTTATAAAGTGTGAATATTTCCTAAGTATGTGTGCTCTGAGGGCGTGGAAACTCATATGAGTAAAAATGCTGTTTCGTTGATCTAAAGTATACTTTCAATTAGCTAATCAAACGCCACATTTGTTCATATGTATTTAATGTCTTTAGGTCACAGTGATTGCTTTCACACCGCCTTCATTCATGCTTTCAATTCTCTTTGCAGGACAACTACAATGCCCTGCACATAGCGTCAATGTACTCGCGCGAGGATGTCGTCAAGTTGTTGCTGAATAAACGCGGCGTAGACCCGTACTCAACGGGTGGTGTAAGTATACCAAGTTATGAAGTAACACATTATTGACTCTAAGCATATTGTATACAACTGCAAGGCATTGCGCCAGATTTGCTTTCACTTGCATGCCCTTAAAGTCATATTTAGAGATGGAAATGTGTGAGTGTATAAGTAGAATTTAGGTGAACGTATGGGCAGGCATGACCATATTGGAAATTCCTGCATGCTCGAGTACGTAAAGGTCAAGTAGCATTGTTGCACATGCAGGTGGCACAAAGAAGTTAACAGCATGCATGCCCACCCTACACACACACCCACAAATATGCGACAAATATGCAGCCACACGAACTGCTCCTCACGCTCTCGTATGCCTTCTAATTCACATGTGGCGTGCAACTTTCACTTACTTGACCGTCGCTTGCCTTTGCCTAATTGCAGCAGCAATGACGAAGGTCGCCTAATTGTGATTGCCTAAGTATTGGCACGGCCTTTGCACTGGCAGCAAGAAAATGTGTGTAATTGATTAGTTTCTAATGCGCAAAGTCAGCAAGTTGTGGGCGCCTAAGTTATACATACATACATACATATATGTATATTTTCATTTATATTTTTGCATTATGTGAAGTGCATATAAGTTATTGAAGGCCTTCAACTCTTCGACATCAATATATAACTATAAAGTTCCACAAAACCTTAATTATCCCGGCTTATGACGCCTGCATTGCCGTCTATCAATAAAATCTGCTCGAATTTGCTCGATCTGGCCCAAATCGATAAGCATTCCGCCCCCTGCTAACAGCGCTTGTCACCAACCCTCTGTTATACACACAGAATTATTTATTTTTTTCGATAGTTTTACCTAAATTACCTTCCACGCCCACTATTACTTTGTTCCTCGCATATTTGTTGTAAGTAAAAATTGCAGAAAATAAACAAAATTTCAGTAACTAAGCAAAAATTTGTGGGCAACCACCACCGATTGTTAGAAAGCATTTATTTTAATGACTTTCGCATATACCATTGCACACACACACACGCATTGAACTATGGCAGTAATGCAGTGTCTGTTGCTTCAGAGCTTTGTTTTTGCTTTTGTTGTACTATTTTGGAAGTTATGTCGGTGGAATGCAACAGAATATCGGTTATATGTCAGCCAAAAATAGTAATGCGCTGTTTAGCCCCTTCAAGTGCCACTGCATTTCTGAATTCAGGAAATGGTAGCCCGGCAAGCATTTTATTGCAAAATTTTTATATCGGTTAACATTGTAACTTTATTTGATTTCAGTTTAGTATAGACTTAGTATACTTACTGGTAGAAAAGGTACATAAAGATACATTTACCACTTTAGATACCATTTAGAAGATTGTAAATTTTATAAGACGAAATTTCTACTCCCATCAATTAAATTTAGCAAGAATAAAAACTTAATTAAACCAAAGTTGAATATTGAAATTAGTTTCAATTCCAACAGGGCTTACAAAAATGTCAAATTATAAAACAGAGCTACAGTAGAAACTGATTTTATGGGGTAGTCGAAAAAATCTTTTCGTATTTGGTCATAGATGCCGTTGCAGGCGTATATTTCCAGTGCTACCAATCAATTTGTTGCTTAATGCTGGAAAGGTGAGATTTTAAGCTTCATTTAACCAAAAAAATTAAATTCGAGGATGTTAAAAAAAAGTTGTAGCTGTTCAAAAATGAGTGAAAATAATAAATAAATTCGCTATATTTTGAAATTTTTGTATAAAAAAGGGTAGAATGCCATGCAAACCACCAATGAAATCTGTGAAGTTTACGGAGACGTACAGTATCGTCTTATCAGTTTGTAGCACAACAATGGTTCGCTGGCTTGCGTTGTGGAAAATTCAATCTGAAAGAAGCACCTCGCTATGGTCGACCTATCGTTGAAAAAGTCGATAAAATTATGGAAAAGATTGACCAAGACCGTCACAAAAGCAGTCATGACATCACTAAGGAACATTCATCATTAAACGATTTTGAACCATTTAAAAGAGGCTGGCTACAAAACGAAGCTCGAAGTTTGGGTACCATATGAATTGGCTCAGAAAAATTGAATGAACCGAATGAACATCGGCGATTCTTTGCTTAAACGAAATGTTCTGGAAAAATTTAATACAACAATCATCGAATTAACATCGAGCTGATTCTTTGACCCTGAAACGATTGAAATCGAACACATTTTACTGTCAACGACTGATGAAATTGACAAAAAAGCAGAAGATCAACATAAGGGCTTCGTCTTCCATGAGGACAACGCTAGAGCACACAAAACTTTGATGACTCGGCAGGCAAAAACTGAGAGCGCCTGGCTGGGAAGTTTTGATGCCTTCAGCATATAGCCCTGATCTTGCACTATCGGACTACCAGTTGCTTTGGACAATGCAGAACTTCCTTAATGGAGTAAAGTTGGCTTCAAGAGAAGCCTATGAAAATCCCTTGTTGCACTTTTTCGCCGAGAAACCAGCAAAGTTTTGCACTGATGGAATAATGTCTGTAGAAGAAATGCCAAAAAGTGGTCGACCAAAATGAAGTTTGATTAGAAATACGAAAAGACTTTTTCGACTACCCAATATATACATGTACGCAGACCGTCTTCGCACAAGTTTACCACTTCTTAATATAAAATACTGCTTGCAGTAACTGAAAAGGGCCGCAATGAGTCCAATAAAGGCTTAAGTTAATTTCCTTTCAATCAAGTTTTCCTTCAGCTTCTCTTTCAACTAATCAGCTAAAAAGTATTTCTTTTTATTTTACTATGTTTTCAATTTTTTTTTTCCAAATTACTTTTAGTTGTCTGTTTATTTTGACAAAATTAGTGTTTTCTCATTCCCTGCAGGTTTAGTTGAGGTTTCACTGTACTTGAAATGAGTTACAGAAAATGCTTTTGAATGGCATGCCTAACTTTAGAACAACGTTTTGCTGCGATTTCCATTTGTTCCCCTTCCTGCGGCACTTTTTTGTTCTTCTTGTTTAATTTTCACACCCATAATCGAAGATTTTCAAATAAATTTGTAGGCACTTGAATTTATTGCCGCCAGTCGAGCAGTTACATTCGAGCCTGTCGAGTGGAGTGGTTGCAAAGATTGCTTATTTTTAGTTTCGGTTAGTAAAGTTTCAGCATTTTTATATTTATTACAAAAACGTGTTTTTACTAAAATTGAAAATAATTATAAAAATTAAATTGAAAACTTGTGGGTATTATTTCATTTAGACCAAGTCAGTATTGCTCAATTCTAATAAACGAATTTTATTTATTAATTTATTTTTTACTCGTAGTCCCGCACCCAAACCGCTGTGCATCTGGTCTCCAGCCGTCAAACGGGCACTGCGACGAACATATTGCGCGCTTTACTTGCAGCAGCTGGGAAGGAAATTCGCTTGAAAGTAGACGGGGTGAGTAAAAAAAATAAATATTGAAAAATCAAACATTTTTATAGTATTAGTATATGAATATGCCTTAAGTTTAGTAGCACAAAACTATGCCATAGCAGAAATATAATCTGGATGGAGGAACATATAATAATGCATGTACAATACTCTTAAATTTAGACTTCTATATTGTCACAAAAACTGCTCAAAACGCATGCATGGCGCAAATGCATACAAGCACAATTGGGGCGACAGTGCGTATGAGCGATACAAATAAATCCTTTCAATAGGGAAGCGCATTTTAGTTATGTCCTTTGTACATAGAAAAATGATAAACGTTTTGGGCGCCCACACTTTTCTAGACAACATATACTAAGTAAGTGCCACCAACTTCCCAATCCACCAACACTGAGCCAGTGTAGTCGTAGTCAACCGCCAGCCGTGCCACTTGGTGCCAACGTAAACAAAAGTGTAGTAAACGTGGCAGCAACGGAAATAACCAAGCTGGCAAGCAAGCAAACAACTAATAACAACAATAACAAAATCATAACAAATGCGCTAAAAGTAAGAATTTGGGCAACCTGACGTATTCTAAACGAAAGAGAGAATGTGAAACACAAAACCGAATTGTGAAAAGGAAATGGAGGGAGCTTTTGAAAGCCAAGCAACATAAAAATGCAAATCCATAAATAATTTTATTGCATATACGAAGCTAATGAATGTAGCACAGCGCACAGCTCATGCAACTCAACTGATGTGGAGAATCCGACGACGAAGGCGCAACCCGCGCACAACTCTTTCAGCAGCACCAAAAAAAGTCGAAACACAAGTGAGACAGTGACAAGATTCCAGGCATGGCAACTTGTAAGCGATTGCAATGCAATAAATTAAGATTCAAATGTGATTCATTGCAGACAGATTAGTGCAACACGGAAGAACACTAGAGTGCAATAAAATTGCAGTGCCACTCTGAGAATGTTTAGCTGCTATTCTTCACAAATTATATCTAGAATTCCTATAAATTAACATTTTTGTAGCTTGGAAAAACATAAGATTCATTTTTGGAACTTCGAAAAAAGTTTTCAATTTTCAATATAATAATTGATATTTCCTTTATACACATGCATGTATATAAAGCCGAAAACTGCAATACAAAATCTATAGAAATTCAGTAAATGCCAACATTTTGAACGCAACTGTATATTACCAACCATTACACTCACAACTGTGAACTACTTTTTGCTTTGCCGCCCAACCACTTAACGGTAAACTTGGCTCTGTTTTATATTATATGCATACATGTGTTATACACGTATGTATGTGTGTAGGTTTGTGTGGAGACTCTGTCCATTCTTCAAATATCTCCTTGGCACGCAAAAAGTTGTTGTTGTGTAAGTGAATACGAAAGTGTCTGCGGCAATAAGTTGGCGTCGGCGAAGTTTGTGAGTTGAACTCTTTATGAATGCAGCAAACTGCCAGGCCTCGCGACAAATGAGTTCAACTCAACACAGACCCACTTAACATACCTTACGTACTAACTACATTACGTGTAGATATGTATGTATATTGCACAGTTATACAAAGCAGACTGACGCTGACAATAGTAAACATGTTTGAAAAACTATTACAGTTTCCAAGTAACAATGGCATAAACACGCACCTTGCAACATTTCCGTAGACACCATTGTAATGCGTGGAAAATGCAGCATACTTTAAGGCGCAATTCAATTACGACAAAAACAAACGAGTCGAAGAATGCATTACTACGGAAATGCTAAACAAACGGCGTCTGAAAATCAATAAATGGCTCCTTCGCAGGGAGGATACGTGGTTAAATGTTTGTTGTTGGCATAAACAATAATAACTTTTGCATAAAAGAGTTTATTTGTGGTTGACAAGGCATTTTTGAGGAAAAAAACATCGAGTACAGAGATTTCTCAATATGATAAGTTAAGCTGTTACTTCTTTTAGTCACGGTTATTGAAAATAATATAACTTAATACGAGCACAGGTCAATTGAAATGTCCGCATCCTACCATTTCTTATTTTTTTATTCAAAATAGTTCCTTTCAAGGCTGATACGCTGATCATAGCGACTCTCCAACTTTTCGATACCATTTTTGTAGCACGATTTGTGCTTTGTTTCAAAATAGACCTCAGTTTCGGCGATCACCTCTTTTCGACGAAAAGTTCTGCCAGCGAGCATTCTTTTTGAATCCAAGAACAGCAAAAGTCGCCAGATCTGGACAATACGATGGATGTGGAAGCAATTCAAAGCGCAATTTATGAATTTTTGCCATCTTTTCACTGACTTGTGACAAGGTTTACATTATCTTGGTGAAAGGCACTTTTTTCTTCAAATACGTCCTTCAAATACTCCAATAGTGGCTACGTAAGGGTCACTGTTGATAGCTTTTCCTTTTTAAGTTAGTCAGTAAAAATTATTCCATGCGGATCCCACAATATAGACGTCACAAACTTGCCAGTCGACTGTTGCTTTTTTCAAAGCTTTGAAGCGGGTTCATCGAATGCAGACCCCTCGGATGACCGTCGATTGGACGTCGTAGTAAAATGATGGAGCCATGTTTCATCCATCGTCACATATCGACGAAAAAGCTCTGATTTATTACACTCGAACATCTCCAAACACTGTTCTGAATCATCAGGTTGCAAAGAAGTTTCTCATACCCAAATATTCGTGTTTGATATAATTTAAACGTCGTTCAGTTCATATCTTTGGCGTTTCTGCTTTCTCAAACAACTTCTCTTTACGGCCTTCCAAAATTATTTTTGGGACTTTTTTGATATTTCTGTCGGTAACAACCTCTTTTGGGGGTCCACTGCATCTACCGTCCTCGGTGCTCATTTCAGCACGTCTAAACTTAGCAAACCAATTCTCAATGGTTTATTTTCCTAGGGCAGTGTCCGAAAACTCGTCATAAAGCCAAGTGTATGAGTTAACTGTATTTTTCTCTTTTCAAAAACCAATATGTTATCTACATGCGAAATTCCTTTTTATCAATTTTTTCACATTATTAAAAGTTGCTTCACTCAAAATGATATAATTCATAAGCTGTCATATATATTATATTTAATCGCTTTTTGAAAGTTAGGGCTAACTATACCTACATACATATTTACCGATTTAATATTTATTTATATATTTTTGCAGAGAGGCAAAGTCCCGTTGCTGCTTGCGGTAGAGTCTGGTAATCAATCTATGGTTAGAGAGCTGCTCTCAGCTCAAACGTCGGATCAACTGAAGGTAAGGCATGAAACTTCCTAGCCAAAAAGCTGTAACGTATGTAAGTATGTATGTATAATACATTTTAGATATAACCTTGACTTGGCAAATTCTCTAAAAATTTATGGTTATGCTAATAAAGAAACTGGTTTTTGTAACAGTAAATAAAAACGTAACCGAATCGGCACACTTCCTACGAAAAAACTCGCACGCGTCGGTCTGCTATGCACCGTTATTTATTGCAAGCATGTTTGCACGCTTTTCGCGGCGGATCGTCCGGCCCACGTGTGCCAAGAAAGGCTATGCACGCAGCGCCAGTGACATTGACGGCCGTCGCCTGCCACAAACAAGAAGTGGCACGCGGTCGAGCCGTTTGATATGCAGTTGCAAACTCTGGCTGGCACTTTATTAAGTCGTTGCGCCAGCAAGTATGCACCGTTCAGACGGCAGCACTTCAACTTTATAAAAGCAGTTGGTGTTGCAAATTAAAATTTCCACTCACCTATGCGTTGACTAAATTGGCAGCGGCGTGCAGTGGGTCATGGCAGTTGGGCTGGCGGTCACAGCATTGCATTTGCGCGCAGTGAAATTATTGTTCATGCGAGGAATTCCCATGAACTAATTTTAAGCGAAACTTTTTTCACCGCCGATTCACTTTTCTCATGCGGTTACGAGTCACGCAAGCCGTCTTTGAAGACTCATGCGCTTCATTGGCTTCTTTCAAATTAAGCTGTGTGCTCACTGTTGGCCATGTGACACGGTGTCAAAATTTAATTTAATTAAACGTATTTAATAGAGCTCTTGGTTGATACTATATTCTTCGTTCTTTATCCACCACATATGTACGAGTTTCCGTTATTCACTTAAATGGCGAAAACTTAAAGCTCAGACTTCACCTTCACATTCAACTTGGCTGCAACGCAATTTGCATATAATTTACTAAAACGATGTCGGCAGCATAAGCCACCACCATATCGGCGATTTATTTATTTTTTTTTTTTGATTTTTCAATTTTCTAATTTTTGCATTTTTTTACTCTGGCTTATCACTGCCTGTAATCGAAAACCTGCCTTTCACTTTCTACAGGCAACAACGGCTAATGGAGACACGGCCTTACATTTGGCCGCCAGACGACGGGACGTCGATATGGTGCGTATACTCGTCGATTACGGCACCAATGTCGACACACAAAATGGCGAGGGTCAGACGCCGTTGCACATAGCGGCCGCTGAGGGCGACGAAGCTTTACTCAAGTACTTCTACGGCGTGCGCGCTTCTGCGTCCATTGCGGATAATCAAGGTGAGTATCTGCCTTTTCTTTCCCGCCATTATTCTACTCTACATACCTAACCTTAAATTTTGCCTTATTTTTGTGTTGTTGTGTGTTTGCGTTGTCTGCTGACGCGCAGATCGTACACCGATGCATTTAGCTGCTGAGAATGGCCATGCGCACATCATTGAAATTTTGGCGGACAAATTCAAGGCGAGCATCTTCGAACGCACAAAGGATGGCAGCACGCTGATGCATATCGCCTCGCTGAATGGCCATGCCGAGTGCGCGACGATGCTCTTCAAGAAGGGCGTCTATCTACACATGCCAAATAAGAATGGCGCGCGCAGCATTCACACCGCGGCCGCGTACGGCCACACCGGCATCATCAATACGCTCCTGCAGAAGGGCGAGAAAGTTGATGTCACGACGAATGTGGGTATCATTTGCTTATGTCAGCTAGTTATTGTTGAAAATATTTCTCACTGTACGAATTGCATTTGCAGGAGAACTACACTGCACTCCACATCGCCGTTGAGTCCGCGAAGCCGGCTGTCGTCGAGACATTGCTGGGCTTCGGCGCCGATGTCCATGTCCGTGGAGGTACAATGCACGAAACGCCGCTGCATATAGCTGCACGAGTTAAGGATGGCGATCGTTGTGCCTTAATGCTCCTTAAGTCCGGAGCTAGTCCCAATTTAACTACCGATGATGGCCTGACGCCGGTGCATGTAGCCGCGCGTAACGGCAATCTGGCAACGCTGATACAACTCCTCGAAGATGGTGGCGATCCACTATACAAATCCAATGTAAGTCCAATTTAAACCGCACCACAAGCGCATATAATCAAAAAATTTAATTGAACTCCCGCAGACTGGCGAAACATCGCTACATATGGCCTGCCGTTCCTGTCATCCCGAAATCGTACGTCATCTAATCGAGATGGTTAAGGAGAAACATGGCCCTGATAAAGCTACCACCTATATTAATTCAGTGAACGACGACGGCGCGACCGCACTACACTATACATGTCAAATCACCAAAGAGGAGGTAAAAATACCCGAGTCCGATAAGGAAATTGTTCGCATGTTACTCGAAAATGGTGCAGACGTAACTCTGCAAACGAAAAATGTTCTGGAGACTGCTTTCCATTATTGTGCCGTCGCTGGAAATAACGACGTTCTGATGGAGATGATTGCCCACATGAATCCCACTGACATACAGAAAGCCATGAATCGACAGACGTCGGTTGGCTGGACGCCGTTGCTAATCGCCTGTCACCGCGGGCACATGGAGCTGGTCAACAACCTTTTAGCGAATCATGCCAGAGTGGATGTGTTCGATATTGAGGGCCGTTCTGCCCTGCATTTGGCTGCCGAACGAGGGTATCTGCACGTGTGCGACGCTCTGCTTACCAACAAAGCGTTTATCAATTCGAAATCGCGTGTCGGTCGCACGGCGCTACATCTGGCAGCGATGAATGGCTTCACGCATCTCGTGAAGTTCCTCATCAAGGATCATAATGCCGTCATCGATATATTGACACTACGCAAGCAAACGCCTCTCCATCTAGCCGCAGCTAGTGGACAGATGGAGGTATGTCAGCTTCTACTTGAGCTCGGCGCTAATATAGATGCGACCGATGATCTGGGTCAAAAACCCATACATGTCGCTGCGCAGAACAACTACTCTGAAGTGGCCAAATTATTCCTACAACAACATCCATCGCTGGTGAATGCCACCAGTAAGGATGGAAACACCTGCGCACATATCGCTGCAATGCAGGGTTCGGTGAAGGTGATCGAGGAGCTAATGAAGTTCGATCGTTCTGGCGTGATATCGGCTAGAAACAAATTGACTGATGCCACACCGCTACAACTGGCGGCCGAGGGTGGACATGCGGACGTGGTGAAGGCGTTGGTGCGTGCGGGCGCCTCCTGCACGGATGAGAATAAAGCTGGTTTCACTGCGGTGCATTTAGCGGCACAGAACGGTCATGGCCAGGTATTGGATGCGTTGAAAAGTACCAATTCTTTGAGGATAACCAGCAAGAAATTGGGACTGACGCCGTTGCATGTGGCAGCCTACTACGGACAAGCGGACACCGTGCGCGAGCTATTGACGAGCGTGCCGGCGACAGTGAAATCGGAACCACCGACCGGACAAAGCCTCTTCGGGGAATTGGGGGCGGAATCTGGTATGACACCGTTACATTTGGCGGCATTCTCGGGAAATGAAAATGTGGTGCGACTGCTACTGAACTCGGCTGGAGTGCAAGTAGAGGCGGCAACGACAGAGAATGTGAGTTTTTGATATTTCTTCAAAAGTAACGCTTGAAATATATTTTATTCTGCAGGGTTATAATCCACTCCATTTGGCTTGCTTCGGTGGTCACATGTCAGTGGTTGGCTTACTTCTGAGTCGCTCAGCAGAACTCCTCCAATCGACGGATCGTCATGGCCGGACCGGTCTACACATCGCCTCCATGCACGGCCATATACAGATGGTGGAGATTCTGTTGGGTCAAGGCGCAGAGATAAATGCCACCGACAAAAATGGTTGGACGTCACTGCATTGTGCTGCCAAAGCCGGCCACTTGGAAGTTGTGAAATTACTATGTGAGGCAGGCGCCTCACCAAAGTCGGAGACGAACTACGGTTGTGCGGCAATATGGTTTGCCGCTTCCGAAGGCCACAACGATGTGCTGCGGTATCTGATGAACAAAGAACACGATACATACAGCCTGATGGAGGACAAACGGTTTGTGTACAACTTAATGGTTGTCTCCAAAAATCACAACAACAAACCGATACAAGAATTTGTGCTGGTCTCGCCCGCACCTGTCGATACCGCAGCAAAGTTATCCAATATCTATATAAACTTATCAACAAAGGTTGGTGCAACGGAGATAGAAATATATTCACAAAGTTTTGAACATATGATTTCATACAATCTTCCAAATAGGAAAAAGAACGCGCCAAAGACCTAGTAGCCGCCGGCAAACAATGCGAAGCAATGGCAACCGAGCTGCTGGCACTTGCTGCCGGTTCGGACTCGGCAGGCAAAATACTTCAAGCCACAGACCGGAGAAATGTGGAGTTCTTGGACGTGCTCATCGAAAACGAGCAAAAAGAAGTTATTGCACATACCGTAGTTCAGCGCTATCTGCAGGTAAGTGTGTCGAAAGTTCAAAGACCTAAACTGTTCATTTCTTAAATTAATGTAGGAACTCTGGAGGGGGTCACTAACATGGGCATCCTGGAAAATATTGCTACTCTTGGTGGCATTTATTGTATGCCCGCCTGTTTGGATTGGCTTCACCTTTCCGATGGGTCACAAATTCAACAAAGTGCCTATCATAAAGTTCATGTCCTATCTCACTTCACACATATACCTAATGATTCATCTAAGTATTGTGGGCATAACGCCCATATATCCGGTGCTACGACTAAGTTTGGTCCCCTACTGGTACGAAATTGGGCTACTTATTTGGTTGAGCGGCCTACTTTTGTTCGAGCTGACAAATCCATCAGACAAATCTGGATTGGGATCAATTAAACTGTTGGTGCTGCTACTGGGCATGGCCGGTGTGGGCGTACATGTGGCCGCGTTCGTCTTCGTCTCTAAACTATACTGGCCAACACTAATCTACTGTCGCAATCAATGTTTCGCTTTGGCCTTTCTATTGGCTTGCGTGCAAATATTGGACTTCCTTTCGTTTCATCATCTCTTCGGGCCGTGGGCCATCATCATTGGCGATCTGCTTAAGGATCTGGCACGCTTTCTGGCTGTGCTTGCGATTTTCGTCTTTGGCTTTTCCATGCATATTGTGGCACTAAATCAGTCATTCGCGAATCTAAAGCCGGAAGATTTGAGAGGCTTCGAAAAGCGCAATCGCAATCGAGGGTACTTCAGTGACGGTAAGTTTTTTGTACGTTGGTGTTTAGTGTTTGTAATTTCATGTGTTTTATAAAATAGATTTTCGGTTTTTTGTACAAAGAAAAGTGTCTTTGATGGACCGCCATTGGAGGCACTTTTCTCATTTATCTAATATTTATTGAAATCAAATTACTGTATGGATAAGTATCTATCTTGAAGGTAACACAAATCGTTGCTTTCAAGTTAAGAGTCTCAGTTATAGCTTGCATGCCGAACAATTACAGACCACTCGTATTAGATGCTCTTGCAGCATTACTGCAGCTGCTTAAAAGAAAACTTCTAAATGTGAACTCAAATGAATCTTTGTATTTCTCTTACAATTCGAAAACTGCACAGACGATATGCCGACACCGCGTCCTCCCCTCAGTCCCGCTGAGCGTTATGTCGATAGCCGAAGTTTATCGAGCGAATTTCGTCGCAAGCATAAAGATGATCGTAAGTTGAAGTTGATTTAGCTAATCGTCAAGATTATGTGCGGCGCTTCGGTGCCGTTCTTACTTAGTGGGTGTGTTTTGTTTGTTTTCCGCCTTCGATGTTGTGTCTACACTTTTGAATACCCACTTGGGAATGCTCTCTTGCGGCATCCACATAGCGCTGAGAATTCAAGCGATTCAATTTAAAGGGCATGTTAGCTTTGAGTGGTCATCACATCCCCATCCGTGCATCCTTGATGTTGTGTCTAAATGTTTGCTACGGTTTTACACATGAACTGTTTTTGATGGAATGCTTTTTCGATTTATTTGTTCTCATTCTGTTTCTTCTTCGTTCAATCCTATCCTTGAATTATTTAGCATGCTTACTAACTACTGCTTCACCAAATTGTTTTACTATACTTTAAAGTTATACTTATCCACTTTTACTAAATTTTTAGTTTTCTCTAATTTTAAAGCTGTTTGCACTGTTTTCGCCTATAAACTTTATAAAATTCACCTCACTAGGCACTTTTGTCCTTTTTCGTTTCTCTCAAAAAACTTTCAGAAGAAATAGAGATATATAGGGTATTTCCTTTGACTTCGGTTGGAGCGTAGGACTAAAAGAAATATATATACCATATCATATCCATACTATAAATTCGATTTTTAGAGTTTAGGAATAAAATTTCATGATTTTCTCTTTACTGTCACACTCGCCCATATTATCCGATGAATATTGTATTAATTGTAAAATTGTGATTTCTGTTAACTGAAACGTTTCTTCTGAAACGATGAAGCCATGTATAGAACGCAAGTGAGGAAAGTTCTCTGAACCCCATTCACTTGGGAGTGGCCAGAACTGATTATTTTACATATGGCTCAAGTAGCTCACGTCTTCCGCTCTTAGATCAATGAAAGAACTGAAACGTTTAGTATCATTAAAATGGTGGGAGATTATTTTCGACACGACAAAGTGATATCAGACCAGATCAGCAGTAGACACTAACCGAAACTGACCCGGATTTTTATCCAGTCAAGGCCTGTCAACTCAGCGACAGCCCTCGAAATAACTTCAGAAATGTTTTCTGCCTCTACGACAACAACAACAACAACAAGCACAATCTATCCTTAGAGCTTTTCATGATTCGATTGCGAGAACCTGCCGCAATTTCTTACCAACGATATCATTTCTCTTCCGATTTGAACGCTTAACATGACGAAGATGACTATCTTGAACTGTACCATGCAGGTCTTCATAATCCAAACGCATAATCACTCCAACTCTAAATATTTGGACTGATGAGAGTAAGGAATTTTCTGTAAAAATGCGCCAGTAAAAGAGACGACTAAAATATGCCAAGTTTTATCGAGGAGATTTTGCGATTTGATTTCCAAATTTCGTAAAAATTTTACGTTTGATTTCACGTTTGATTTCACGTCGGTACTTATTAGAGTGTCTGTATTAATTTGAGTTATTTTTCAGTGTTCGCATTCTTTTGCTTAATATGCCGTTATATTTTCGGTTACTTTGATTTTTTATTAGAAACAATACTAACCATATTCAAAAGACGCATGTTGATGTTTGTTTATCTTAACCTACAAAGGGGTTCCAACAGCTTCTGCACAAAGCAATGTCGATTTTAGTTTCTCGTACCTCAAAACTGTGTAGCTTTAAACGTGAGTGATGCACCAGCTCAAACCAAGTTAAGCGAAACGCTGCCACGCCTCACAGTCACTCGATGTCCAAATGCGTAAAATGCCGCTAATGTGTTGCCAATTATTTGTAAAATCCTAATGAAGCTCTACTAATTATGCTGCCTATTGGCGTTTATTTCGATTCCATTGCTATCCTATACATAACAACAACACAAATCTCCCAAAATCCAAAAACAAAAACTAAAAAAAATATGAAAAACTGCAAATCTAATAAAAAAAGGACCGATGACGCCATTTTTGGCTTTCGAGCGCCTCTTCTTCGCCGTATTTGGACAGACAACGACCGTGGACATCAATCCTATGCGCCATTTGCGCCCCGAATGGACCGAGGTCCTGTTCAAGTTCGTATTCGGCATCTATTTGCTTGTGTCTGTGGTTGTTCTTATTAATTTGCTCATTGCTATGATGTCGGATACTTATCAACGCATACAGGTTGGTATTGCATGCAACTTTTATTAACAAGAATTTTTTTGTGTTTCTTCTCTTCCTCCCTTCCACTTTACCATTACTTAAATAATACAAAATTATAATAATAACAATAAACACGTTGCGACTGTTGTGTGAAACGGAAAATGGCGTTCGACGAACATATATGGATACCGCCAATGCTGTGACCCACTGCTTGTCGGTGGTGATTTTGTTTTATTTATTTATATTTATTCTTTGTTTATACCCCATCGTGGGTCATATGTTATTGTTTTTGTTTCGGTATGGCGCTGGAATGTAGTGCGCATGCATCCGATTACCTCCTTTGAGTTGCTCTTCTTCGCCGTGTTCGGCCAGACGACAACCGAACAAACGCAGGTCGACAAGATACTGAACGTGGCCGAGCCCACTCAGCCGTACTGGGTGGAGTATCTGTTCAAAATCGTTTTCGGCATTTATATGCTGGTGTCGGTGGTTGTGCTAATCAACCTGTTGATTGCCATGATGTCTGACACCTATCAACGGATTCAGGTAGTATTCTTTTGCTTTGCCGACTAACGGTGCATACCATACTTAACGCCATACTATCTTTACTATATACATCAATACTTATGTGATTATGACTTTTTGTTTACCAATGCCTTGGTCTCGAGCCACTGAGAGAGTATGTAATTTATAGGGTTCAAAGGAGAGAAGCAAACAAATAGAGCAATCTCTTTTGCCGCGAGATGTGAAATATTTTAATTACGAAACTGTTTAGAGATATTGCGCAATATTTCGTAAGCTTCTTACAATTTGTCTTCAAATCATTAATGTACATATATAACTATAGCCTTACTACAAAAAATTACAAAAAAGTCGCAAACATATTTTTAAAAATAAAATGATTTTGATTTGAGCGATTTGCGCGTATGAAAGTTAAGTGCCAAATATTGAAAATATGCTACTTAAAGCTTCTACGGCCTAACTGCTTTCATAACTACCTAATGTAAATAAGCTTAGAGCGCCGCAGTGCTTGATGCCGTTTAGGGTTTAAGTTAAGCTTTCACCAAACTTAGAGTAAGTCCATCATTTGCCCAGACTTGCAACTTCCGTTCACGTAACCCGACGTTATGAGTGTTCGCAAGGCGATCTTAAAGATACAATCTATGCAACAACAGTTGTTTCTTTACGATAACAAACTGCTACTGTGAAATGCTTAGCTTTTCGAACTTTTGCTAAATGTGTACAAGCCAAACTAATTGCTAGCATACTAGAATACTAGAAGTTGAGAGTTGACTTCAAAATTGTGTTACATAATGCTTCTGTGTGTGCGCTTCGTCATACTAGAATACGGTAGACTAGAAATATGCTTACAAACAAGTGCCGAGCTTTTAGGCTTCTAATAGTTACAAAAACAAAGACTGCGCGCTTTCAGTGTGAGAATATGAATAGTTTTAGTGAGTTCATTTGTCAATGTGTTTGTGCTTTGTGTCTACATATTTGCATGTTCCGTTGCATGGCAATTAACTGATAATTTCATTTATTTATGAATTATTGTGAATTTCTAATATTGTTTAGCTTTCAATGAAAAGTGAAAGCTGTCGCTGCTTTGCATAAAATACTGCAAGCGCTTAAAGGAGCGTGCTTCGAAAGCTTTCACGTAAAAATTGAGGTCTTATTGCGTTGATATTATGGGTTCAAACGCGAAGGCAGCTGGTGGTAAGATCTCGATTTCTTCTCTACAAGCAAGTGATTGTAAGAAAGTTGAGAGCAAAACAGTATTAGAAATCGTTTTATATTATTTTAAAAGCTTTAAAGCCCACATATACATACATATATACATATCAATATATATATATATATGTCTAACAAATACTACAAACGTTCTTTTTCAGCATTAAAAATAAAAGAAAAATTTGTTTATTGAAATTAAAAGTGTTTAGTGCTTCGAAAATTAAACATTGCATATACTATGTTTATTTCTCCCATACACACATCTCATTGTACATACATATGCTGGAATGCAACCCTACATTCCAATCAACCTCATCACATCATAAATGCCTGCTCCTTGGATTGCGCTGTTTTTAAAACCAAAAACAAAAAACAAAAACACAAAAAATGTACAATAAAATTCGCTTTGAGAAATTCAGGCTCAATCCGATATTGAATGGAAATTTGGTCTGTCCAAGCTTATACGCAACATGCATCGCACAACAACTGCGCCATCGCCACTTAATTTAGTTACCACATGGTTTATGTGGATCGTCGAGAAGGTCAAGGTAATCTAGAAGCGTGTCTAACAGCTGCTCTGCGGGTCTATCCGCCACAACAGCCAATTCTGTAGTCTAAACACCAATTTTACCTAACTAACTTAACCAGTTGACCTTTTCCCCAACCCATTTAAAGCAAAATGGCAACAAACCACTTCTTAGTTATTTCTCTTTCCGTTTCCTTTTTCTTTTCGTTTGTTATGGCAAATCACAACTTACTCGTACACTGTCCTCGTACAGGCACCCTGTATTATGTCCTCTGCACACTTTTATACTGTACGCTTGGCACCCTGTTTGGCTCACCTATTGCTCGATGTTCGTGTACTTTGTCACTGCTCATACTCATATGTGTTTGTTATTGTTGTTGTTGTCTTTTGTCCTTAACTTAACCCACCAACAAACTCGCCTGGCAACTGCCACCAACGCCACCGCGATCATCAAACACCACAATTGCATAATAACGCGTACATACACGTTCTACATATATAATACACGCCAACGTCATCGCACAGGCGCGCATGAAGAAAAAGAAGCGTCCAAGTCTGGTACAGATGATGGGAATACGCCAGGCCAGCCCGCGCACGAAGGCTGGCGCCAAGTGGCTCTCGAAGATCAAGAAAGGTAGGAAATGTATGTGTCGCTGCAATGCTGCTTTCCAATTTTAGCCCACCAAATCGAGCGCCACGCCCACTTCACCAAACCAATCAGCAACAAACAACAACAAGCGATTGCGTTTGTGAAGTGTGCGTGCGCTCTGAGCGAGTTTAGCAGCTGCGCGTAGCGAAGTGAACCAATCGCGTCCAACAGCGCTGCTTAAAAGCACAAGTGGAGCTTATGGAAAGCTCACAAGGCATACAACTTGCGTATTGCTTAAACTAATATATATCTAATAGTAGTATAGTTCTATACTTAGGAGAGTGGAAAGCTTGATGCCTCTCCTACGAATTCACTGAGAATTGGCTCCCTAGCTTGCGCTAGCTCAAAATTTCGCAACTTCGCTACCAAAAATAAGCACAAAAACTCATTTTATTTTTCTAATCTCGCTTTTATGATACAACAACAATTGTGCAATTCAATAAATTTTGAATGGCCAGTAGACTCGGTGGCTCTATCCGTGGTACATCTCTCACCGCTCGGCTCGCAAACGAGCTTCACCGCCGCCAACCAGAACCGTATTGAGAATGTGGCCGACTGGGAGGCGATCGCCAAGAAGTACCGCGCACTCGTCGGCGACGAGGAGGGCGGCTCCATCAAGGACTCGGAAGCGGAGAGCGGCTCCGTCGAGGGCAGCGGTGGTGGCGGTACGGGCGCGCCACCGCCGCCGGCACAGGTGGGCAATAATGTTGCAGCAGCACCGCCACAAGACCAATTGCCGCACGTGTAGAGCGAGCTTTTCTCATACAAAAACTGCATTCATTGCGCATTTGAAGCACCAAACATGGCTACATACTCATACAGTAGAAAGTTGAAGCATCCAAGCTTATATTACAGTTACTAGCAAACTAATATGAAATTATATTACAGGTTTAAGTCAACAGGAAAAGTATGTTGTTATTGAAATACTTAAGTATGGGTGATTTTGATAAATTACGAAAAATTGTTAGGTTAAGGGTTAGCTAGTCGATTTAGTTAATAAAAATTATCACTAAACTAGCATTCCAGTCACGAGCTTCATATACTTGTAAAGAAATGTATATGTCTACCTTAGATAGTATAAATAATACTTAATTTATATTTATTATGAAATTGTAAGAAATCGCCTACCAAATGGCCAGAATAGAAAGAATAGAATAGAGTTAATGTTTGGAATAAACAACAAAGCAAAAAATGTTTTCCAGTCGTGACTAAGGTTAAATAAAGGCAGAGAGCTTTGAAATTTATTGTTTTAAAAGATTTTAGTCATATAATTTTAATTAAAAAAATAAGTTTAGTATTAAGCTAATATGGATATCTCATGTTCATTTTACGACACGCATAATAAATACATGAACCACAGTAAATTTACGAAATATGTAAATATGTAATCGTGTTTATGTACATTATGACGACATATGTACAGTTATAATTTAATCGAGTTCCTCATTTTTTTATACATCTCTTCAGAGTCCCCTTAGATACAAATAATTAACTTGCACTTACTAATCAATCACTCCATGAACATCGTCCTTGATTACATATTTCGATAGCCTGAACAGGGTATATCAAGTATACTATTTTGTCGCCCTCAAAGTAGACCACACAAAATGTAATACTTGTACATTTATGCCAACGATTTTTCCAGTCCTCGAAAAACTTTTCATAAGTACTTTTTGGGATGGCCTTCTGCCCCTTCAGCGAATTTTGTTTTATCTATTCGATCGACTGAAAACGGGTTCTAAGGAGCAGCAATCTCAGTTTAGGGAATAAAAAAAATCACTCGGAGTCAAATGCTCATGCGCGTTCTTGCTCGACTCGTTCCGATAAAGCCGATTTATTTTTCAAAAAGCGTACCGTAAACATGTCTCATTGGTCCGAAGACGCAATGAATACAATTGATCAACCACCGTATTCACCGTGAAAAAAATCGGGTAGAGTAAGCCCCCGTTTCATACCCAAAATATCTAACAAAACTATTCAAAAGGACTCGCGAGAGATGTCGATCTCTCTTGCCATTTCTTTAACACTTGTCTGACGATTTTCAAGAAACATTTTCTTCACTTTTTGGATATTTTTATCAGTTGAAATGGTCGAAGGTCGTCCAGAAGGAGGCATGTCTACAACGAGCTCTCGATTGATTTTGAAATGCCTTTAACCTGGGGAATTTAATTCTAATTTCTGGATGCTTTTTTGTCACAATGTAAATCATCAATAATATGAGTTGAGTCGATTAAGCCATATCCGTTTGCCGGTCCGTCTGGCTGACTGTATATATAATTAGTCCCTCAGTTTTTGAGATATCGCTCTGAAATTTTGCACACGTCCTTTTGTCGGCAAGAAGCTACACATTTGACAGTACTACCGGCATCGGACCATATAGGCGCCTTACACACTGAACTATCGGAAAAAAGTTCTTGCAAGAAAAACTTTTTTATGTGACGAGATATCTTCATGAAATTCAGTACAAAATATTGTCCGGGGCAACGCTACAATATTCGAAAAATGATTACAGATCGCCCTACTATAGCATATAGCTGTCTTACTGAACGATAAAAACTAAGTTGTAAGCAAGTGCAAGGGATATGTTGTATTTGTAAAGCGTATTATATCGCTTCGGTGCAGCCGAACTTAATAGTTTGTTTGAGCTAACCTTCAGACAGATCAATATACATTTTCACCTTCTCATAACAACCGTCCTTTTCGCTCGATATGGACTACAAAACTGCTTATCAGAATCAGTTTGCCACTTTAATAATTTCCTTTCCAGATTTAAATTTTTTATATATATTTTTTTTACGTTTTTAATAAGTTAGTATTTTAATAGGAAGTATATAAAAATTTAAAAAAATAACTCGACAAATTTTATAATTTCTAAGATTTATGCATGTTTTGTACTCATACATCCACATATCATATGCATACTCTATAGCAACTTATATATAGAAGTTACTTAGACAATTTAAAATAAGAAAATTAATATATTTCGTAAAATACATACAAATATTTGTAAGAGCATCAATGTGTAATTTTCAGCCACTACACTAGTCTACCAAAGTTCAGTTTTTGTATCAAATTAATTGTGTAACTGTTAATTAAAATAAAAAAAAATTACTCAAACAAGTGAAGAGTGTTTCGGTATAGAAGATATATGAATAGTTTTCATCAAACGCAGGCCACTGTGCCGATGCGAGCGACATCAAGCGGCACTTTTCTGAGACATCTACTGGCTGAGCAATGCGTTATGCTACGGTTCAGTGCTGCGTTCTAGCAACTGCACCGGTTGCCGCTAGAAGGCGCTGATAGCGAATCTTAGGGTTGGAAGAGAAATCAGTCCAAGCAACATATACGTATAACAGTTTGCTTTTATTTCTGTTGAGGTGGTATGTGAAGGAAATCCATGTGAAAAAGTGGAGAGTTGATCCAAAGGGTTTTGAAAAGCCAAAGCCTTGAGAGTGATGTTGCTTTGATTTCTTAATTACTGCAAACTGAGTGATTATGAATAGAAATATTGTTCACAAACAGAGGCTGTGCGCTGCATTCTTTATATTTCTAGGCCGGCCCGAACGAGTTGCTATAGTAGAATAACCATTGTTTCTAACGTAATCTTTCGTAGGCAATAGCCGCTCTTAATATGCCATTAACTATTCTGAGACTATTTGGATTGCACGGAAATTCCCACAGCAAAGAGTTCGATTAATCACCAATGCGGATATACATACATGTATGTATGTAACGGTTGATGCAGCGCAGTTTCTCCAGAATTGAGTGGCATCACGCATGGCTGTTTCCCAGCCATTCGCAGAATACTTAGATTCATCAGCGGAATGAGCAACGTTTTACGGTAAACTTGGAGATCAGTTGCAACGCACAACAGCAAATCAGCAGTTGTCCATCATTCATCAAATTTGTTGCACATACTTAACTCGCACAAGCACAGCACAACAGCAACAACAAGCGAAGCAATAAAATATGCCGACTGTGTGTGTTCGCGCAGCAGGTGACATCTCCAGATGATGCTTAACTTTGACGCTGATCCTCTACTGTTCGCGTGCTTGCTGTTGTAGTCGCTGTTGCATGCATGCAGTGTCAGTGCAACAGCGCGAAGTGGCAGCCACATACGCACAACCCTGATGTCCATATCGGAGGTGCTCTGGCTTTATTGTGTATTTTCGAATAATTTTGATTTGTTTTGATTAATGGCGAGCGACACAAACACTTAATTTGACAGAGGCGCAGGCGCCTGCACGCCACCAACTGTCCAACCATCCAGCAGCGGTGCTGACTGACTGCAACATGCTCAGTGTGAGCCATAACTCGCTGCTTACTGCGCACAGCCATCAGCTAAGAACCATCAGCAGCCATCACAATGTCCGGCTGACAAGCTGGTAGGCACTTCGAGCTCAACACTTCGCTGCCTCCAATCTCCCGGCATAGCCGTGAGACACATTTTGTGCGATCGTTTTGCTGGCGATTTGCTTGCTATTTGTTGTGACTGCGCAGTCGTCACCGCGCATACCGGCCGTGAGACGGATTCACACATGTATGGACACACATGGGAGCACGGCTTGACTGACTAGCGCATTACGTCTGTCTGTCCGACTGTCTGCATGTTTTCGGAAAACGATTTTTCCACTCATTTCGAAAGATTAATTGCCGTAATCATATCAACACACACGGTTGTTGTTTGCTCTGCTTGGCTGCACTGTATTTGCGTTCGCATTCGTTGAAGACCTGCTGCTGCCGGTAGGTGCTGGTGATCAATGGTCATCCGATCATGTGATCATGTGAAAGTGTACGTTCCGAGTATGGCGAATGCTTAATGTTGAGATGTGAGCAGCAAATGCAATCAAGATGCTAATTTGAGGAAGATTAATAATTTACTTGTAAGAGAAATCATCCACAAATGTAACTACACATGTCACTGCTTGAGAGTACAAGATTTCCCCTCTCGATTAGGACGCCAAATACCAGGAAAAGTCATGCAAGAAGTAAGACAATGTAACATTTACAATAATGAATTGACTAATTTGTAGATTGGATTCTCTCAACTAAAATTAAGTAACGAAGACGTCGAGGAATTTCAAAGATCTCATGGGGAATACATAAGAAGCTTCTTCATGGCGGTAGTATTCTAGGAGGTTTTCTATTTCTGGAAGCGACGATACAGAACCAATAGTGTCAGGAATACCAAATTGAGAAAGCTGACCGATAAACGCTTACGCAATATGTAACGGTTATAATATCTGTTGGAGAAATGATGAAAGCTTTTTGAAAATAAAAGCACGGGACTCAACTACAAAAGGCATCTGGAAGACATTTCGTCAGAGCGTCCATAAACCGCCATTTCTCTTCCATAGCGCAACAAATTAATATCAACCTCAGCCATACAAGTTAACTGTCTACTCGCGTGAAAAAGTCTGTGGCTAATTATTGCAACAAACTCGCTCGCCCAGTGCGGTTGTTGAAGGTAAATTATGTTGGCACATATTTTGGCATAATTGAATTTTAAACTCCGGCCCCAACCATAAATTCGTGTAAATCAAAAGCTCAAGCCAACGTCATAACCGTCAAATATGGCTCTTACCTCGAAGACAAGTTACGAGCACTTACGACCGAATGGGCTGGGTTGGAATGGGACGGAATGGCACGGCAATGGCAACGGCGCGCAAGATTAATTGAAATTTTATGAGCATCACTTTTTTTCGCGCGTAGACATAAACCATCAGCGGAGCCACCTTTTGCCAACCCTTGAGGTCATTCAAGGTGAAACACGGTTGCCATCACCGACACCATTGACACCAACATCGCAGCCACAGCCACACGCGCAAAGCTGCAACCGCGGACATAGCAAATTTACGCTGCCTCTTGTCATTGTTGGCGCAGCCGAGGCCGCGAGCCAATGGAAAAACACGTGAAAAATGGCAAACACATTAGACAAATGAACTGCCAGACGAAGGCGAGACGCGCTTTGGCTGACGGACGCACTATTCGACTAAATAGCATAAGCACACC